>NC_085047.1:32739794-33056159 GCF_963662255.1 Cinclus cinclus | reverse complement strand
GCTGGTTTCTTCCGTCAATCCTTCTTAAGTGGTAAATGATTTAATGTAATTTCGTATGAATTAAATACGAAAGAACTAAGACAATGGGTTAGGTCTCAGTATTTAATCTGAGCTCTGAAAATTAATTTGTTTCGATTTTAGTATTTAATTAACCCCTTAATTTACTTCCCGACCGGCCTCGCTGGCCTTGCAGCGGGGCCGCCCCAGCCAGTGGGGTTAGGGCTGCAGAAACCTCCTCCGCGACCCGGCTAAGGCCGCTCAGCCTGGGAGTTTGGGGCGAGGGGCGGGCTTGTGGGGTAGGGAATTGGATTTTGCGCTGGGATTTTTGGCAGAAGAGCCATACGTGGGGAAGGCAGCGGAACGCGGGAGCAGGGCGCGGGCCGGCGGGGGAAGGCGCAGCCGCCGCACCGCTCCCCCCGGTCACCTTCGGCGGGCGGCAGCCATGGCGTTCCTGCCCGACGAGTCGCGGTCGCTGCCGCCGCCGCCGCTCCTCAACAAGGGCTCGGTGTGGCTCGGGTTCGCGGGGTGGCTGGCGGCGCTGCTGGACAACGCCTTTAACCACCGCCCCATCTTGAGAGCCGGTGCGGGGGAACGGGGAGAGCCTGAGGGGAGGGGGAACGGAGCGGGTGCGAGGGGAGGGTGAGGAGCTGGGGAAGGGGCTGGGGGGGCTTGAGGTCACTGAGGAATAAATGAAGGGGGGAAAGGGGAAACAGCTAGGAATGAGGGGCTGGAGAGGACGTGGGGGCGGGCGGGCGGATTTGGGGTGACCTTGAGGGTTCCCGGGGCTGGCAATGGGGAGGAACCCCCGAGATCCGAGGATAGGAGTGGTAAAGGGAATATGTGGGCCTGGGAAAGGGGGTTTGGGATTTGGGGTGACTCTGAAGGATAATTAAAGTGGAGGGAAGGGAAAACAGGCAGGAGTGAGGGGCCAGAGGAGGTATAGCGGCTGCAGGAACGGATATATGGGATTTGGTGTGACCGTGAGGGAGGTAAGGGCTGGGGAAGGGGAGGGAGCGCTGAGGTGTGGGAATGGGGAGATGGAGGGAGCATGTGGGCCTGGGGAAAGGGAGTGTGGGTCTTGGAGTCACTGAGGGATAAGTGAAGCGGGGAGGGGAAGAGAGGGAGCCCTGAGTTCGGGGCGGCTGTTGGAGGGGAAAGGCGTTCTCTGTGCGATTGTGGGGATGGCAGTCAAAGGAGTGGTGTGACCTGGGAGCCCTGAAATGAGGGATTTGTTGGCACGGGGGGATTGGAAGTAATTGGAAAGGGCTGGGAAAGGGATGTCGTTTGGAGGTGGAGAGGATCTGAGGTGACTTCCTGAGGGGTATGGGTGGTGGGAAGGAGCCCTGAGGAAAGGGGGGCTGTGGGAGGTGTGGGTGCTGTAGGGACCTTGGCAGGGGTGGAGCAGGGAGAAAGGAGTGTCTGGGGAGCCTGGGGAAAGCGGGGCCCCGCCTGAGGCTCCCGGGGAGCTGGGAGAGGTCGGGACAGTTCCTCTCTCCTGCTGCAGGCATTCACCGGCAGGTCCTGTTCGCCAGCCTGGGCTGCTTTGTTGGCTACCAGCTTGTGAAACGCACCGAGTACGTGTATGCCAAGGTGGACAGAGAGCTGTTGGAGTACATCAGGCACCACCCGGTGGACTTCCATGCATCAGCAGGTACACTCAGCTGGTATTTTAAGAGAGACCTCAGCCTGCCATGACCTGTGTGTGAAGATGTTGCTGGGCTAAGGCTTCCCTCCTCCTTCACAACCTAACTTCCAGAAGTCTAAAGGATTTTCTACAATGGCAAATTTGGGTGAAAATGGTCCATTTTCTAATACAACATGCTTGGGTAACTCTGGCTGTTAGATTGTGTTCTGCATCATGTCATGTTGGAAGGGGTATGTAGAAATGAAAAGCTGTTACTGCTGAGATTCCTCCACAGGGACCTTGTGAGAGCCATATGGGAAAAAGAAGAAAATGTTGTGCATTAAGTTACAAGAGCAAGCTAATGGTTTGCTGTGGGTAGCAAAAATCAGATTTTTGGTGGCTTTGTTAACATCAAAGATTTAATATGAAACATCTTCTGAACGGATCTGAAATACTGATTGGATTTTCCCACCTCTTGCAGACAAGAAAAGAATAGGGCAGCTCTTGGAGGATTTCCACCCAGTTCGTTGAGGATTTCTCCAGTGGCAACACATCACAGGATGAATTCCTGCCATCCTGAGAATTTCAGCAAGGTGGCTGCAACTGTTGAACCGTCCATTGCTTAAAAGATGAAACTTTACTCAATTTCATGTAATAAAAGCTTGGTTAAATTGTTAGTGTTTAATTATTTGCTCTTCTGTTGCTTTATGGTTTGTCAATACGTGGATGACTGATATTTGTAAAAGAAAAATAACTTTGATTAGTGCTTTTGTTCCAGTTGTTTTAATTGCAAGAGTGGAAAGTTGTTCACACAGCATATATTGTGTAAAACCCAGAGAGCAGTTCTGTAAGTTCGTCTTTTTTATTTCCCAGTGGCATTTCTCCTGACCCTTGAACATGTTTTTGGCCAGCCCCTGCAGATGCTGTGCCAAAGTCTCGCTGTGAAATTCATTCTGAACAGCAAACAAAATACATGCTCTCCCTAATTAATTCCATCTCTTATGTTTTTTGTTATGATGTTGCATTTTCTTTGCTGAAAATAAGGATCCAGCCTTTCTGCTTTCTCAGTTGGTTTCCTAAATCCAAACCCTGATCAAATTTGGGAATGAAGAGGTAGTGCTGGTTTGCGATTTGGAGATTATTATTCATTTACAATTTTGGGTCCAAAGTGGGCTTTATCTCTTGTCTTCCTCACACTGAGCCCTGTGCCAGGTCACTGCTCTCTGATGGATATGATGTCTCCAAACAGATTTAAAGGAAGCACTGCCACCCTGATCTGCTTCAACAATGTGTAAGGAGAAGATCTTTCCCCACGGTGGCCGGCAGCAGTGCGGGTGCCCTGGGAGCCTGTCCAAGGCGGCACAGAGTCAGCACCCCCTGCCATGCTGCAGGAGCCTGATCTGCCCTGTCTGCCAACATCCCACCGGGAGCAGTGCAGAAACCTCTTATCAGTGGTGGCCAGCAGCAATGGCCAGCAGCAGTGGCCAGCAGCAGGGCACCGTCAGGGCTTGACGCATCCCGGGGGCAGCGTGGTGCAATGCCCTGCAATCGGAGCAGGCAGAAGGCTCCTGTGACACACCGGGCTGGCAGCCAGCTGCAAGGACAGCGGCTCTCAGAGAGACCCACGGGTCCTGGGGGGATGCAAGCGGCCCACAACACGTCAGCAAACTCTTCCAGCTGTCCCAGGTCACAAGCCTTGTGGGACATCCTACATCTCCCATTGGTCGTGTCCAGCAGCCGCCGTCAGTGCTTCACCCCGTGTCCTGCTGTGAACTTCCCTGGGGCACCACGAGCCTCTCCAGCTGCTGAGCTCTGCCCAAGCCCAAAGCCACCCCTACAGGTGACTGCAGGTGTCCCTCGCTGTGGCACCGGGGCCCACGCAGCCACTCACTCACTTCCCCAATAGCAGGATCAGAGAGAGAATCGAAGGCGAGAATAAGAGAACACATGGGCTGAAATAAAACCAATTCAATGGGGAAAGTCAAAGCCATGCACGCAAACAGAGCAAAACAAGGAATTCGTTCACCACTTCCCATGGGCAGGTAGGTGTGTGTTCAGCAATCCCCAGGACTGCAGGGCTCCAGCACAGGTAACGGTGACCTGGGAAGACAAAGGCCATCACTCCAAAAGTCTCCTTCCTTCTTCCTCCCACCTTCTATAGTGAGCATGATGTCATATGGTCTGGAATATCCCTTGGGTCAGTTGGGATCAACTATCCCACCATTGACTCCTCCCAGGTTCCCATGCAGCCCAGCTCCCTCTCCAGCGTGGCAGTGCAGAAAGCAGCAGAAGCCTTGGCTCTCTGCAAGACCTGCTCAGCAGCAACCAAAACATCTGTACCTTACCAACCTTAGCATCAGCACAAATCCAACACACAGCCCCATACCAGCCTCGGTGAAGAAAATCGTCGCTACCGCAGCCGAAAACGGCACAGCCAGCCGTGTTCTCCAGGGGACACAGATCCCACCCTTGAGCAACAGCCAGGCAAGGCACCAGAGGGACATCACCCTCTCCGCGGTCCTCTCCTCACCGGGAACCAGTGTCCTTCCATTCCTTATGGTTCAACACCTGGCTCTGCAGTCAGCATGGAGGGAGAAGTGCTCCAAAGACAGAGCTCCATGATGCCCCAGCCAGAGGTGGCATTGCAATGGGTTTGGCCCGTGTCTCTCCCAGTATGCCTCTCGTGCTCCGTTTCCTCTGGATAAGACAAGGCTGCAACATTGCTCTGGCTGAGGAGGGACGTGGAGAGCAGATCAGCTCTGAAATCCTCCCTCTGGCTGGGGAAACTGTGCTTGCCCTTATTTGGGCAACTTGCTGATTGGCAGCTGCTTGCCTAGAAAAGCAGAACTTCTGGGTGTGGGTGCAATGAGCTCCTTGGGTGCCTGTGGCCACAGGGCCGGTGTTCGGGCAAGCCTGCCCCGCACCTACCATCCTCCTGGGGAGCCCACCCCAGGCCTTGGCTCAGGAGGGGGGAAATGTCACCACACCTGGGTACAAATGACCCCATGTTGTCCCCAGTACCTCCTGCCGACACATCTCCCATGAGTCTGATTACCCCAAAGCCCTCAGAGCTGTCCTTGTCCTCCCTTTAACCTGACCAAGACCCTTCCAGGTGTGGGGCACCTCTGGGTCTGGCCTCAGCTGCCCCCTCCTGAGCCCCCAGTCCCCTCATCTGCTCACACACCACAGCTGGCTGGAGACCCTGTCCTTGCAGCCCACACTCGGGCAGGACAAGACAAAGCCAGAGCGGTCTCAGCAGCTGCGAGAAAAGGCCTGATCAGGAGACAGGAGATGGGAATCTCCAACGTATCCCAAAGCAGGGATATCTGGACATGGGGCTGGGGTCTTGAGGGGGGCTGCTACCTGGTGGTGCTGAGACCTACAGCTCTATTGGCCCTCACTGTTGCATGAATCTGGGGCACATTTGCTCTTCTTTGCACACAAAAATCAGGCATCAGCTTTTGGGGTGTTGCTGTCAGCAGAAAGAAGGAACATTTCAGCCTGAGTCTGGTGACACAAAGGACCAGGTTGCCCAGTGAGTTTGCACAGGCCCTGAGGTTGGACACAGCTCTGAGCTCCCTGGTCTCGTGCAAGATGTCCCAGCACACAGCGGGGCATCACTCTAGGTGGTTTCTGAAGATCCCCTCCACCCCAAACCATGCTGTGACTTTGAGATTCTTTGTCCCTTTTGCATTTCCCAGCATTGTCCCGGGAAATTCCCACCCCACTGAGACAGTGTCCCCCTGACCCTCAATGGGGCACTCCATGAGTGGAAGCACCACAGTGACAACGGTTCCACAGGGATTCTTTTATTAGCAGAAATGGGGGGAGATGCCCTTGGAGTCCAGGTACCAGCTGGAAAAGGGCTTGGCAGTCTCAGGGGACTGTCGGAGGCTGGGGCCACCTCACAGCATTCCCAGCTTCACGCCACTCTTTGAAAATAAAGAGGAGGGCACGAGCCTGCAGCTCTTCCAGCGGACTTCCCGGCGCTGCCAGATGCTTCTTCCTATGAGGATAAATCTCCATCTGGTTCTCCAGAGGTCACAACCATCTCCGGTGTCAGCGTCGGTGCCCGTGCCGGGAGATCCCATCAGCTGCCACAGCGTGGGGAACGTGAGCGTGGCAGGGAAGAGCCTGCGATGGTCAGCGACGGGGACGTCTTGTGCTTCCTGACACCAGCACCTGTTCTGCAACAGCAGCATTCCTTAGCTCCAAGGATTGTGCCAGGGGGACTCATGGTCCGTCAGCCCTGAGTCCACAGACCCTGAACCCCTGCAGTCTCTGCACAGAGCAATGGGATGGGTTCCCTCACCCGGCAAGGAGAGGGATATCCAGCCCCAGCTGAGGGGGCGGCCCCCATTCCAAGGCCCTTCCCAGCAGGTTCCCACCCTGGCACTGTTGGGCACCTCTCTGGGGAGAACACCCATTGTCTTGCTGCCCCCGGACTCTGTCCCCCCCGGCTCTTACCTGGTGGCCAGGACAGGGTCACCAGCTGGGCTGCCCCTCGCTGAGGTTGATCTGCTCCAGGATCTGGCTGTACCTCCGGGTCAGGGCGTTGGTGTCCCTGGTGAGGTGGGTGAGGACCTGCTGCAGGCCAGTCAGGTGGTGGGACAGGCGCTCCTCGAGCTGGGCATCCCCGGCCTCGCTGCTGTCCAAGGATGTGTCCGCGTCGGGGTCGGCACCGCTCGGGCTCTGGTCACCGGCAGAGGCCAGGCCTTTCTCCACCATGGGCTTGATGGCCTTGAGGAGCTGGTAGCGCTCGTAGAGATCCGTGCGGCTCTCCGCGGCCGGCGCTGCCCCCTCCTGCTGTGGGAAGACCCCTCGGAGCAGGCTGGGGAACATCACCTCCTGCTCCATCTTCTGGGTGGCTGAGAAGTACTGCTCCATGGCCCTTCTCCTACAGCTCTGGCGGCGCTGCTCTGGGATCTCCTGAGAGTGTCGCCTGCTCCCTGTCCCTGCTGGGGCTTTTTATGCGGTGCTGGAGCACGTCCCTCCTCTGCTGTCCCCCCTTGATGTCCTCCCCCCTGCCAGCCCCGGTTGGGCTGGATGGCCTTGGCTTGGCTCCAGCCCAGCTGGGGCTCGGCCATGCCTTGTCCCTGGCTCTGTGCAATCTCTCCTGGCTCAGCCTCCCCGTGGCCTTCGCCCGAGCTGGCCAGGGGTCCCGCTGCCTCCCCGTGCCAGGAACTATGGGGGGAGGGGGGGGAGGTAGCAAGGAGGAGCGGTGCCCAGGGTCTCTCCCATCCTGTCCCATATTATCTAAATCCCCCAAGACGTTCAGTTCTGGGACCCTCTGGGTGTGGGTCCAGCTCCTGCCCCCCAGTTTGGGAAGGCTGCAGTGGACCGTCACCTCCCCTCATTCCTGCTGCCATGCGCTCAGGACGTGAACGGTCCAGGGACATTGAGCAACCCCTTTAGCACGCATATGGAAATTTCACTGCAAATACACTGGAACGAGGGTGTCTGGGACACTGGAGCCTGCTGGCAGAGACCGGGGTCCCCGGAAACATCCATTTCCCCCAGCCTGCCCCTGAGCTCAGCAGGGATGTGGACAGGGACAGGGACAGGGACCGGGACCCGACTCCATGATGTGGAACTCCTGTGGCAGCAGCACAGAGCCATTGCTGGCCCCAGGGGGTTGTGGACAAGGGTACCCTGCCGTTGTCCAAAATCTGAGAGGGAAAAAGCCACAGCCAGGGCTCGAGCCAGCATTGCCTGTCCCTGTGGTGTGTGGCAATCAGGGAAAATGGTTCTATTTGGGGAAAGGCTGTGGGGTACCTCGTTCCTTTTGCAACCCTTGGTGCTGGCAGCTCTCCCTCTGTCCCTGGGTGTCCCAGCCAGGTGCCCGCACTGCCACGCATCCTTTCCCCACCAGACCTGTCCTCACCACCCCTCTTGTCCCTTTCCTTGTGTCCTGAAATCTCTTGCTGTCCAGCCATGGGGCCCAATGCTGCACCAAGGTGTGTGGGTGCTGCTGGCCCCGTGCAGGTGCCAGACAGAGGCTTGGCCACATCAGGGCACCTGGGCCACTGCAGAGCTCCCTGGACGTGCAGGCACATCACAGGGCTCTGGGGACAGAGTGACACAGGGGATGCTCTGCCCTCCTGCTCCTCCCACCGCTTCCAAAACTGCTCATAGTGAGCGTGGCAGCACTTTTAGGGGTGACAGGGTCTCAGCAGAATCCCATTGCTCTCCGGCTCCCCATCCATGGGAAGCAAATTATTGCCCAATCCCCTCTGTGCCTCCCATTAGCCAAAAATGGCCCCCACATCCCCCGCATCCTGCTGGGAGACACTGGGGAGAGCTGGGGAGCTGCCACCGCCAGCAGGGATGGCAGGAGCAGGAGGACAAGGACTGCTGCTGGAGCACAGCACGGCCACCACAGGGGTGCATGCAGCACAGCTGGGTTTGGTCTGAGCTGAACCGGGGTGCCCAGCCCTGGTTTGGGACCACGGGGAGGCTCCTCAGGACCACCAGGGCCCCCAGGAACTGCCCTGAGATCCTCCAGTCTCTGCTGACACAGACCCCCAGATCTGGGCAAGCTTAGCCCTGACCTGTTGCTCTCCTGGGGAGCCCAGCCCCAGCCTCAGCTCAGATCCTTCCACCACATGTGTCCCCAGGTGTCCCTGTGGAGGGTGGCACCATGCTCTGCATATGGAGGTGGGGGAAGAAGGAAGAGGATGATACCACGGCAATGACACCCTGACACCCTGCTCTCCTGCAGGTGACCGAACAGCTGTGTGCCTGTGGGAAGTGATGAAAAAATTCCTTCTTTCGCTTTGCTTACTCGTGCAGCTTTTGATTTTCCTGTTAAACCGTCCTTATCTCTACCCACGAGTTTCCTCACTTTTACTCTCCCAGTTCTCTCCCCCATCCCACCTGGGGGAATGACAGAGCAGCTGAGTAGGGCTGAGTTGCCACAGGGGTCACACTATGACATCCACAGTGAAGCTCCAGCGCCGGGCAGCTGTGTCCCACGCCGAGGCCATCCTGGGGGGACACTATGATGTCTCTGAACCTTTAGGAAACTCCATGGTGGCCCAAAAATCCTCAGAGCATGGGGCTGCCAGTGTGTGCACACCTCTGTGCAGCACTGGGCCCCACTGCAGGACAGACAGGGATGCCAGGGGCACCCAGAAAGGGACAAGAGGAGCAGTGGGTTCAGGTGTGAGGGGGAGAGGGCAGGTGCCAGAATGGGCACCTGGCTGGGCTATGAGGGAACAGTGCTGCCAACACTGAGGGTTGCAAAAGGGAGGAAGGACCCCGCGTCCTTTCCCAAAATAGAACCATTTCCTCCAATTGCCACACACTGTGAGATAAGTGGGGACAGGAGGCCTGGCCATTGACCAGCCATGGCCTCTGCTCCACAATGGGATGCAGCAGTGGGACCCACAGGCCAGGTCAAGCAAAGGCTGTAGAGAGGCTGGGCTAGGAGCCAGGGGTGGCAATGAGTGGAGGTGCCCAGGTTCTCTCCTATCATTTCTCATACTGTCTCAACCCCCCAACATTTTCAGTTTTGGGGTGCTGTGCGAGTGGGTCTACCTCCTGGTCCCTGGTGTGGCCAGTGTGGCCAGGCTACAGGCAGTGGTGCTGCTGAGGACCCTCAGCTCCCCCACTTGTTGCTGCCACACACTCAGGATGTGAACACTCCTGGGACATGGAGCAGCCTCTGTCTATGACTGCCAGCCTGAACACAGCAGAAGACACGGGTGTGGAATAGCTCACAGTGTGGGATTGCTCTGCAGCATGGGATCCCACACTGGTCATGAGGACATACAAAAGGAACACAGATGTGACCAAATGCCACAAGGAGAACTGCATACATAGGATGGAGATATCATTGCCAACAGTGAAGCACAGGTGGTGCCAATTTCACAGCCATCACCCCCATTGTGGAGCAGAGGCCATGGCTGGTCAATGGCCAGGCCTCCTGTCCCCACTTATCTCACAGTGTGTGGCAATTGGAGGAAATGGTTCTATTTTGGGAAAGGACGCGGGGTCCTTCCTCCCTTTTGCAACCCTCAGTGTTGGCAGCACTGTTCCCTCATAGCCCAGCCAGGTGCCCATTCTGGCACCTGCCCTCTCCCCCTCACACCTGAACCCACTGCTCCTCTTGTCCCTTTCTGGGTGCCCCTGGCATCCCTGTCTGTCCTGCAGTGGGGCCCAGTGCTGCACAGAGGTGTGCACACACTGGCAGCCCCATGCTCTGAGGATTTTTGGGCCACCATGGAGTTTCCTAAAGGTTCAGAGACATCATAGTGTCCCCCCAGGATGGCCTCGGCGTGGGACACAGCTGCCCGGCGCTGGAGCTTCACTGTGGATGTCATAGTGTGACCCCTGTGGCAACTCAGCCCTACTCAGCTGCTCTGTCATTCCCCCAGGTGGGATGGGGGAGAGAACTGGGAGAGTAAAAGTGAGGAAACTCGTGGGTAGAGATAAGGACGGTTTAACAGGAAAATCAAAAGCTGCACGAGTAAGCAAAGCGAAAGAAGGAATTTTTTCACCACTTCCCACAGGCACACAGCTGTTCGGTCACCTGCAGGAGAGCAGGGTGTCAGGGTGTCATTGCCGTGGTATCATCCTCTTCCTTCTTCCCCCACCTCCATATGCAGAGCATGGTGCCACCCTCCACAGGGACACCTGGGGACACATGTGGTGGAAGGATCTGAGCTGAGGCTGGGGCTGGGCTCCCCAGGAGAGCAACAGGTCAGGGCTAAGCTTGCCCAGATCTGGGGGTCTGTGTCAGCAGAGACTGGAGGATCTCAGGGCAGTTCCTGGGGGCCCTGGTGGTCCTGAGGAGCCTCCCCGTGGTCCCAAACCAGGGCTGGGCACCCCGGTTCAGCTCAGACCAAACCCAGCTGTGCTGCATGCACCCCTGTGGTGGCCGTGCTGTGCTCCAGCAGCAGTCCTTGTCCTCCTGCTCCTGCCATCCCTGCTGGCGGTGGCAGCTCCCCAGCTCTCCCCAGTGTCTCCCAGCAGGATGCGGGGGATGTGGGGGCCATTTTTGGCTAATGGGAGGCACAGAGGGGATTGGGCAATAATTTGCTTCCCATGGATGGGGAGCCGGAGAGCAATGGGATTCTGCTGAGACCCTGTCACCCCTAAAAGTGCTGCCACGCTCACTATGAGCAGTTTTGGAAGCGGTGGGAGGAGCAGGAGGGCAGAGCATCCCCTGTGTCACTCTGTCCCCAGAGCCCTGTGATGTGCCTGCACGTCCAGGGAGCTCTGCAGTGGCCCAGGTGCCCTGATGTGGCCAAGCCTCTGTCTGGCACCTGCACGGGGCCAGCAGCACCCACACACCTTGGTGCAGCATTGGGCCCCATGGCTGGACAGCAAGAGATTTCAGGACACAAGGAAAGGGACAAGAGGGGTGGTGAGGACAGGTCTGGTGGGGAAAGGATGCGTGGCAGTGCGGGCACCTGGCTGGGACACCCAGGGACAGAGGGAGAGCTGCCAGCACCAAGGGTTGCAAAAGGAACGAGGTACCCCACAGCCTTTCCCCAAATAGAACCATTTTCCCTGATTGCCACACACCACAGGGACAGGCAATGCTGGCTCGAGCCCTGGCTGTGGCTTTTTCCCTCTCAGATTTTGGACAACGGCAGGGTACCCTTGTCCACAACCCCCTGGGGCCAGCAATGGCTCTGTGCTGCTGCCACAGGAGTTCCACATCATGGAGTCGGGTCCCGGTCCCTGTCCCTGTCCCTGTCCACATCCCTGCTGAGCTCAGGGGCAGGCTGGGGGAAATGGATGTTTCCGGGGACCCCGGTCTCTGCCAGCAGGCTCCAGTGTCCCAGACACCCTCGTTCCAGTGTATTTGCAGTGAAATTTCCATATGCGTGCTAAAGGGGTTGCTCAATGTCCCTGGACCGTTCACGTCCTGAGCGCATGGCAGCAGGAACGAGGGGAGGTGACGGTCCACTGCAGCCTTCCCAAACTGGGGGGCAGGAGCTGGACCCACACCCAGAGGGTCCCAGAACTGAACGTCTTGGGGGATTTAGATAATATGGGACAGGATGGGAGAGACCCTGGGCACCGCTCCTCCTTGCTACCTCCCCCCCCTCCCCCCATAGTTCCTGGCACGGGGAGGCAGCGGGACCCCTGGCCAGCTCGGGCGAAGGCCACGGGGAGGCTGAGCCAGGAGAGATTGCACAGAGCCAGGGACAAGGCATGGCCGAGCCCCAGCTGGGCTGGAGCCAAGCCAAGGCCATCCAGCCCAACCGGGGCTGGCAGGGGGGAGGACATCAAGGGGGGACAGCAGAGGAGGGACGTGCTCCAGCACCGCATAAAAAGCCCCAGCAGGGACAGGGAGCAGGCGACACTCTCAGGAGATCCCAGAGCAGCGCCGCCAGAGCTGTAGGAGAAGGGCCATGGAGCAGTACTTCTCAGCCACCCAGAAGATGGAGCAGGAGGTGATGTTCCCCAGCCTGCTCCGAGGGGTCTTCCCACAGCAGGAGGGGGCAGCGCCGGCCGCGGAGAGCCGCACGGATCTCTACGAGCGCTACCAGCTCCTCAAGGCCATCAAGCCCATGGTGGAGAAAGGCCTGGCCTCTGCCGGTGACCAGAGCCCGAGCGGTGCCGACCCCGACGCGGACACATCCTTGGACAGCAGCGAGGCCGGGGATGCCCAGCTCGAGGAGCGCCTGTCCCACCACCTGACTGGCCTGCAGCAGGTCCTCACCCACCTCACCAGGGACACCAACGCCCTGACCCGGAGGTACAGCCAGATCCTGGAGCAGATCAACCTCAGCGAGGGGCAGCCCAGCTGGTGACCCTGTCCTGGCCACCAGGTAAGAGCCGGGGGGGACAGAGTCCGGGGGCAGCAAGACAATGGGTGTTCTCCCCAGAGAGGTGCCCAACAGTGCCAGGGTGGGAACCTGCTGGGAAGGGCCTTGGAATGGGGGCCGCCCCCTCAGCTGGGGCTGGATATCCCTCTCCTTGCCGGGTGAGGGAACCCATCCCATTGCTCTGTGCAGAGACTGCAGGGGTTCAGGGTCTGTGGACTCAGGGCTGACGGACCATGAGTCCCCCTGGCACAATCCTTGGAGCTAAGGAATGCTGCTGTTGCAGAACAGGTGCTGGTGTCAGGAAGCACAAGACGTCCCCGTCGCTGACCATCGCAGGCTCTTCCCTGCCACGCTCACGTTCCCCACGCTGTGGCAGCTGATGGGATCTCCCGGCACGGGCACCGACGCTGACACCGGAGATGGTTGTGACCTCTGGAGAACCAGATGGAGATTTATCCTCATAGGAAGAAGCATCTGGCAGCGCCGGGAAGTCCGCTGGAAGAGCTGCAGGCTCGTGCCCTCCTCTTTATTTTCAAAGAGTGGCGTGAAGCTGGGAATGCTGTGAGGTGGCCCCAGCCTCCGACAGTCCCCTGAGACTGCCAAGCCCTTTTCCAGCTGGTACCTGGACTCCAAGGGCATCTCCCCCCATTTCTGCTAATAAAAGAATCCCTGTGGAACCGTTGTCACTGTGGTGCTTCCACTCATGGAGTGCCCCATTGAGGGTCAGGGGGACACTGTCTCAGTGGGGTGGGAATTTCCCGGGACAATGCTGGGAAATGCAAAAGGGACAAAGAATCTCAAAGTCACAGCATGGTTTGGGGTGGAGGGGATCTTCAGAAACCACCTAGAGCGATGCCCCGCTGTGTGCTGGGACATCTTGCACGAGACCAGGGAGCTCAGAGCTGTGTCCAACCTCAGGGCCTGTGCAAACTCACTGGGCAACCTGGTCCTTTGTGTCACCAGACTCAGGCTGAAATGTTCCTTCTTTCTGCTGACAGCAACACCCCAAAAGCTGATGCCTGATTTTTGTGTGCAAAGAAGAGCAAATGTGCCCCAGATTCATGCAACAGTGAGGGCCAATAGAGCTGTAGGTCTCAGCACCACCAGGTAGCAGCCCCCCTCAAGACCCCAGCCCCATGTCCAGATATCCCTGCTTTGGGATACGTTGGAGATTCCCATCTCCTGTCTCCTGATCAGGCCTTTTCTCGCAGCTGCTGAGACCGCTCTGGCTTTGTCTTGTCCTGCCCGAGTGTGGGCTGCAAGGACAGGGTCTCCAGCCAGCTGTGGTGTGTGAGCAGATGAGGGGACTGGGGGCTCAGGAGGGGGCAGCTGAGGCCAGACCCAGAGGTGCCCCACACCTGGAAGGGTCTTGGTCAGGTTAAAGGGAGGACAAGGACAGCTCTGAGGGCTTTGGGGTAATCAGACTCATGGGAGATGTGTCGGCAGGAGGTACTGGGGACAACATGGGGTCATTTGTACCCAGGTGTGGTGACATTTCCCCCCTCCTGAGCCAAGGCCTGGGGTGGGCTCCCCAGGAGGATGGTAGGTGCGGGGCAGGCTTGCCCGAACACCGGCCCTGTGGCCACAGGCACCCAAGGAGCTCATTGCACCCACACCCAGAAGTTCTGCTTTTCTAGGCAAGCAGCTGCCAATCAGCAAGTTGCCCAAATAAGGGCAAGCACAGTTTCCCCAGCCAGAGGGAGGATTTCAGAGCTGATCTGCTCTCCACGTCCCTCCTCAGCCAGAGCAATGTTGCAGCCTTGTCTTATCCAGAGGAAACGGAGCACGAGAGGCATACTGGGAGAGACACGGGCCAAACCCATTGCAATGCCACCTCTGGCTGGGGCATCATGGAGCTCTGTCTTTGGAGCACTTCTCCCTCCATGCTGACTGCAGAGCCAGGTGTTGAACCATAAGGAATGGAAGGACACTGGTTCCCGGTGAGGAGAGGACCGCGGAGAGGGTGATGTCCCTCTGGTGCCTTGCCTGGCTGTTGCTCAAGGGTGGGATCTGTGTCCCCTGGAGAACACGGCTGGCTGTGCCGTTTTCGGCTGCGGTAGCGACGATTTTCTTCACCGAGGCTGGTATGGGGCTGTGTGTTGGATTTGTGCTGATGCTAAGGTTGGTAAGGTACAGATGTTTTGGTTGCTGCTGAGCAGGTCTTGCAGAGAGCCAAGGCTTCTGCTGCTTTCTGCACTGCCACGCTGGAGAGGGAGCTGGGCTGCATGGGAACCTGGGAGGAGTCAATGGTGGGATAGTTGATCCCAACTGACCCAAGGGATATTCCAGACCATATGACATCATGCTCACTATAGAAGGTGGGAGGAAGAAGGAAGGAGACTTTTGGAGTGATGGCCTTTGTCTTCCCAGGTCACCGTTACCTGTGCTGGAGCCCTGCAGTCCTGGGGATTGCTGAACACACACCTACCTGCCCATGGGAAGTGGTGAACGAATTCCTTGTTTTGCTCTGTTTGCGTGCATGGCTTTGACTTTCCCCATTGAATTGGTTTTATTTCAGCCCATGTGTTCTCTTATTCTCGCCTTCGATTCTCTCTCTGATCCTGCTATTGGGGAAGTGAGTGAGTGGCTGCGTGGGCCCCGGTGCCACAGCGAGGGACACCTGCAGTCACCTGTAGGGGTGGCTTTGGGCTTGGGCAGAGCTCAGCAGCTGGAGAGGCTCGTGGTGCCCCAGGGAAGTTCACAGCAGGACACGGGGTGAAGCACTGACGGCGGCTGCTGGACACGACCAATGGGAGATGTAGGATGTCCCACAAGGCTTGTGACCTGGGACAGCTGGAAGAGTTTGCTGACGTGTTGTGGGCCGCTTGCATCCCCCCAGGACCCGTGGGTCTCTCTGAGAGCCGCTGTCCTTGCAGCTGGCTGCCAGCCCGGTGTGTCACAGGAGCCTTCTGCCTGCTCCGATTGCAGGGCATTGCACCACGCTGCCCCCGGGATGCGTCAAGCCCTGACGGTGCCCTGCTGCTGGCCACTGCTGCTGGCCATTGCTGCTGGCCACCACTGATAAGAGGTTTCTGCACTGCTCCCGGTGGGATGTTGGCAGACAGGGCAGATCAGGCTCCTGCAGCATGGCAGGGGGTGCTGACTCTGTGCCGCCTTGGACAGGCTCCCAGGGCACCCGCACTGCTGCCGGCCACCGTGGGGAAAGATCTTCTCCTTACACATTGTTGAAGCAGATCAGGGTGGCAGTGCTTCCTTTAAATCTGTTTGGAGACATCATATCCATCAGAGAGCAGTGACCTGGCACAGGGCTCAGTGTGAGGAAGACAAGAGATAAAGCCCACTTTGAACCTAAAATACTGAATGAGTAAGAAACCCCTAATTCCCTTCTCTATCCAGTCCCAGACATCCTAATCACATAACCTCCCCAACCCTGATGATGGAATCTGCCAGTTCCCCTGCCTTCCCACAGTGCATGTTCCCTGACTGTATACCCCTGCCTTTCAATTTCTGGGGTGCTCTGTCCTTATCTGTACCTCTTGCTGCTGCCTACCACCCTCCTGGGCAGATGCTTGGGGAAAGCACCCACAGATTCACACCTGCTCACCCCTGGTCTGGCTCTGTGGTCAGGCAGTTTGGCTGTGAGCCAGCAAGGTGTACTCAGGGGAAAGGCAGTGGAGGGAGGGAATGCTTCTTTTCTGCTCAGCCCTGATGAGGCCTCACCTGGAGTCCTGTGTCCTGTTCTTCTCTTTCTGGTATAAGAGAGACATGGACATACTGGAGAGAGTCCAGTAAAAGGCCATAAAGGTGACAGAAGGGCAGGAGTATCTTCCATATGAGGAAAGGCTGAAAGAGCTGGTGGTGTCCAGATTTGGAAAGAGAAGGCTCTGATTTGAAAGATCTGATCAGTGTTTGTAAAGATGTGATGGAGCTCAAGAGGTGACTCCAAAATCTTCCCACTGGTGTTCAGTGACAGGACAGGAAAAGAGTGACAGACACAAACTGAAACACAAAATTAATCCCATCTGAACATGAGAAAACCTTGAATTTTTTTCCTAAAACTGTAGGTGGTTGAACACCATCACAGGCTACCCAGAAAGGGGTGGAATCTCCATCCTCAGAGAGGTATCCAATATCCATGGTCTCATTGTTGACCTTGCTTGAGCAGTTGTTGAAGCAGATTGTCTACAGAGGAGCCTTCCCGCCTCCCCAGGACTGACTCAGCCTCTGTCCCTGCCTCGTGCCCCCTGTGCTGTCAGCCCAGGTGCTGGCTGCAGGCTGCCCACAGCACCTGAACAGGAGGATGCTCTGCCAGGCCTGGGTGGAGGCTGGAATACTGGCAGGACTGCTTTGGGCTGGGTCCCACAGTCTCTGACTCCTGTCATTGCCCCACCGAGGACACTCCTTCAGACTTGGAACTTGTATGTTTCTCCTCAGCCTGACAAGTTCCAAATTTTAAAAGTGCCTCTTCTAACTCCCTAGTCACTTTTACATCCTGCTGCTGGTCATATTACACCTTTAATAAGCAGTTTGGGGCAAGCACCCTTCAGACAAGTATCACCTGCTCATTATCACCTTCTTTTAGCAGGGTTGCTCTCTAGGCCAGTTGCCATCACTGGGCTGGGTGAGACCCCCAGACCAGTACAGAAGAAGGGAAGTTTTCAGGCAGAGCACATGGGAAATTCACCCTCTCTGGATAAACCCATCACTTGTTCTCCTTCTCTGCTCCCCAAAACTGCCCAGATCAAGGCAGCTTTCCCATGGTGCTGCCTGCAACCTGTCTGCCCTGGGGGAAGGAGCTGGACTCACCATCCTGGGCCTCCAGCAGTGGTAACAACAGTGGTGACAGGATAGGATAGGAGAGTACCTGACAGACTCCAGGCACCTCCTCACCCCCACACTCAGAGCACAGGGAGGCAGCGGGACCCCTGGCCAGCTCGGGCGAAGGCCACGGGGAGGCTCAGAAGAGATTGCACAGAGCCAGGGACATGGTGCAGCTGAGCCCCAGCTGGGCTGGAGCCAAGTCCAGTCCCGTGGCCATCCAGCCCAACCAGGGCTGGCAGGGGAGGACAGCAGGGGGGACAGCAGAGGAGGGACGTGCTCCAGCACCGCATAAAAAGCCCCAGCAGGGACAGGGAGCAGGCGACACTCTCAGGAGATCCCAGAGCAGCGCCGCCAGAGCTGTAGGAGAAGGGCCATGGAGCAGTACTTCTCAGCCACCCAGAAGATGGAGCAGGAGGTGATGTTCCCCAGCCTGCTCCGAGGGGTCTTCCCACAGCAGGAGGGGGCAGCGCCGGCCGCGGAGAGCCGCACGGATCTCTACGAGCGCTACCAGCTCCTCAAGGCCATCAAGCCCATGGTGGAGAAAGGCCTGGCCTCTGCCGGTGACCAGAGCCCGAGCGGTGCAGACACCGACACAGCCTTAGATGAGGGTGCAGACAGCAACCTGGAAGAGCGCCTCTCCCATCATGTCAGTGGATTGCAGCAAGTTCTGACAGACCTCACCAAAAACACCAAAGCCCTGACACGGAGGTACAGCCAAATCCTGGAGGAGATCAACCTTAGTGAAGATCAGTCCAGCTCTTGAGCCTGCACTTCCCATCTCTGAGGTAAGAGCTTGGGGATACGCAGTGCCAAGGATGAGCTGGCTGAGGAGTAACATGCTTTGTCCTCATGCCCCATCAGCTGTGTGGTGTTATAATGTTTGCATCACACCCCCAGATCCCAGGAGTTCTGAACCTGTGCTTCACTGCCCAACAGAAACATCCTCCTGGATTTGTCTTTCTCAACTGCCATTGGTGCAAGCTGTGTCAGTGAACAAAGGCAACTCTGTGAGCTCCACAACTGTCCCCAAGAATCCCCAGTTTGCAGTATAGGCAAAGTCTTTCTGCTGCTGGCCAGACACAAAAGATCCCAGGCACAAAATAGATGGGTGGTTGAAATACCATGATTGGACTCCAGGAGCTGCCAGACACTGGTGCTCCAGGTATTTCTCTTTTTTCTCTGACAGAAAATGCAACAGTCATTTTTAGGGAGGAGTTTGGCACTTTCAGGTTTTCAAATATCTACCTTTGGCACACCACTTGCAAAAAGCTCAGACACTTCAGTCTTCCCCTAGCCTGAGAAGCAAACCCATTCTCCATGCTGGTGGGACTTTCATGCCTGAGGCCCCTTGGCGAGACATTGCCATGATCCATCAGAGATAGAGCTCATGGTCAAGATCCTTGTAGTGAAATGGAGAGTGTAGAAAAATGATAGCAACAACAGAGGGCTAACTAACAGGACTTTACCCTTGTTTAGGAAGACACCCAGACTGGAATGAGGACATCCTGACCATGTGTGTTATCCCCACAGGGTCTGTTGTCCAAACCCAATGGAACAACTTCTGCACCAAGTCCCACCGAGGAGCAGTGCAGAGCTTGGCCGTCTGCCTGCTGGGTGCTGCCTGTACCATCCGACTCATCCCATGGCCAATCCTGCCGGCAAGCTTCCTGCTTCATTTCACTCCTGTCCTAGGGGGATTTCTGCAGGGCAGAAATGAGTGGTTCATGTAGTTGCTTTGTAGAAGGAATCTGTACCTTTGAAGTGATGTTTTTTTCTGTTTGTGCCTCCAAACCATTCTCTTTGGTAATGTAAATGAAATGCAAAGCCTTGTGCAGATGTGTCCTATGTTTCCTACCAGCTGTCACTTCTGTAGAACTACTGCCCCCCAGCACATGAGGGTGAAGGACCTTGGCCACCAAGGCCAGGCTTCAGTGCAGGGAGATGAGCTGGGTTTCTTTGACAGGGCTTTGAGATGAATGTTCCCCCAGTTCTCTGTCTCTCTCACCTTGCAAAACCTCGGTGTAATCCTGCCACCATTCTCTGCTTGATGCTGGATCCCAGCCTGCTCCCCAGCATCCTTCCTTCCCTCCCACAGCATCCCCTTCTCTCCTGGATTCCCAGCTTCTCAGCACCCCAACCTCATCAGTACCTGCACATCCCATCCCGTCCCGTCCCATCCCGTCCCGTCCCGTCCCGTCCCGTCCCGTCCTGTCCCTCCCCTTGTCCTACATTCATCTAGCCCTTCATACCCAGCATCGTGTCCTCTCCTGTAAAAAACCTGGTGGAATTCTCACAAGCCCCAGCAAAACAGGGGAGGCAGCTCTGCTCCTCCCTGCTTGACCATGACACATTCCAGAGCTGGGTACAGAGGAGGTGGTGGGGATGCTCAGCTGGGGTAGGAAGGCAGGACCTTGCTCACCTCTGATCCTTGTGAGCTGTGGGGAGACCACGGGAAAAGTCCTCTCTGGGTGGATGTGCAAGAGCTGCAAGCTCTTCACAGGCAGTTTGGAGCCTTCAGGACAGGTTGGGTCCCACCTCCAAGTGACTCATTCCCTCCCAGACACACCACCCTTGGGAAGTCCTACTGAGCTGGGCACTAGAGGGAGGTGTCCCCTTGATCATTCAGGACATTTTAAAAAAACCCTCAGCTGTTGAAACAGTGCTCCTTTGGCTGAACAAACACTGGTGCTCCATCGACTTCCCACTTTTGATTATAAAACTGGAGATCTCTGAGCATCTGTGGCGAGAGGAGGATTGTCACCATGTGTCACCTGTGCTGCAGGCTCTGGTTGTGTTTTTCATGTTGCTACAGGTGCTCTCTGAATCTGCCATATCACCAAAGAGAAATAACATCCTTCAGACTGAAATCAGAGACTCATCAGCTCCAAAAGCCTCCATCTAAAATCTGCAGATGTTCTGCAGATGATATCCCTGTTCCCCCCATTCACCTCCAGGCAGCTCCATGCCTTGCTCATATATTCATGTTGACCTTTTAGTGGGGTCCTGATTGCTCGGCAGCAATTGAAGATCCACAGCACTGTAAAAGGAAGACAAGAGCAGGGACTTCCTGCCTTGCCTTTATTTTAGTGAAACTCTAGCTGCACGGAAACGAAAAGAGACGAATTGTTGTGATGATGAGCAGTGGAACGTACTGTGGCAGCCCAGATCTCAGATACAAGCCTTCAGCCATGCATTCTGAGAAGGTGGGTGGAGTTGATAAATGGCTGGAAGGCACCAGATAGGAATGCCGACAGTGTTTGCACAGCACATGGTGTTTGACTTAGGAGTGGTTCTTGAATTGCTCTTAAACAGAGACTGCTAATTCAATATATTAAGGAAATAAATATTTTATAAATATTTTTGTAGACACAGAACCATGGAGTGGTTTAGGTTGGAAGGGACCTTAAAGATCTCCTAGCTCCAAACCTCCCTGCCATGGACAGCGATGCCACCTACAGGATCAGTTTCATCAGGGACCCATCCAACCTAACCTTGAACTCTTCCAGGGGTGGTGGGGCAGCTAAAACTTCTCTGAGCAGCCTCTGCCAGTGCTTCATCACTTTCTGAGTAAATATATGTATCAGCATAGAAATGTTCCAGCTCACTGTTACATACATATTTATACAATTTTCAAAGAACCATGTATTTATTCCTCACAAACTCACTGTCCACTATTCCTCACAAAGTCACTATTCTTCTTTAGTAAACCCAAATTTCTGAGCACTAATATGGTTATTATGATTCATATTGTGGTTGCTCATCCAAGGTCCAGGCACAGGTTAATTCTTCCATGAAGAAACAGGGGAAGGATGGTGCCTGCCTGAAAGTGCTTACAGGCTTGGAAATACCCCTTTTACATCAAATAAAAACTGTGGGCAGAGGAACCAGATCAGTATGTTCATCACTCTGAAGGACCAGCCATGGTTGGTGTAGCAGTAGAAGAGAGTTGTGGACATGAGCTGGCAACTATTCCTTTTGCTGAAGTGGTAAGGATTTCTGTTGTGGCATTGAAGGTTTGGCCTCAAACGCCATTAGCCACCCTTGATTCTGATTTGGGGAAATCTCTCAGATAAACAAAGTAAACTCATCTGCTGCCCTTCACCCTTCCCTAGTGAAAAGCTTGTGTGAGCAGAGAGGTGATGGTCCATGCATCTTTCCAGTTCTGCAGCTGCAGAAAGAAAGGTTACCACCTCCAGCATCGAAGACATTGTGAATATGAATTCTGTCAGCTGTATCCAGGATATTATCTGAAACATCTACATAAGCCAGCCCAAAGAATGGGAGTTGCAGCACTTAGAGATCTGGAACACGCAGATCTTCTAAGTTTCCCTGTTTTCCAGTAAACATTAATCTTTTAAAATTTATTACAAGTCGCAAAATTTGGGGTCCCAAGCAGACCTCACTGGTGCATCCAGCGCTACCAATTCTGCTGGTCTGGCAAAGGGAAAATTCAAGCATTTCTATTCAAAGCAGAAGAGGTTATCTCAGACAGAGGTTATCATTGAGGATCCCTGAGGATGCTTCAGAGAACCAAAAGCAAAATTGAAAGATGGGTTCAATGACAGGTTTACCCAAATGCACAAAGCATTCAAAAGAGTCTGGGCCCAGCTTTGATGGAGCCTTTCATGAGGACAGGCTTCAAGGGAAGTGAATCAGTCTAAATTCTAACTGTTTTTCCCTCTGTGCCTCAAGCTCCTGCTCAGATCAGTCCTGTACTCTGAGAGGACACAGATCCAGCGAAATCCTTGGAGTATACAAAAGCAACAAAGCTGGTGTCCATGTGCACAATGCAGATTTTATGCAAATTATTTCCTTATTTACCATACTGTCAATTTTCATCATTAATATCTCACTCAGGAAGATTTTTAGGAAGTGCTGTATTTGTCTGTGATTTTTCCTTTGGTTGTTGGTACAGGGAAGCAGCTTGAAACAAAAGAGAGTGAGGCAAGATTAGTAGAGGGGACAACACCTTTTATTAGACCAACAGAAAGTGGGAAAAAAATGGAAAAAAAACCCAAGCAAGCTGAAGCAGAATCTGACAGACATGGGAATGCCTCGTGTGCTCTTAAAAATGGATAGTTTTATCCATCTGTATCAGCTGATCTAATAAAAGATACTGTCTGTCATTACAAACATTGTTACATCTCTGGGCAATCATGCCCATGGCAATTTTGCCACTTTAATGAAACAAAGACACAGAAGTGATGACTGGCCTGAAGACAAATTTAAAGCAGCAGTGCACTTAGAATCACCTAGAATGAAATAAAGGAGAGCCTGCAGGTCTGTGGTCTGGCTCTGAAGAGGTTATTTAGGCTAGCTCTGATGTAATACTCTGCATTTAATAAATTAACATGGACAGAGAGTCATCATAGAATCACAGAATGGTTTGGATTGGGAAGGAATCTCAAAGATTACCTAGTTCCCACTCCTCCTCCGTCATGAGTAGAGACACCTTCCACTAGAACAGGTTGCTCAAAGTGCCATCCAACCAGGCCTTGAACATTTCCAGGGATGGGACATCCACAGCTTTCTCAATCTGTACCAGTGTCTCATCACTCTCACCGTAAAGAATTTCTTGCTTATATCTAATCTAAATCTCTCTTATCTTCAACCTGTTCTCCCTTGTCCTGTCACTATGTGCTTAGGCAAAAATTCACTCTCCTTTTTTTATAAGCCCCCCTTTAAGTACTTTCAAGTTCACCTTCACTGTATCCTTGCGTTTTGATTTTGTTAGAGTTTTACAACCACTAAACCTGTGGTGCTGTCCATGTTCTATATTTGGTGGATACAGGATATTAGAAAACAGCCTCATGCAAAGATAATAATCAAATATGTATGGCCAGTTGAAAAGTTTATGCTCAAGCAGAGATTTGGCTGTGGTTTCGTTTACCTTGCACAAATTACTCAGTACCCAGAGACTGTATGGGTGAGGAAGAAAATGCCACCACCTCTGACAGGTTGTAGACACCCTGTAGATCTGTCATCACTGTGAGTGACAATTGGGATCAATGAAATTGTTTGGGATTAACTGTGCTTTAAAGCAGCAGAAAGAGACCAAAGCACAGAGACCAAAAAGCTGTGCAAATGTTTACTGGTTTTGATACAACCAGTTGTCAAGCAGAGGTGGACACACAGGCACACCTCACGGGCTCATCGGAGGTGCCCTGGGCACTGGACCTCTCTTGGAAGGGATTATCCAGCCCTTAGTCACTGCTCAGATAGCAGTGCAGGAGGTATGTGCTGGCAGCCAGCCCCAGTCCACCCTGCACCTTGCTGGTTGCCAGAAAATTACTGAGCAAATACTTCCGCTTTCAGGCTGTTCCCTCCCCTCTCCCTACACCTGCCACTAGAACCAGGTTTGTCTCTGCCTGGGACAAACTGGAGCCTCCGTGGCAGCAGCTGGGCTGGGAGCGAGGGAAAGCTGAACCGGCAAAGAAAGACCAAGTGAAGGAGGATTGGAGCACAGCTGGGAGCCATCCTGCACGTGGGGTAGGACACTAGCACTGAGCAGAAGCTTTTCCCAAACAGCTGAGTCCTCAGCTCCTGGGGAAGATGAGTATTTCATCAGAGCACAAGCCCCTTGGGAAGCAGGTCACCGGCAGCCTGCATATGGTGAGTAAGGTATGTCCTCAAGGGCACAATTCCCTCATGTGGGATCAAAGGACCCCTTTTGCGCTACCTGTGATTGGGTTTTTCCCCCATATGCTAATCTGAAGACACCAGGTCTTGCCAAATATATCCCTAAGGAGAAGATTGCTGTTAAAAAGCTGTGTTTGACTCTGGCCTGTTTGCACCTGTTGTTTTACAGGAGGGCCAGGTCTCTCACAGGCATGCAAGATCTAACAATGACAAATAACCAGAGTGGTTCTTCTCCTTTGGCAAGAAATGGAATTCAATTAATATGAACTCTAATTGGTCAAATCCCTAAATAAAAGCCTCTCCTAGATTTTGGGGTTTTTAATCCAATCTTATGAGTCTCTAATGATGCCAAAGCTGCCCTGTGTTGCTGACATGCAGGATCATCAGGTGGGAGCAGTAGTTTTTTTAGCTATAAGGAAAATTAATGGCAGTCTCAGACAAGCAGCATGTTACTAGGCAGAAGTCAGTGATGAGATTATTTCTTTTTACTCTCCTCTGCCCTCGGTCTATTGCTAACCAGTTTGTCTTCTTGGTTAAAGCTGAACAATCACTTCTCCAGGCTTCTCTGTATTAAGAAAATCCAATCTTCCTACATTGCACTTTTCACATGGAAGCTGCAAAATGCTTTCCTATGGAAGTAACTGTTTTACAGATTAGTAAACTGGGGCACAAATAGATGGAATGACTTTCCTGAGTGTCACCTTGCTGGCTAATTACAGAACTGGGAATCAGCTGGTTCCCAGTACTTCCAGTCTTCTGGGAATCACTTTGATGCCAAGTTAAAACCATTAATCAAGATGCAAGAACATGAACTTAGTTGGGATACTGCATTAAGGAATAACATGTTATTCATTTGTATTAGTGACAAACAGAATGAAACATCCAACCTGCCATCTGAGAAAGGAGCAAAGGCTCAAAAGCCTGAGACTCTCCTGTCAAATGACCCCTGGTGGGGAGTCCTGTTGGTAGCTCTTGGACTAATGGCAAATCTCCTAGGGAGAGACTTGGCTACAGAAACAGCTTTGGGCTGTGTTTTTCAGTGGGTGGAAATCACAAGACAGTCTCAGACGGAACAGTGTTTGTCTTCTTGACGCAAGTGTAAATGATTGCCCTTGAGATGAAACCACCCACACTAGCTCAATGCAATATTCCAGCAGGGTCTTTGGCTGGAATCTTCTGTTCTGCTTCCCTGGCTTGCTTAGGGTGTGAGCAAATTTCTGCTAAATCTGATAGTCTGTTCCTGTTTAAAGGGAAGGTCTCCCCCCACCTCCACCAGGCTATCTGTTCCTTTAGTCCCATCCTTTTGTCAGCTCTGTGCTTGCTAAATCCTCTGTCAGCAAATCCAGCTCCCTAAGATGAAACAGAGTTGGCATGAGGTGAGCAAGAGAGCACATAGGTAGGTACAAGAACAGGACAGGGAGAGGGCATGGGAGCCCCCCCTTCTCTTGGTGTGCACTGTGAGATCAGCTCACGTCATCCCATGGGTCTGTAGCCATGTGATCCAGCTAAGCACTTGAGTACACACTTCACCTGAGGCATGTGACCAGCAGCACTGAGGCAGCTCCTTTCGTGATCACATCCAAGAAGGTGCAGGTGAGCTCCTGGAAAATAGGGCTGTTTACTGACACATGCATTCCCAGTGGCAGGTGGGGCCCTGGCCTGGCTTGCGTTAGAGTAGTGCTGGCAGGATAGAAAAGAACTGTTTTCTTTCTTGCCTTTTCTTTTCATCTGCTGAGTACTACATAAAATGACAAAGTGCAAAAGAAAGTCAGTAAAATTGTTCAGAACTGAACATACAGAAGGTCAATTTATACAGTCCAGCTTTCCAGGTATTCAGCCCCCCCCTTCAATTCAGATAATGGTGTTAATACAGAGGGTTAAAAAAAGCACAAACATATCCACAATCTTTACATTTTTCCTCTTAAGTCCATGTCAGTTGCATGAAATATTTCCTTTACTTCCTAACAAAAGCCATCATACATTTTTAGGTGCTTTGCTAAGCAGTTTCTGTCCTGCACCTCTGACACGATGGATTTTTGTGTGTTATTTCAGTGTTTGTAGCTGAACCCCCGGATGAGTGGAAGCCAGTTCCACCTATTTATAAAGTTTAAAGGGCTTTAGTTTCTCCTTTGAAGAGAAAATATGAAGAGAAAAGATGTTCAGATGATAAAAATGAAGTGGCACTGCTTTGGGCTCTTTGTCCTTCTGCACATGGGGAGGGTGAGAGCTCACATACTGCTCTTGCTGTAGATGGCCCACAGGGACAACACTTGTGCTTGTGAGTGACTTAGGAGATGAGTGTTGGATCCTGTAGTCACTCATAGCTTCCCTGAGCAGGGTACTTCTTTTCCCTCTTTCCCACCAGCTAAATCCTTCCCTACATCCTGAAGATGAGGTGAGAACTTAGTAATTTTGAAATGTCCAAGTCTCTGCTGCTCTGGTTGTGATAAGCATCCTGCATCTGCTTTTTGCAAAATCAGGTGAAGATTCCCATGTGATGCTCACAAAATGGGAGCTTGGGAGCTCATACTGCTCTTCACACCATCATTCCATCCTCCAACCACAATCATCTGTCTTTTCCTTGATACTTCCATGTTGATGACCTCAGACTGATAATGAACATGGCTTTTTGTAACCTTTTTTTTTTTTTTCAGTTGTCACCAATTGTAGAGTTAAATGTTGGCGGGGAAATGTACACAACAACGCTGAGCACCTTGAAGAAACACCCTGGCTCCAAGCTGGCAGAGATGTTTACTGGCCAGCCCAAACTCAGGACTGACTCTGAAGGGAGGTTCTTCATCGACAGGCCAGGCACCTACTTCAAATACATCTTGGAGTACCTGCGCAGTAACCAAGTGCCCACCCAGTGCGTCCAGGACGTCTACAAGGAGGCGTTGTTCTATGACATAGAGCCTTTGATCAAGCAGCTTGAGGACTCCCCACAGATCTTTGGGGAGCTTGTGGCGAGGAGGCAGTTTCTGGCCCGTGTGCCCAACTACAGTGAGAACATTGAGCTGATGATCCGCATTGCAAGGGCAGAAGCAGTTGCGTCCCGACAGTCCAGTGTCATCGTATGCGTGGTCAGAACTGAGGAGGACGTGGCCAGGTGTCAGGATGCCTTGAACAGTTTGGACATGGATAAAAAATCCGTGGTGAAGTTTGGCCCCTGGAAGGCTGTGCCAAGCATTTCTGATCTACTGGACTGCATTCAAATGGATGTTGAAGCCAAAGGGTATAAAATATCCTTTCAACCCCATGTTGCTGAAAAAGGTTTTCGCTTCAAATCACATGACTTTTTCTACAAATTCTTGTTCACCTGGTGGTAGCAAAGTGCCACCATTGATAGGGAACATTAGAAAGCAATTACTGGAACAAATTAACCTGGACTGTGGAGATTAAACCATGGGCTACCAGAGGGACAGGAAGAAATGCATAGGCCAACGAAAGGAACTTCTTTGGCTGTTTGCCATATCAAAGAGCACTTAAAGGCCACTTTACTTGGGCTTTAGGAGATAACTTTTTAGGGGATTTAAAAGGTTCCAGAAAAAGGAGGAATTTTACTCTTCAGTGTTGCTTACTATTCATTCAGTTCAAAGAGATGGATCTGTGAATTGAGCCAATCTCATTCAACCTAAGGGAAATGAATAGTCCCAAATATGTCTCGTGGACATGTAGAGTTGCTCTCTCAGTGCAAATAGGAACAGGCCACATATGTGCAAATCCTGACTGAAACAGTGACATTACCACATATTCAAATTAAATTTGATTTTTTAATGGGAAGGCAAAAGCTGTTCTCCCTCCTTTCTACATTAGAATCTGTGTTAAAAGGAAGGATTCAGTGTTCTATGATCTCTTCTTATTTCTCCAGTAGACAGCCTACTCTCTAGTCAATGTATTTATTACCACTATTTATTGTTTGTTCTGAAGGAAATTCAGAGAACCTCAGCTACGGTTCAGGATCAACAAAAGGCAAAAAATCCATCACTAATGTGGGGAGTTTATAGTCTATGAAAACACATTCCTGTCTCAGACCACACAAACTCTTTCTTATGACACTCATTATTATAACTTCTAAGCTTCTAACTACATAAGCTCCTGGAAGAATTGGGAAAACCTGCCATGATTCATTGGGAAGGAAGTGGTACTGAAACAATAGCCTGCAAATTGTCTTTTATAGAACACAAGTTACATTCTACAATGTGTTTTTAAAAATCTTAGAATTTGAAAGTTTATTTTTATACTGGAGATGGCTTGGATTTAATCACTCTGAGTATCATGATGGCTGATTTGATAAAGATAATATTTCCTTTACTTGTCAGAAGATGGATTTCTCCCAGTCAAGGACAATAACCATAGAATTGTAGAATGATCCCTGGGATTTCAAATAAATAACTTTTAAACTTTCATTGAATGATGCAGAAGTGCTTTATTTACTGACATTTCCCCCTCAAGATCCCCAGATTCTGGAGACCTGAAGTTTTGTCTTTTGGGTAACAGATTTAAATCACTCCTAATTAAGCTGTGTTTCAGATGTGCTTATCCTAGCATGGACCTCCCCCCAGTGACAGTCGTGAGTCACTCCAGCGACTCCAGGGCAGCTCTGCTGTAAGGTATGAAGGGACTCTAAGATCTCTCACATTCATAGCATTGGTAAGAATGGACACAGTCAGGGTCTGAGAGGACAAAAGGGTTTAGGAAATAGGCTCTTTTGTTCATAACCAAGTGGTTGGTGGTGCTCAGCCTGGAAGAGGAGAGACTGAGGAGGCCTCCCAATAGCCAAAAGGCTGCTTTAAAGAGATGCTACACTTTGTACATACTAAGGGTGGGGAAACTGACTTAAGCTGCAACAAAAGAGATGAAAACTAGATATTAGGAGAAAACAACCTCAGTATAGAATAGTTAAAGCCTCACACCAACCAGCCTCCTAAGTCTATAGGACTGCTGCCATGAGAAACTTTAATTGGCACACACTCAAATCCTGTGTTCAGTTTTGGGGCCCTAACTCCAAGAAGGACATTGAGGTCCTGGAGTGTCCTGGAGAAGGGCAAGGGAGCTGAGGAAGGGTCTGGAGCACAAGTCTGATGGGGAGTGGCTGAAGGATCTGGGGGTGTTCAGCCTGGAGAAAAGGAGGCTCAGGGAGCTCTTTTTGCTCTCTGCAACTGCCTGAAAGGAGGGTGCAGCCAGGTGAGGGACAGGACGAGAAAAATGGCCTCAAGTTGTGCCAGGAAAATAATCAGGAGAAATTTATTCACTGAAAGGGTGGTCAGACATTGAAATAGGCTGCCCAAGGAACTGATTGAGACACCATCCCTGGACGTGCTCAAAAAATGTGTGGATGTGGCGCTTGGGGGCAGAGTTTAGTGGTGGGCTTGGCAGTGCTGGGTTAATAGCTGAACTTGATGATCTTAGAAATTTTTTCTTACTTTAGTGATTCCACAATTCTGATGAAAACATTTTTTTTCTAATTATTTTAATTAATTGTTTTAATTAATCATAATCAGTATATTTCTGCACTGTATTAGTCTTAAGTCACTTTAGCCAGCACGCAGGTAATTGGCTTTTACACAAACTGTTATTGTTAAGAGTTTGGTTGGGAAAATCACTGAAACTAAGTTCTGCTAAACTAACCCCGATCTGCTGTGATGAACAAAACCTGCGAGAGAGAGAGATGCATTTCTGAAAGGGGACACAAAAAATGCAGAATTTATATAGACTACAAGCGCATTTTGTAGAAACTAGAAGGTACAAGAGACTGACAAAGACTCTTCAGTATGTGCTGCAAAACTCCATACCTGGGCAAAAGATAACAAAAAGACTGAGAAATGGGAACTGATTAACATGAGAAGCAAGAATAAATAACTATAGAAGACAGAATAGTAATTAACGAAGAGAATTATATAATTTAGAACCAATTCCTTTGTTTGCTAAAAACTAGAAATAGGTAGGAAAGTCGCCTTAAAACCGAATCCTAGTGAACCCGGGGTGTACTTCGTGGGGAAACACGCTGGACAGACGCGCTGGGGCGGGGTGTGTGGGACTGGCTGTAGGCCAGGCCGGGCCGGGCCGGGCCGGGCCGGGCGGGGCCGCGCCCGCCATGTTGGACCCGCGTCACCATGGCAGCGGGAGGCCGCCGGACCATGGAGTGCGGCCTCCGGGTGGAAAGAGCGGCCGCGCCTCTGGCCCCTCCCTGCCGCAGCTCTACGGCTCCTCTTCCGGGGGGCGGCGCGGCGTCATGGCGGCGCACCTGAAGAAGCGGGTGTATGAGGAGTTCACCAAGGTGGTCCAGGTAACACGTGCCCCCTGGGCCGGGATGGGCGGCTTCGAGCTCTGCAGTGCGGCGGGAGGTGGCGGTGGCTGAGGCGGAGATGTGGGGAAACCCGCCGGTCCAGCCCGGGCGTCGAGCCTAGGAGCGCCGCCCGGCGTCGGGGCTGGGGCTGCCCCTGAGGGGGCGGGGAGGAGCGGGACGGGTCGACCCCGAGTTTAGGAAGACTGGAGCTGCCGGAGGGTAGAGGTCTGAGGGAAGGTGTTCCCCTCAGGGTGGGGAGGGAAGGAGAGAGGTTGTGGAGTCTCTCTCACTAGAGGTACTCAAGAACCGTCCGGACGCACTCCTGTGCTGTGTGATCTGAGATGACCCTGCTTGAGATGGGGGTTGGACGAGATGACCCACTGTGGTCCCTTCCAACCAGACCCGCTATGTTGATTCATTGACCTGAGAAGGCCACGACTGCTGCGGGAAAGACGCAGCATCCCCCAACCGGGACTGGGGAAGGAACTACAGCGAGTTTCTGGGCTGCTCCAAGCCGGTGGGACTGGGAGAAGTCGTGTTTACCCTGGATTAGTTGCTTGGTGTTGGAAGCAGCAGGATTTGATCCAGCTTAGGGTAGGGAGAGGCTGTGTTTCACGGGAGAGGGACTTCTTGGGCAGGACAGTAACAGCTACAGTGGTCTGAGGGTGTGTTTCTTCCTGAGATAGATGAAGGAGAGGCTAGTGACTGCCGTGGGACGTGGGAGCTTCCTTAGGCCTCTCCATGTTGAGTCTGGGAAGGAGTAGGTGTGGCTGTGCTGTGTTTCTGAGCCGTGTCCCTCTGCCCACAGCAGCAGCATGAGGACCTGTCCACTAAGAAGCTGCGGCTGACCAAGCCCAGCAAGTCGGCAGCGCTCCACGTGGACCTGTGCAAAGCCACCTCGCCTGCAGATGCCTTGCAGTACCTGCTCCAGTTTGCCAGGAAGCCCGTGGAAGTGGAAAGCGTGGAAGGGGTTGTCAGGATCCTCCTGGAGCATTATTACAAGGTGGGGAAGCTGGGAGCCAAATATGCTTGCTCCTTCTACTCCTGTTTGCTTGGTGTGGGATGTTGAACAGGGGCTCACAGGCTCCTGTGTTGCTGACTGTCCTGGTTTGAAAGACAGGTGTTTGCTAAGGAAAGCAGAAGCTTCCCTTTGGACTGAAAAAAAATGTGATCCTTCCTTCCTTCCCATTATTATAATTTTGGAATTAAGAGAGCTCTCAGGCAAAGATACGGGGGTAGGAATAACAGTTCTTTACCAGTGTATCTAACAAGACAAACAAGAACAACAACAGCTATGAAATTACCCACAAACAGAACAGTAACTCCGTCCCAGTGTTTTTTGGCTGCAGGCACCTTTTCCCTGAGCTGCAGTTCCCGGTGCTGGGGGCGGGCGGGTCCCGCAGAGCCGCAGGAGGGCTGGGGGTGATGGCAGCGCTGTCCCAGGGGGAGAGAGAGATGGAGAGAGAGCCCTCTGCTCACGGTGTCGGTCCCGATGCTCAGTAGAGTGCTGGATGGTGGTAGTTCACAGCGAGAAGAGAGCAGGGCAGGGTCCGATAGTGGTTTCCCGACGCTGGGATGGCAGGGATGGGACACAGGCAGCGATCGTCCTTCTCATCCGAACTCCGCGGGGGAAATGGGGAGAGCCAGAGCCTTCCGCTTCCTCTTCTGGCTGTTTGAATCTCGAGGGGTTTCCCTCTTCTCTCTCCTCCCCCTTGTCACCAGGGCCCAGTCAACAGGTATCTTAGCATGACAATGGGGAAAATTCCACAGAGGGAAAAGGGAGAGAACCAACCCCCAACACTGACTCAGTTGCCAACAGCCTGAGCTGAGATGGAACAGCTGTGGCCCTTAACCCAGGTGGTTTGTGATTGTGTTACTTGGTCCCTGTGCTGATGGCTTCAGGAGCCTGTGGCAAGGGCGTGGCAGTTTTATCCCTGTGCATGGCCTGTGTGGTAGTTAACTTTGCAAAGGACAAAAAACATACCAGATTTCCCAGAGAGCCTGGCTGTCCAGAGCTGTTTCAGCTTTATCTAACTCATTCCTGACTGGTGTGTCCTTACTTGTTCTTAATTTTCTTTAGCAGTGGAGAAACCTTTTAGCTATTGCCTGCATGGTAAAAAACAGCACTTTAAAAACCACAGAATCAAGGAATGGTTTGGGTGAAAGGGACATTAAAGCCCATCCACTGCTAGGGCAGGGACACTTTCTGCAAGACCAGGTTGGCCAAAGTTCCATCCAGCCTGGCCTTCAACATTTTCAGGGGTGAGACATCTTCCTGGGCAGCTTTTTCTGTGCCAGTACCTCACCACCACCCTCTCAGAAAATAATTTCTTCCTAATATCAAATCCATGAAAAAAACTGCCCGGGATCAGTCTCTTTTCCAACTAGCAAGCAGTAGAACAAGGAAATGGCCTCAAGCTGTTCCAAGGAGGTTTAGATTGGATATTTGGGAATTTTTCCACACTGAAAAGATTATCAAGCACTAGAACAGGCTGTCCAGGGCAGTGGTTGAGTCACCATCCCTGAAGGTATGTAAAAAAATGTGTAGATGTGGCACCTGGGGACATTGTTTAGCAGTAGACTTGCCAATGCTGGGTTAAGGGCTGGACTTGATGATCTTAGAGGTCTTTCCCAACATAAACGATGCTCTGATTCTATTAAATACACAGTTCTTGGTCAAATAACACAGATCATTTGTGCCTGAAGTTTGTTTTGTAGCCTGTATTAGAAGAAAGACTCATGAACCTGTAGACAAGATCACACTGGCAAGAGCACAGCCTGTTGCAGAATCCAGCTTTTAAAAATGCTGCTTTCAAAACTGCTGTAGCTGACGTCATTTTACTTACAGACAAAATTTCCAGAAGGACTGTTTCTTAATACTCCGTAACACTTGCACTTTTCCTGATCATCCAGAAACCTGACCCTGAAAGCTGTAATTGCAGTGGAAGTTACGTGATGATTTATTTGTTTGTAGTGTCATTGTTTTGTTTAATAAGATGGTCCTGTAGCCTCCTGCTGCTCCATCCCTATATATTTTGGTAGGGTAGTCCCCACACAGTCCTGATGACAGTATCCATTGTTCAAACACATAACTTCAACCCTAAAATAAAAAATGCTTCTCAGTTGAATTGAGAAAGGCACTACTCCCTTGGGTGTCACATTTGTCACTTGGAGGCTGTGTGTGGCACTGAAGTCTCTTTTAAACACTTGAAAGATGTAACAATTGTAACTGGAAAATTTCTTGTTGAAAGGTGGGATATTTTTTATTGTAATATTTCTGCACCTCTCTGTTCAGTGTCACACAAATGCTCGGGTAAGATACATGTATGACATCCCGTTAACTATTTGCCTTCTCTGCATTGGATATCCTTGGCAATACAGTGAAAGAGGCACCTTCCAGTTATGACCAGAAGTCTTGTAGAAGCCTCAAAATGGGTCTTTAAAATGCTTGAACTTTTGAAATTAATTTTAAAGGAATATTAATTTATGAGGCTTATTTATGTAATTATCACCTGTGACAGCATTTGCTGTTTCTTAAATGAGTAGATGCATGTAGGTAATATATGCTGTTCTTCTTTTTGCTTTAACCTTGCTGTGTTGGGGATTTTTTTGGGTACTGCTTCCTTCCAGGAAAATGATGCCTCTGTAAGACTGAAGATTGCATCCTTGTTGGGGTTGTTGTCAAAGACTGCAGGATTTTCCCCAGACTGCATTATGGATGATGCCATTAACACCCTTCAGAACGAGAGTAAGTCTCAGTTTTGGTGTGGTGCTTGAAATCAAGGTGGAATCATGCTGTCAAAGCATTTGGGACAATGTCAAGGCCTTAGATTGGGAATTGCTGGTTAAAATATTTATTTTCTGTTTTTGTGAATGATGACAGATAGCAACACGTTCTGAGAAGGAGAAGAATGTTTCTCTGACCTGCCTGCTCTATATCTTTGTTCCAAAGGAGTGTAAAATTTGCTTTTGCATCTCCATCTGAGAGCTGTTGCTTCTGAAGTTCTATGTTCCACAGGACAGTTTTGCTTAAAATGGAAATGTGTTTGAAGAGTTTTATTATATCATGCTAGAGGCAGGCTCGTCAAGCTGTATCAATAGGAGTGTAGCCAGCAGGTCAAGGGAGGGTGTTAGACCCTTTTATTCAGCACTGGTTAGCTGCATCTGGGATGCCTTATCCAGTTTTGGGTTCCCCAGTGCCAGATTAGTGCTGGTGAGATTGAGCGAGGTCAGCAGAACCACTGAGGTGGCAGAGGACTGTGATATACAAGGCATAGCTGAGGGAGCTGGGCTGGTTCAGGCCTTGAAAGGAGGTTTCAGGATGGCCTTTCAATGTGGATCAGTCTATTATCTGTAGCTGGTAAGAGTTCAGCAAAGTAGTGCATAGCCTTTTACTCTTCTGTTTTTCAGAGTCGCACCAAGTTCTTGCTCAGCTGCTTGACACCCTGTTAGTGATTGGCACAAAACTCCCAGAGAATCCATCTGTCAGGATGAGGCTGGTGGAGGTAGCCTGCAAGGTAAGGAGGACCCCCTGGGCCGGGGAACTTTTGTCACTGCCTCAAGAAAAAAGGTGGTCTGTAATTCAGTTATTTTCATTTTTCTCAACAAATCGTTACAATACTAATGTTAATAATTGGTAGGAGACAAACACTTTGTTTTAAAGGGCTGAAAGAATGATAAGAATCCAGTTACATCTGCTCATCTCTTGTTCTACAGCATCTGACAGATTCTTCCCATGGTGTAAGGAATAAATGTCTTCAGCTAATTGGCTGTCTTGGCCCAGTGGAAAAAGGTGTTGCAAAAGAGGCTGAAAGCCAGGCGGCCAAAGATGTCCAGAAGATAATAGGAGATCATTTTAATGATCAGGACCCTCGAGTTAGGACTGCAGCTATAAAAGCCATGGTAAGTGTAGTTGGTACTACAGAAGAAATGGTTTGGGGTTGTATAAGGAAGCTGAGAGAGGGCTGCAAACGAATCAAAAGAGGTTTGGTTTAGAGATTATTTTAATTAACTTAGTAAAAACCTGTTTCGTTTATCAAAATTACCTGAAAAACTAAGATAGGTCTTGAAATATTAGAGTAACTTGAGATCTCAAAGGTCATTTGAGTGATTCATAACTTCTGCTTCAGCTATAGCTGAAGAAGCTTTTCAACTTGTTCATTCTTTTGAGTGTGTATAGGCTCGTTCTTTTAGTGACAAATTTATTTCTTGCTTTAGTATTGGTTACTGGAACTACAATAAGCCACTAGCTCTCCAAAATGCAGTAGATATCTGCTTATGGTAGGAAACTTTTGTGGTAAGTCCAGAAAGTATTTTGTTTGTTTGTTTTAAAGCAAACATTTATGTTTTGCCTCATGGTTACATTCATTAGCATTCTCTAACTGTTCATGAGATATACTATATACTGGGGGTTTTTTTGTGAAGACCCTTCAGAAGCTTTTAGCTTTGCAAAAATGCAAGCAAAGACCACGCATTTCAACATACCGCTCATTGTGAGTTGCCTGTGAGCGTATGGGGATACAGGAGTTTCTGTATTACCCTTAAAGTTTATAACAGTGTTCCATCTAATGTCATGGTCAACAAGGATCTTTGAATTAATGTTATTAAACTCCAAAGAAAGAAGAAAGATGCATTTGAGGAGGTCAGATTGCACTTGAATCTCTCTGAAATTTCCCTCTCATGGACTTTGTACTTACTCATCCTTCTAGAAGGAAACAATGTAGGAAAGAAAACTTTGCTGTCTCTGTGGTTTGGTAACAGAAAGATTTGTTGGCAGTGCTACTTTTGGATCCATGTTTCAGGAACGGTAGTAAAGTAATTAATTATCTGTTTTAATTGTGTTTGAATGTGACTAACACTAAAAAATTATTCAAAGGTTGGGAGAATGAACAGGCAGTTAATTTGTATAAATTGTTTTTCACTATCTAAGTATGAATGACTGTGAAGCTAAAAAAATATACTGAAGTCAAGAATATTATTTGAAATACTTATGGTCAAGATAATACATTTTTAAAAATTATAGCAGCAATCAAGAAGTGCAAGCAGCTCAAACAGAAAAACAGTGAGGAAAGCTTAGTCTGTGTACCTTAAACATGTACTTACACTTTCTTGCATTGCTTTTTTTCCCCTGTAGCTACAGCTTCATGAAAGAGGATTAAAGTTACAACAAGCTATTTATAGTCAGGTAAAACCTTGTACTTGTTTTGTGCTTGTTTGCATATCTTCCTATTTGAATTCTCTCTCAGTGTGTTTTGGGAGGAGGAGGGCACTGAGCAGGGGAGGGATATTTTACACTTAGGTTGCCGATATTCCTTGTTGTCACATGACTGTGGAAGTAAAAGGCTATTTTGCATCCATTGTGCTTAAATGCACTAAAGCATATGTTTTGTTATATATTGTTTTTTGGGGAGGTGATCAAGGGTAGGGCAAGGCATGATGAAGTCATTCCTGTCATCTGGCAGACATAGTCTGGAAGTCTTAAACCCTTGTTTGTTGGAAAGTACCCATGAAGTCTCTATTTGTTATATCAGTAAAGCAGTGTATCTGCAGCCTCTATCAAATTAGTTCTATTGCAGACTCACATTTAATCCTTCTTGCATAGTTCAGGCAATTCTGGAGTTTATAACATGTGCCTGATTGCCTTGATTAGATCTAGTCTGCCCGATCAAACTTGGAAGTACTAGGGAGTAGCAGGGAAGTCTGGATTCATCTTGATTTTTAATCAGTCCTAACTGTCTTTTAGTAAGCACACCTTTTTACATAATGGGAAGTGAATGGCAACTCAGGTGGAGATGTTCCAGGTATATTAGACTACAAATGTTTTTTCAGGCCTGCAAGCTTTTGGCAGACGATTACGAGCAAGTGCGCAGTGCTGCGGTTCAGCTGATTTGGGTCCTCAGTCAACTTTACCCTGAAAGGTATGTCCTGCATGCACTGTCCTCAAAGTACTGGCCAAGTAATCATCCTAATCCTGAAAGTTTCGTGCTAGTAGGTCTGAGGAGGAGCTGTTGGGAAACTGATGTGTACAAATGGCTGATGCCTGATGAGAATGCACTGATGCAGTGAAGTTTTGGTTCCTGGTATTTGTTGCGCATTCATAGGAATTCAGCATAGTTGTTTCTTATTGATGTCATCCAGTATGGAATACAATCAACAAACTGATTTCTCTATGTCAGCATTGTCCCGATTCCTTCTTCTAATGAAGAAATTCGCTTGGTTGATGATGCCTTTGGAAAAATTTGCCACATGGTTAGTGATGGTTCCTGGGTTGTAAGAGTACAAGCTGCGAAGTTATTGGTAAGTTGCATTCTTTTCTTTAGCAGAGAATAGTTTTTCTTACGTTACTTTACTTTGCATATATATTTGAAAAAAAATAGAATGGAAGGATGTTGAAAACTGTATAGGTAAGTTTCTCCCAAGATTCTGAGATGAAAGAAATGAGGGAGATTGAAGAAACCCAACAGTTTTTCAGCTCAACTGTGCAGTGATTCTTTCCTTGAGAGTCGATGGTTGAGCATTAAAGGAAAAAGCAAATCCTTGTCGTAATTCCCTGCCCATACTTCTCTGCCACAGGACATGTGAACTAACTGAACTCAAGAAAAGCCATATTAACCTCAGTGGGAAAATAAGATGTTCTGACTCTAAAGTTCACTTTTTTAGACTCTGACGTACAATAATGTCAGGTGTTGTGTAAAGCTGTTAGAATGAGGGGATAAGATTGGATGCCATGTTGGGATAAGTCAGGAAATTCTATGGTGCAGTTAAAAATAATCCTGTTTCTTCCTTTTGATTTTTTTTTTTAAGGGTTCTATGCAACAAGTTAGCTCCCATTTCTTGGAGCAGACCCTTGACAAGAAGCTCATGTCAGATCTGAGGGTATGTAAACGTTTGGATTTGTTTTCTGTGTGTAGCAACTAAAATCACACAAGAGGTATGTTAATATTGAGTGTACTTGTTCACCTTGTCCTTACCCGAGGGTTGCTGAGAGTTAATTGATGATGACATGTTTTCATTGACTGAAGTCAGTGAAGCAATTGCTAGTTTTAGATTTCATTTACCAAGCATGTAAGAAACAGCTCTAGGCAAATCAGGTTTTGCAACAACTGAGAGGTTAATATTTGTGGTGCTGTGATAGTTTTTTTGTCTAAAAGCTTTGCTTATTGTGTATGGAAAGATTGCATCCTAGTTCTAGGAGCAATCTCTTGGAAACATCCTGCAAGATCTGATCAAAAAACATCAACATTTCAAGAAACATGAGTAGCTAAAGGCTACTCAGTGCTGTGAACAATATTTTTCAGTAACATTCCTTCCTTAAGCAACATGCTCAAGGTTATGTTAGTTTTTTTTTCTGTCTACAAGAGAATGGTGAAGAGCTGCTGGTTTTTTGTGTGCTGCTTTGTAAAGGTTGTTAAAGAAACTGCTGCAGAGCTTTATTTAGAATGCACAGGGAAAGCAGGCAGACTAGCAAGCGCACTGAATGAATATCCCATTTTACACATTGCTGAACTGTGGATAGTATTGATAGCATTAAATACTTTAACGCTAAATACTTTAATGCGGTTTAACAAGTTGAACTGTAAAGTGATAGCATTTTTGCAGATCACTTATTGGCTTCTTAACTAGATGGGCCTTTGTTCTGACCCAGTTTGGCTGTTTTTACAAGGTATGTCTGAGAATATGTTAATTAAAATGTATTTTTCATTATTCTTTCCCTGAATTAAAACTACAAAGAGTTACTGGCAGTTAGAAATAGCCATAAAAGAGTAGGTACTGTTTGCTTTTCTTAGCACTTGCATGTGTGTCAATGTCTAAGCCTCCAGCTACATCTATTTTCAGATGCAGTTTAATATTTTGTGCAATCATCTTTTCAAGTTTACGTGGTTGTAACTGAAATGCTTGTTTGGACAGAGGAAGCGCACTGCACATGAACGAGCCAAAGAGCTCTACAGCTCTGGGGAGTTTTCAAGTGGCAGAAAGTGGGGAGATGATGCTCCCAAAGAGGAAATTGATACTGGTGCTGTGAACTTGATTGAATCAGGAGCTTGTGGCGCTTTTGTTCATGGCCTGGAAGATGAGATGTATGGTAAGTATTAACTTGCCATGGAATAGCTAGAGGGAGGTGTGTGTTGGCTGATAAGCATCATGGTGATCTCTGATATGGCAGTTGTTTTAAAGGTTCTGTAGTGTTACACAGAATTTTGGGTAGAAATGTTCAGCTGAGTAGCCAAAAGCAAAGAGCTTCCTATAAACGGTAAAGTTTTAGTAACATATATGGTAATAAGTGGTTTGCTTCTGGTCTGCAGAAACCCACTGGGATTGGTTTTTTTTGTTGTTGACTTAAATTTAGCGGTTGCACATGGCCATAAATTGGCAGAGTAAGTTGCTGCCGTTTTGAAACTGGTGTTTTGTCAGCAGGAAGGAAATTCATAGAATCATTTAGGTTGGAAGATAGTTCTAAGACCATTGAGTCCAAATGTTAACCTAACACTACCAAGTCCACTATTAAACTATGTCCCTAAGTGCCACGTCCAGATGATTTCTGAACACTTCCAAGGATGGTGGTTCCACCACTTCCATGTGTAGTCTGTTCCAGTGATTGACAACTCAAATGTTTTCTCTAATATCCCACCTAAACCTCCCCTGGTACGGCTGGTGAAGCTGGTATATGCATAAACCATGAAAATTCCAAAGCTCTGAATGTTATTTTTTAATTTGCCTTTAATGTTAACTGGAAGGACGAGGTTAAGTTAAAACATACAAAACCACTGTAACAAAAATATTGTTGTAGATTGTGTTGTAAAAGTGGGTTTATTGTTCCATGAATCCTGCAAATAAATGCACATTTTAGCAGTAGCTGAATGTTCCCTGAAGCTTGAAAGTGCACTTTTTTTTCCCCCCGACTAACATAAAAAAATGTTTCACTGGTTCAGCCCCTTGTCCCAGTGAAACATGTTCTCCAGTTTCTTGTGTCACAGGTCTTATGTCAGTATGATGCTGTTGAGGATTATGGATAAAATGAACAAATGTAAAATATGCACAGATCTCTCTCTCCACTGCAGCATTTTTAAATACTGCTGAGCTCTCCCTGACTGGCAACGCTGTTTCATGTCTTGAATTCCATGTTGTAACTTAAATCAGAATTAGTGTGTCAGCTTATGAGAGCAGTATCTGCAAAATGTTTCTCTTAATACCTAGGTCTTAATGACCATGGAGACTCAGAGCTGTGACAAAAGCTTCATTACTGGGCAAGCAGGGGTCTTGCTGTCTGTGCATTTTTGTACTTGATCAGAATGCTCAGGAGTCAGACGTCTTCTTTAAGAACAATAGGCCTAAAAGCTCCACACAAGTTCAAGTACATGTTCTCAAGATGAGCTAATTTGAGTGAAAACTAGAAGTATGTTTTAAACAACAATGCTTGCAAGACATCAGATTAATTCTCATTTTTATGATCCTATCACATAAATGTTAGGAAAGCTAATGAGGATGATTATAGGGAAGACAATCTCATCTCTGCCTAACCTTGTTATATTTGGGTATTCTTCAAATTCTTGCAATGTTTTACAGCATAAGTACACTCAGAATGCTTTCTGATGCTTTTTTTACTTTAATTCAAATAATTTTAATATTTTGGTGGCACGTTTTTCCTTAGTTTTGAGGAATCTGAAGTCAGAAAGCAGAAGAATTTAATTCTGTTAACTCCCAAAACGCTGATTCTCTGGGGCCTTTCAGCAATTCATAAAGTTCTACGTAGCAAGTTAAAAATGCAGTGAAAGCTCCAAGCAATTAAAATGTCAAGAACAAAACAACCACAGTTCAATTAACTAAATCGGTTTGCTTAAGATACCAGTGTTAATGCTATGGTTGCAAAACACACTATGAAATATGCAGTATTTATTGATTGGGATTGGAGACCTGTTTTTCACTTGCAGGTCCCTTTTGCAGATGCTTGTGGCAGAAGCAGTGGCTGTATTAAAAGCGAGACTTGATTTGAAGATTTGCCTGTGAAGAGGTTCCCAGTGGGTCCTTGCTTAGACTCTGTTGCCCACAGCATTTCCTTAGCATCTCCTGTCCTTAGCCCAGCCCTTGAATAGTACAAGACCTCGCTGTGGGGTGAATGTTCTTTTAAACCAGACAGTTTTAATTAATTTATAGTTAATTCTCTGCTCCTCTTTTAACAGAGGTTCGAATCGCTGCGGTTGAAGCCCTGTGTATGTTGGCTCAGTCCTCACCTTCTTTTGCGGAGAAATGCCTGGATTTTCTGGTTGACATGTTTAATGATGAAATTGAGGAGGTCAGATTGCAGTCAATACACACAATGAGAAAAATTTCCAACAATATCACGCTGCGGGAAGACCAGCTGGATACTGTGTTAGCTGTCTTGGAGGTAAGAAATTCTTAAGGAGGGCAAGAATTGCTCTCCTGCTTGCTTTGGGGTGCTTAATTACACACTGCTAATCAGTCCCTTCCTCTGAGAGCAAACCCACCCTTTTTTTTGTGTTTTTTGACTCTTTGAATGCTGCCAAAGGTTCCTAAAATCTGGTAGCTTGTAAGCAGGACAGCAGAACACTTCTGAAACAGAAAAATTTTAGATAAAAACTCTTCCTTTGATCACTGTGCTGTAGTCTTCATGTGTTTCTTTCTGTCTTGTGTTGTGGTCCAGCACTCTATGCACTTCATGTTGCATACAGCTTCATTTCCTTTCTCGTTCCTTGATTTAGCTGCTTTGGCTACACCTTTGCTCACCCAGCAGAGCTGGCCATGGGCCTGAGATCTTTTTTATTTTTAGAATGTTTGACAGTGTCCTTCACCATATAATTTTGAGTTTTCCCAACCAGCATCCTCCCAGTCAGTGTTCAGACAGGATTCAGGGAATAGCACCAGTTAGCTGCTCTTCCTGGTTGATGAGGTTGATCCAGGAAAATATTTTGATTGTATGAATGGTAGTGTGTCAAATTGCTTCCTCTCAGATGTGATTTATTTGCTGAGCTATAGCCCCTCAGGCATTTTTTTTTTTTTAATCTGCTGCTTGTGGTAGGCAGGTTCCTGCCTCTTTTGGGAAGTGCCTTGGGAGGTGCTGCAAATTCACTGTTTCAGTCTCTTCACCTTTAATTTCCTTGACCCAGGGCAGTAACTGCTACTCTCAATTGTGCCTCAGGAAGTAGCAAACTAATTACACCTATTTTATCAGTCTGTAACAAATGCTATGGAATATGATCTGGCTTTACAAATGCAGCAGTGAGCTTTAGGTGCCTCACATTTTTGTCATTATTTACATATGTTTAAGCTGGGGACCTGTGCATTGAGGTATGAAAATGTCCTGGTTAGGCTGGGTTCTTCTCTGCTGACTTAACATCTATGATAAACCCTGTGTGTATTGTGGTTTATATTATCATAATTATTATCAGCCACTGGGATAGCTTAAATGTAGAATTATGGATTTATCTGATTCTGAAAGATGCTTGGTGCTTTTCTGTAAAATCCATCTTCCAGTACAAAAATAAAGGATGTGGAAAAATGCCATTAACTTTGGTGCCTAAATTGGTTCCAGCAGTGTAAATATAGAACACTGGGGTGTTGAAGTGTAACTTCTGTTTTCACCCCCCTGCTTTCACTTTGTCAGAATAATTGTAGCCAGTACTTCTTACTTTTCTAACCAGACTTCGGAATTTGCTTTCCCTGTTGTCCTTGATCTCAATTTCTGTTGAGTTGTGCTCATCTCTGTTCCTTTATGGTCTTCTGCCTTGTTTGTCTCTTGTTTGTACCACATTTCTGGTGGGTTTTATTCGTGGTCTGGAGTATTTTATGTCTGTGGTCATTCCAGTTCTTAGAGTTTGTCTTCTCTGTGGTCATAGTCTGTCTTTGACCAACAAAACCCCTTTGATCATTTGAGTGTGTTGGCTGTCATTTAAGAGCCTTGACAAGAGGATTGCTCTTTCTTCTTCTGTGTAAGACAGTTATGAATGAGCTGTTGATACTTAGCAAATTATAATTTAGAAAAGGTAAAATCCACCACTGAAAAACATCTAGTTCTTGTATTTTGTCAAGTTTTCATGATGTGTGCAGCAGTGCTAGGCAAATGCTGATAGCAAGGAATGTGGTGATGCATGGATACAGAGTGTCAAGGTGGTTTTTGGCAGAAGAAATGTAATTAATTCAGCTGAATATTCTGGTCTGTCCAGCCACTGACATGTCCTCAGTGCTTACTCAGACCCTCTGGAGGCTGGTGATTGGGCTGAAAGTCTGTGGAATTGAGCTTCCTGGGTTGAAAACAATAAAAGGCTGCTGTAAAAATGCTAAAACAGTCTTTCGTGATTGTTTTACTGAGTTGCCCAACACATTCCTTTTCTGTTACTGCAAAGATACAACATCACCCAAACCAAATAGTGATTTTTGATCTGCTTGAGCAGGTCAGCAGTTCCCATTCATTTAGTAAAGGAAGCAGATAAGGGGATGAGACCAGGAGTTCCTGCAGCACTTGCCTGGTCTGTCACTCAGCTTAGCTCTGGTAACTAGAAACAGGCACTGCTGTTCACAGACGTCTTTTATTAACTCAGCCAAGGAACAGAGGCTGCCACTTTTAAAGTAAACATGTATGCAGATGTATGCAGGCTTGTTTCTCTCAGCGCTCAGGGGTGTCTGGGTTGGGTTTTTATTTTAGGATTCTTCAAGGGACATTCGGGAAGCACTTCATGAACTGTTGTGTTGCACCAATGTTTCAACTAAAGAAGGCATCCATCTTGCCCTGGTGGAGCTGCTGAAAAACCTGACCAAGTATCCCACAGACAGAGAATCCATATGGAAGTGAGTGTGTTCAGTGTCCTTGTGCATCTGTTTACTTTCCTCTTCAGTAAGTGAAGTGCTAGGAAATACTGAGCTTGCTAAGGAAGTAACAGGTATTGCAGGTGAACAGTCCTGTTACTCTGTAAATATATACTTAATCATGATTGGTGTGGAAACTCTGTGTTGTTCTTGCTTGTCTATGCTTGCACTGGGAATCCAGAGCTGATGAGCTCTCCTTGAAATGTCCCCCTGTTCAGGGCACTCAATGCATTCACAGAAAAGATTAATTCAGTTTTTAGTTTAGAACCTCATCTCTTTATGCAAGTGTTTTTGCTCACTTGACATTGTGTTAAATAGTAATATTTACCAGCAGTTGATTATATCAGATGCAATAAGTGGATTGGCCATGTGGCATTGTGCTGTCAGAGGAATTGTTTTGTCTAAGTAAAAAGAAGGAACTTTTGCATCAGATTTTTTTGGTTGTTTAATGGAAGCAGTAAAGCAAATGGTGCTCCATGCACATGGTTCGAGATGAGAATTCTTAGATATTACTGGAAACCCTTATGTTAGCTTGCTTTGACTTCCAGTGTACTTTTACATTGTTTCTGGAGTTTGAGAGTTTTGCGGATTTACCTCCTATCTTCTTTATTTCTGAAGGAAAAAAAAGCACTAATTCATTAGTCTTTAGTATAAAATCTTCCTGGGTTGTATAACTGCAAGTGTTAACTATTTTGTGGACAGTCTAATTTAAAAAAAAAATTATTACTGCTTGTCCTTTCAGTTTTCTTGGATCCTATAAAATATTAATGTAAATGGTCATTTGTAAAGAAACAGTGAGCTTGCACAGCAGGATTTTCTTGCTGACTGTCTAAAAGTGTTGCTGCAACATGAAGTAATAATGCTTTAGAATGTTGTATTTTGACACGTGCCTGTTTACTAATGTATATTTCTATCTGTGTATTTCCAGATGCTTGAAGTTCCTGGGAAGCAGGCATCCCACTTTGGTGCTTCCATTAGTCCCAGAGCTGCTGAGCACACATCCATTCTTTGACACTCCAGAACCAGACATGGATGACCCAGCCTGTATCTTTATTCATGGATTTTGACTGTGGTAGATTTTATTTATGGTTTTGTGACTCTCACATTTCTTTAACCATTTCTCACTGTAGCAGACAAACAGTCCTGTGCCTATTTCTGAATCCCTTTGCACTTAGTTTATTACTCAGGAAGTGATGGAAAAACTGTTAGCTGGAACCATCTTCATCAGTGGGCTATAATACTCTTCTTTTTATGTTGTGATGAATAATCAAGCAACTTGTCAAGGTTTTGGCTTTGCAGATGAGCCCTTTGATGTCAAAACAGTTGTCTAGTTTGCATTAATTTTGAAGATGCTGTAGCTCTTAAATAAGAACTTTTTTCAATGTCTGTTTTCTTTTTAGACAAAACTTCTGCTCACTGCTATGCAGTTTATAAAACAGCACCATCTCTAAGTACAACAGTGTCTGAATCCCCATCATGTTTTGAATTTTTCATCTTTCTGAAACAGTTCAATATCAGAAATCCTTATATTAATGTTAACTCTTCCAGTGCTTTAGAATACAAACCTTTATTGATAACACCATTCTCCTCAAACTGGAGATACTGTGGAAATGCATTTTCCCGTTGTTATTCCCCTTGCTTCCCTTTTGTGTGATGGCAGAACATAATGTTATTTCTGATGCATGCTGAGACACATCAGACTGGAACCTTCCTCTAGAAGCTGTTCCTTGTTTTTCTCACCAGTCACAGGCCAACGACCAGAAATTCTATACAGATGAAATGAATGCCTTGTGAGAATTGAAATGGATTAGAATCGGGTGGAGAGAAATGAATCTGTAATTACATGGTTTAGTAATAATTTGAGTAAAGTTGTCTGTGAATTGAGAATGAAAGGAACATTGCTGGGGGAAGAATGCTGTTGTTTAACTCAGTGCACCTTCCTGCCAGGAACCAGGGAATATTAGGTTAGAGAATGTTTTAGAGGTAACTTGCCACCAAATTTTACAGAGGCATATTATGTAAAGATAGGTCTGCAAGCCAGAAGCTGAGATAAACCTGACTAGTACGTTTCCAGTGTAAAGTGATATTTTAAAACGTGGTTTTGTTTGCTTCAAAGTACTTAGGAAATTTGAATCAGAGCTTATGCTTGGGATCAGCCCTGTTGCAGGTGTCAGCCTTTGGGCAAACTTTAAAAGCCTTTGACTGCTCTCTAGTTCTGCAGGTTTCAGACTGTGAAAATGTGTTTTCTATTTCAGAATTATATATCCATGTTTGATTCTTTGTGTTGCTTAAAGTCTTTGTAGAGTTATGTTTTCCAGGGCATCTTAGGTAATGCAGCAATTTTCAAAGACTTGACAGTAAATGTAAAACTTTGAATGCTGTCAGGGCACCAAAAAAACTTGAGCAACTTGGTCTGGTGGGAGGTGTCCCTGCCCATGGCAGGGTGGGGTTGGAACTAGTGGTCTTTCAGGTCCCTTCCAACCAAACCACCCTGTGATTTTGTGGTGCAAACTAGTGAGCACAGTGTAAGCTGTGAGGAAGAGTGAAACTCCACCTAATGCACATATTCCGTTTGGGATCCCTGGCTCCTTTCCTTTGTGTTGCCTCTGAACCATCCCATGTTGGCAGTAACATCCTTTCTCCAGTATGGCTCACCCCGTAATGTTTGCACTCTGTGCTTGGTTTTCATCTGCTCAGACAGCTGTTTCTTTGGGTTTTGCTCAGTATTTTTCAGCTATAATGATCTTCCTAGATAAATCCTGACCAAAGAAAGGGTTGTTGACTTCTTGTTGGTTTAACTTCCCACCCCAAGGAGCTCTTCTTGCTGTCGTTTATTTTTCTTTAACAATCCATTTGCAATAGACATTGCTGTTCTGGTTCTGATTTTTAATGCTGCTAAAAGCTGCCCAACAATGCCTGCCCTGTTCTCTGACCATACATTCAGACATTATGCATATCTTCGGGACAGTCTCTCTCACCTGGTGCCTCCGTTAAGAGTAAGTTGAACTGCTTTGGTTTGGACTTTGACACCTCTTAGAAATATTGCCAGTCTCTTCCACATCAGTCTGTGTGTAACACTTAAATTCTTAAAGGTTTTTCTCCCCTCACCATGGGACTTAATATTGAAGTGTGCATTAAAGCAGGAGAGACTGGTGTTAAATTGTTACAATATGGAAGGTGTAATATTTTGGGGAGAATCATAACATTATTGCTCTCAAATGAGAATAGTACATGGTTTGCTGGTTAGGTAAGAATACTGGGAGGGCAGTATTCCTGGTAGTTTTTTGTAGCTCAGACTATGTGTGTGGGAAAGGCCTTTATAGTTCTTCTGACATTTCACTTGTGTCCTACCTGAGCAGTTTATTCATGGGTGAAATGTGTTCCATTCTGCTTTGCAACATGTGTTTCATGCATGGAAGTATGGGTAGGATTGAAGTTGGCTATAAGTCTTATCACAGCTCATAAAATGAGTGGTGGTTTGTGCAGTCCCTTGGTATAAATTTTGTGTTTGAGAAATTAATTTGAGCTCTGTTTCTTGTTAAATAGATGTCAGCATTTTGTAGTGTTAGAATTTTCTCTTATTTGTTTCTTTTGGTTTGTTTGTGTGTGTTCCTTCTCACTTAGTTGCCAGGTAGAAAGCTGGTGTCCTCTGCTGTTTCTCCCAGTATTACCCCAAATGAAGATCCTTCCCAGCAGTTCCTGCATCAGAGCCTGGAGAGGGTTTACAACTTTCAGCACCTTGACCCACGGGGCATACAGGAGCTGCTGGAATTTACCATCCGGTAAGGCCTCAAGCTGCCTTGTTTATGGAAGGATGTGTTAGGATGCTCAATTACTCTGATGCAGATGCTTTGCTTCTGAATATGAGTAAATATGTTGTAATTTGCTGTCCAGCGCTTAACTTGAGCCTTCCTTTAGAGACTGTTGTGATAAGAGTGTTCATGACCTGTTTAAAATCAAATTGATGGTCTCAGGTCTGGCACAGCCCCCCAGAATAATAGTGTGCATTTTGGTCTGGGAAAATCTTTTCAGAGCATACTAAGAGTGAGGTAAGGGTGTTCTTTTTGGACTGTTCACTTATGCTAAAATATACTCTGTTTTTATGGTTTATGGGTGACAGCCTTGTGTCTCATTCTCAGTTTTGTGTCCTTGTAATGTTGATCATATTATTTTAATGGACGTGCACAAGATTTTCTTGTTTTGCTTTTTTGGGGGGGAAAAGGTCTTGTCCCCTTTGGTCTTGTATTTTCTGGGTCCTGTGGCCTTTGATTCAGCAGGAAAGGACCTCCTTCTGGTGCTTTGGGTTCTCATTGCCAGTCCCACTTACAAAGGACTTGGACATTCCACATCAGTTTTGAAATCAGAGAGCTTTTCCAGGAATAGAAAGCATTCTTGCAAGCTGCTGTCTGCTGTGATATAGATAAGGGTGTGTGGTGTTGTTTCTCGATGTGGGTTTTATGCTGCGTCTTCCATTTCATCTCTAGACTGATTTACACAAACAAAACACTTGAAAAGGATCCTTTCAATGTGATTCCTCTGCTTGGAAAGAGCAAAAGATCCTTATTTTAAGAAGTAGAAAAACAATCCAAAATGCTTTGTTTGGAATGTGGAGTTTTTAAAAAAACCTTAATTATTTTTATTCCTACAAAATAGCTGCCTTCTGTTGTGCGTGTGTTGCTGTGAATCACTGTGACACCCATCTGCAGCAGAGAGTAAACAGTGTGCTCCTCACTGAAAACCCAGCTGTGGAAACTGTGAGGTTTGTCCTTAGCTGTTTTGCAGCTGCTGTGTGCCAGCCTAAAATACAGTGTCAAAGCATTTAATGCACTAAACACTTGAAACAGGTAATTTCTAGGCCAGGCATCCAGAACCTCTTAGGTACGAGGGTCTGGGAACCTCTCAGGCCATGACTGTTTTCAGTTTTTGAGTTGATGGAAATTACTGGCTTGGCTTTTTTCCTGATGGGATTGCCCCCCCCCCAGGAAAACATATGAAACCAGCTGTTCTTTTCCATATTTAAGAGAAAGGAAGGATTTGGACAAAGCCAAAAAAAAAAAATGTTAAAGGTTATTTTGCAGAGGGCAAGATATCCCTGCACCAGCTATTTGGTTGCTTAGAGCAGAGGGATAGAAGCAGCTAACAGCAGTGGATTTTGTCATGGAGCATAACTCCCTCTTCCTTTATCATTGTTGTCCACAGAAATAACAGACCTTGTGGAGTTTGTGTCTACTTGGGACTCAGAGTTTTGGCTGCAGAGCCTAAGGGGGAGCATCAGTCTGCACTGTGGTTAGAAATGTAAGACAGGCTGTTTAGCAAATCTGTCTGTGGTTTGGTTTCTCCATCTCTATAAGAATTTTTTTTTCTTACAGGGATGTTGAAATCTGTTTAAGATTTAAGGAAATGGAATTGGGACCTGTATAAGACTGGGAAATGGAATATCTGCCTAGTTGTTAGTTGAGAGATAACATCCTGTTCCCCATTAGTGTGTTGTGATGGAATGTGACATGGGAATTAAGCACCCAGGAGCCCCCTCTTCACTCTGGAAAGAGATGAAATGGAATCTCTGTGTAAAGTTGAGGCTGGCTTGGTTGTTGGTGCCTTGTTGTTGAAGGAAAGCACAACCCCTCTCTATGAGAGACATTGAGATACTGGAGTGTGTCCAGAGAAGGGCAATGGAGCTGGGAGGAACAGCTGAGGGAGCTGGGGGTGTTTATCCTGGAGAAAAGGAGGCTCAGGGGTAACTTGCCTCTGTACAGGGGGAACTGCCTGGAAGGAGACTTTAGCCAGGTGGGGACTGGTCTCTTCTCATGAGTGACAAGGAAGAGGACAGGAGGAAGCAACCTCAAGTTGTGCCAGGGGAGGTTTGGATTGGATAGTAGAAAAATGTCTTCATGGAAAGGATTGTCAAGCGCTGGAAAGGGCTGCCCAAGGATGTGGTGTATTCGCCATTCCAGGAGGGATTTGAAAGAGATGTAGATGTGGCACTTGTGATGGGCTTGGCAGTGCTGGCTTAATGGTGGGACTGGATGACCTTAGGAGTCTTTTCCAGCATAAAGGATTCTGTGATTATCTGCTTAGGAAATATTTTCTTTGGCTGCATATTATACAAATAATATCATGGATTTTTGTTAATGTCTCAGGGCTCAGCAATTCTCTGGTGTGGCAGAGCCAAGTTTTCAGAATTGCATCCTAAATGCAAAGATAAATCTAAAATAAACAAAGGAAAATGATCATCTGAAAAAAAAAAATAATAGCACAGCAGGAAATGTGGAAGTAAAGTGACAATTTTAATAGACTTTGGATCAAAGCAAAGTGTAGAGAAGAAAAGACACATGTTGAAACCACATCATCCAACCTATTTTCAGTTCCGTAAGAAAAAATATTTTTGTTTTTATTTAATGCACACTTTAAGACAACATGGCTAGCAATGGAGGACTAAAGCCTTTTAGGTTCCATTAACTGACAATTTTCCTACAATATTAAAAGCTGCTTATATTGCTGTATGATTTACAAGAAATACCAGACAACACACACCATCTAATTGAACAAATATCAGTATATCAGATTCTAGCTAGGCTTAAAAGGGCAGCTCTATTTCAGATACACTTGCTTGCATGAGCCTGACACATTCCAAACAACCTTTCTCAGCCAACATGAATAGTTTGATTTCCCAGCAGTGTAACACAAATGGGTCGTTAGCTGCTGTAGAAGGCTGGAGTGTTTTAAGTTAAATCTGGAGCTGCCACTCTGTGTGGTTCCCACGGGTCTGCAGAGTAATGTGGCTTGACAGACTTACTGCTTCCACTGCTGTGCTGGTGTCAGCTTCCCAGAGGAAGGGACATGCCGAGTCACAAGGTGCAAACTGGTTTGTCGTGTGTATTTTGCTGCTGTTTCTGGTGCTTGCTCTAGTAAAAGCAGGCAGCAGGAATGGTTGGCTTTATTGGCATTGCCTTCTGAACGTGTTTGGATTAAACTGTTCTTTGTCTCAACATTATTTTCTCTTTTTTTCTTTTTTTTTCCCCACATGCTTCAGTGATCTTCAGAGGCTTGGAGAGCTGCAGTCAGAACTGGCAGGGATGGCAGATTTCACTGCAACTTACCTTCAGTGTCAGCTGCTCCTCATCAAGGTTTGACTTCATCTGGGTTTTTTTGAGCTGTTCTTCAAAAATGCCCCCAGTCCATCACAGAGGCATGCTTTCATTTTTTGATGTTCATGCTGAAAAGTGATATGTGATGAAAGAGCAGGTTCTGTGGATTTCTGATAATCCTGCTTCCCTCCTGTAGCAAATAATTTATGCAGTAACTTTGCCAACACAGACCTCTGCTGCTGTACCTAGGGTTTATGTTGGTTCATGAGTATTTTGTCAGTGCGGAGTTGATTATCTGACAGAAATCACACTGAGGGCAGCTGTGTTAGGAGAGTAATTTTTCCCTGCTGGTGGCTACTGGAATGTTTTTTGTTAGACTGCTGCCATGAGTGCCATTTTTATAGATGGTGATTTGCAGATAGCTTTATTGGCACCAGTGCCAAAGGAGTTCTTAAGACTTGATGGAGCTAAATATCAGTCTTGTTTCTTCTGTAGTGCTGAAATGATCTATATATTTAGTATTAGCAGGTTAAATGGTTACTTAGACACCGTTGCAAAAGGCCTTTTTCAAAATCAGCTTCTTGGTGTAAACAGGACCTAATTTTTTACTTCATAGAAAATCTTGAGTTGGAAGGGACCCTCTAGTTCCAGTGCTTCTGCCATAGTCAGGGATTCCACTGGATCAGATTGCTCAGGGCTGTAATCTGGCAGTAGTATGTAAGTTAGTCTCTTGGCATTCTTTGGTGTTTGAGTGTAATTTACACACAATAAAGCAAGAACTAAAGCAATCAGCAAACAGGTTTCTAGAAGGGACTCAATGAAAGCTTTGTTGTTTAAAACTGAGGAGGGATTTCAGTTGCTTTGCTAATGCATAGTTGCCAGTTGGCATATCTCATGGCAGGCCTCAAATCCTCAGGATATATTTATCACCCAAAGGTATTTCAGATGAGCAGTGGTACAGTTCAGTACAATCCAGCTAAATCCAAAGTAAAATGGGCTGTGCAGGCAGAGGACTAGCATTTGGAGATAGCTTTGTTACCCTTCTCTGAGGTTTGACTGGAATGAACCTGATGGTTTTTGCATCTGGCAGAGGTGTGCTCTGTTTGGAAGAAGGGTAAAAGCTGCATCAGCCATTCTTGGGTTGAGCTGTAGAATAGAACAATGAATAGATCAGTGGTGCAGACGAATCAGTAATGTGCATGGAATGAAAAGTACCTGATAATATCAGGAATCACAGAATATCTTGGGTCGGAAGGGATTTTGAGAATCATCTAATTCTAGACCCCTTCTTACAGACAGGGACACCCTCCACCCATACAATACAATTAGAAATTCTGATACTGCTGAGAATCTGAATGTCCAAGTAGCCCTTTTCAATCCATTTCTTTCCAGCTGCTTCTTTTCCCAACAGAAAAAAAGCTGCTGGGGGAAAAAGTAACTTTGTTTCCCAGCCTCTCAAGGCTCAAAAGGTTCCATACCTTTAAAGGCTCTACATACCCTGTGGTTTTAGGGATTACCCTGTAATTAACTGGGATTCTTCAGCCAGTCAGGGTGAAGGATACAGTCTGTATGTTCTTGAGCTTTGGCTACAGCCTTGTGCATAGCTGTGTCTAAGGACAGGCAGTTTCAAAAAGGAGGCAGTGATATAAATGATCCAGTCAAGCTTTCTGCATTTTTTTAAACATAAAGCAAATAGGGTATGGTAGGCAGTTGGGTGGGGTTTTTTTTATTTGTGATTTTTTTTTTAATTTTGTTTGGGGTTTTTGTTTGTTGGGTTTTCTGGGTTTTTTAAATACCAATATCAGCAGCTGAATTAGACACAATATTCAAAGTAACTCCAGGATCTTTGGAGCAGAGGAAAGTTCAGAAATGTGGCTGTGGAAGTGTGTTACTGTGGACAGTTGTTATTGTTTCCACTTCTTGTGTGCTCTCTGAGATTTACCAGTCATGGTCTCAGGGGATTGATAACAAGTGGGCTGTTGGTTGCCCTTATGAAGTGCAAGGAGTTTGGCTTCTCTCATTCACAGCTTTGTTAATATTATTCTCAACTTCCTTTATGTTTTCTAGTAGTATAGGTATCTCTGTTTCTTTATAAAACAATGTATATTTTGGAGGCCTCGGTTCTATGTATTGTATTTAAAAGCCCAAAACAAAGCTTTGGCATGCTTTTTCAACCAACTGTTTAGACTGAATTGGATATTTATCATAATTTCATGGGTTTTTTTCTTGTAGGCCTTGCAGGAGAAGTTGTGGAATGTGGCAGCTCCCCTGTACCTGAAACAGAATGCATTGGCATCTGCTGCAGCAAAACAGGTGAGGGTGGAAGCAGCTGAGCCTGCACAGAGGCCAGTCCTTGGGTAGGAGTCTTTCACTGGCCATGGAACAATTAGACACTTCTGACCTTCCACTGCTGTAGTCTGTCCAAGTAAATCTTAGTTCCCCAAACTGGGGTCATTTCTCTTCTCTGCAAAAGATGAGTGGTGAGAGAGGGAAGTTCATCACCACTGTAAAAAGGCAAATATCCCACTCATCTTCCAGAAAAGTAAGAAAGAAGATCCAGAAAACTGTGGGCTGCTTGTCCTTGCCTCTTTCCTGGGGAAGGCTATACACCAAATACTTTTAAAAGCTGTTCCTAAACAAGATCAACAAAGCTACTTGGAACAGCCAAAATGCATTTCTCAAGAACAAATTACAGCTGACCACCATCACTGGTGGGGACTGGTGCTGGGAACAAGGGGAGGGCAGTGGAAGTTACAAAGCTTGGATATACTCTCCCATCATTTATTTTTCATCAGACTTGCAGGATTGTAGCTGAATAAATAGATAAGGGTCCTGCAAATTGAAGGGCCAGTTGATATGCTGGGGGGCATGGCTGCTGGTCTGGACAGACTGGGGAACTGGGATGATGGGAACCTCATCATGTTCAGTACATTGAATATGAGGCATTGCAGGAGGCCAACTGCACCTGGCATGACTTGGTTTGGGAAATGATCCAGCTCTAGAGAGATGCAGTCTGGAGGGCTGTATTATGTGTTGCCTCCCCAGTAGAAGGAAGTTGCTGACAAACTGGGACAAATTCAGCAGAGGGTCACCAATGTGGTCAGGGGCTGGAGCACATTACCTGCAAGGAAAGGCTGAGAGAGCTGGAGTTGTCCAGCCTGGAGAAGAGCAGGCTTCAGGATGGATTTACTTGTGTCTAGCAGTGTCTCATTAGAGGATATAAATGAGACGGTGCCAGACTACTCCGGACAATTGGCAAATGATGAGAAATTTTAATCAGCTATAAAGGGAGAATTTCGTGCAAGGATGGTTAAATACTGTTGCCCAGAGACATGAGAGGAATCTCTGTCATTGGAAGTGTTCACAATTTGATGTGGCTCTGAGTTACTGGATCTAATGAGACCTGCCCTGGGCAGGGAATCAGGCTAGATGACCTCCTAATCCCATCCAATCTGAGTTATTCCGCTTCTGGGATGTATAAATGATCAGATCCTGGAAAAACTGAAGCTAAGCCCTAAGAAAAGGTAAACAAGCAAGCTATTCAATAGTCTGGTAACAAATCTAGGGTAAAAGTATGTTCATGCATCTGTTGGGAAACTCTGCTGATATTTTGAGTCTTCAGGTAATTAAGGTGTAAGAGACAGGTACTGCTGTGCATCAAAGCCTTCTCTGCTGTTGATCAGTAGAAACAAAAGCCATCCAGCTTTTGAAATCTTCTCTGATTGAAATGTTTGTCTTGGGTGCCCTCTTGAGTAGCATGTGAACCCCCTGGAAAGTGTTTCCTGTGGTGATGGTGAATGTAAATCAATTGCTATCAATGCAAGGTGAGGGACTCTTCCCTGTTAAATAACTTGAAAGTTCTTGGCATCTGCACAGTCATACCAAACTCAGCTGTATTAATTTGAGCACTTCCTCTTGCTTTATGTGTTCCTCAGCATGAGATAAAAATACCAGAATCTGGTGATTACAGTTGTACCGTGGCTTAACAGTCTGATGTGTTTTGTTTTTTTTTTTTTTTTTAATATCCCTGTGGTGTCTGTGTGGCAGATCCTGGAAGAAACTTACAAAATGGAGTTCATGTACAGCGGAGTGGAAAGTAGACAGGTGGTCATTATTCACCACATGAGACTGCAGGCAAAGGCCTTGCAGCTGATAGTGACTGCCCGCACCACCAGAGGGTAAGGATGACCTGGTCTGAGGATCTTCTTAGGGTTACCTCTAAGATTGCTGTCCTTAAGCTGTGTTTGAAAAACCAGCAAGGATATGTTAGACACATAACAGGGCAGCATGCCAATAACCATTTGCTAGAGTAATTAAGAACAAAGAACCTTCTTTTGCTTTTGATACATCTGTAGGGACACAATCCTGAATTAGATGACAAAACTATTGGGAAGATGAGTTTTGGGGGTTGAGTTCTCTCATTTATTAACATATAAATAGGTTAAAAACACTGTACAGCTGATATTTTGGACCTGTTTAAATGAGGAAAAGTCATGTATCAAACATGTTTGCATCATCAAGAATTCGTTGCTGAGTTTTTAGCATTAGGAAAGTATTGCCCTCCTGACTGATCCGCAACTGCTGTGTGTGACACAGACAGAAACTGCTCCTCTGCAGGCTTAGGTACACGAGAAGCTCTGAGTGGTTTGTTTTGGCTGCTGAAGTTAAAAAGTGACATGGTTGTAGAATGAGAACTTCAGCTGGTGGAATTAGAGCAAATTAGTTACTGTCCTAGTTTATTTCTGTTTCAGGTTTGTTGCCCTCAATTTATTGTGTTACCATAGAGGTCCATAATATATTTGCCATTTAACCTTTTGCTTTAGGTGGAAAATGAGTGTTTTCTAACAGTGGCTTTGGGAACTTAATTAGTGCCTTATGGAAATGAATTTTTTTTTTTGTGAGAGAGGGATGTAGATAAGTGAGGAACACTTTTGTGGCTCAAAAACTGTAAGATCTTCCTGTTTTTAGGAGGTTTAATTTAGGGATTCCAAACCACCTAACGTGTATAGCATAGAGGTATTTTTCTTTCTTTAAAAGTAAACCAATGAATGTTATTTTCATTGCAGAGTGGAACCTCTTTTTGGAATGTGTGAAAAATTCCACCAAGAAGTGGATTCATTTCAGAGGTGACAAACTCTATTGCTTCTTCACTTTGTTAGAAAGTCCCACCATTATTGTCATCAGGGGATACTCACTTTGTTTTTCATCTCTTCACATATCCCTTCCCTGCTGTCCTACATTGGGAATTGTCAAGGGATAGTAATAAAGCAAGAAGAACCTTTGTAGTTAAAAGTCCTTAACATCAGGATACTATGGTGGTACTTCAGAAACATATGCTCTGAATTAATTTTTTATAGAATAACTGTTTTTTTTTTCTATTTATATGGGTTTATCTACTTGTGTATGCTGTTTTGATAAATACTTAATTTTTTTTTGTTGCTATTCTGTCTCCTGGAGTCCTGAAAGTGTTTTGAGCTTTCAAAGATGAATAAAAAGCAGATTACCCTTGTAGACCCTGTCTACTGCTTTCCCCACCTCTTAGTAGTCACCTTTTACTTCCAGGGAGAATAGATGTACTAAGTGACAATTTACATGATCAGATTGATTCTGTAGGTGGTCTTTAAGGTCCCTTCCAACCCAAACCATTCTATGGTTCTGATTTTGTGAAATAGTGATGAGTTCTGATGATCCTGAGACTCGGTGCAAGGAAGATACACAGGAAATGAATGGTTCTATTCTCCAGCTGCAGCTGGGCATTAGGGTAGGGCAGATTTGGTCCTGTTTTCTTATCAGTTAACTAGCCACAGGTGCCAAGCTTATAATAAATGTGCATTTAGTCAGAATTAGAAATAAAATTCTGCTCAGCCATCGAAGGACATCTGTATCTCTGGACTGGCTATCCAATTCCCCGCTGAGTCATAAAATCATAGAATCACAGAATCATAGAATGGTTTAGGTTGGAAGGGACCTTAAAGACTGTCTTGTTCCAACTGCTGTGCCATGGACAGGGGCACCTTCCACTATACTAGAGCTCCATCCAGCCTGGTCTCGAAAATTTCCAGGGATGGGACATCCACAGCTTCTCTGGGCAACCTGTGCCAGTTCCTCACCACCCTCACAGTGAAGAATCTCCTCCTAACATTGGATTTAAATCTTCCCTCTTGTAGTTTAAAACCACTCCCATCTGTCCTGTCATGATCTGCCTGTGTAAAGTCTTCTTTATAAGCCCACTCTGAGTACTGAAAGTTCGCAATGAGGTCTCCTTGGAGCCATCTCACTTCCAGGCTGAACACTCCCAACTCTCTCAGCCTGTCTTCATGACAGAGGTGCTCCAGCCCTCTGAGCATCTTCATGACCTCCTCTGTCCATCTTACACTGGAAACTCCAGAATTGGGCACAGTACTCCCGATGGGATGTCATGAGGGCAAAGAAAGGGGGGAGAATACCCTTCTTTGACCTGCTGCCCACACCACATAGCCCCTGATGGGTGTCAGTTTGAGCCCAAGTAATCTCTTATGTATGAGACACATCAGAAGAGAAAAGTAGGTATCTAATTCTGTCATTATAACTAAGTATAAGGATTAAGTAGCTTGACTGAAAATAACAATACTGTAGAAAAAGTTGAAAAATTTATTTGATTTTTAATCTATTCTTGACACAGATGTTTCATTTCTGAGCTCCCACATATGCAAGGCAGTTTTGTAGATAAATTGTTGGACTTAATGCCCAGACTTGTGACGTCCAAGCCTTCAGAAGTGGTCAAGATTCTTCAGACAACACTGCGGCAAAGTACCTTCCTCCACCTTCCTCTTCCAGAGCAGGTTGGTTTAACAGAGAATTAAAATGCAATATCCTTGTGGACTGTCTCAGCATCTGACTACTTTCTAATATACCAGGGTGTTGGTCAGACACAAATGTTATTTATTTCTTCTTTGTCTTCTTATCTAGCATCCTCAGGACTACTGCTAAAATCATGGAAGACTCAGTAATTCCTGGCAATATGAAAAGAAAAGAAATCCAATGTTTATGCACATCTGTGTTTGGAACAGTAGTAATTACATTTTTTTCCCCCCTTCTTCTTTTCCCACCTCATTATTTTATCAATCATTTTGTCCCTAACAGCTCCATAAAGCCACTGCAAATATCATTGAGCCTACTGGTGAATCTGATAATCCTCTGAGGTTCACATCAGGATTGGTTGTGGCACTGGATGTTGATGCGACTCTGGAACATGTGCAGGATCCCCAAGGAACTGTTAAAGTTCAAGTAAGAAGTAATTTGACATAAATGCAAATAAGATTATGTCTTGGGTGGAGTTTCTTTAAGGATGTCAATACTTTTAGATTACTTTATTAATAACAATGCTGGATTTCTGTGTTTTGACCACTCATGCAGAACCTGGTTTGTCTGTAGTGCGCTGAGAGTTGACTTGGGTGCAGTTCTGAGAGTTTGCTTTGAGCACTTGGGTGTCACTCTGTGCTTCCACGTGCACTGTGCCCATTATGGACATAAGCACCAATAAATGCTGGTGAGCTTCCAGCTAGTCTAGTGGGAGGAGGAACAACAAAAGCTGTTCCAAGTGGCACAAAAATACACAGGCTCTTGCCTCCCTGTATTTCCAGGTTTTCTTCCTGCTGCTGAATTACTAGTTTTAGATGCTGCTGAGGAGGTAGGAGTGGTATGATCCAAGTAAAATATGCAGCATCACTGCCTAACAAAGAAACAAAAACCTCAGCTACACTGCAGGGAAAGAAGCTGATGTCTGTGCTGTGGGTTTGAATTGCAGCATGTGGCTGTTATATCCAGGGCAGCTGAACTCCTGGCTCCAAGCTAAAGCCTGCTTGTCTTGCCTTTCTAACTCAAACAAATAACAGCCAAGTAATGCACTGTTCTACTGTGCAGATCCCCAATGCAGTTTTCATTCCTTTGTTATTTGCTTTCTTTTTTTCTCTTTTTTTTTTTTTTTTTGGTTCCCCTCTAGGTGTTGTATCCAGATGGACAAGCACAGCTAATCCACCCTAAACCAGCTGACTTTCGAAATCCTGGCCCTGGGAGGCACAGGCTGATAACTCAGGTCTACCTCTCACACACAGCCTGGACAGGTAATGTTAATGATACACATTATGTAGCTGTGAGGCTGCACTTTCATTAGATACAAGTTACATGCCCACCATCTGGAGGGCTCTGAGGATCCTGAAATCTGCAGCTGTGGTTGGTTCTGCCCTTGGTGTTGATCAGGCCTTCTAGCAGTTACAGCTCCCTGTTTACGAGGCACTGTTGCTCTATAAGGAAATAGAGGGGTTGCTGTCTTGGGAGACCCCTGGGAGCCTTCACATGAAAGCTGTGTTTGAGGTGAGGTCACCCAATCGTGTGCAGAGCAAAGTCAGCTCTTGGAGCCAGGTAAAGGCAAGGGATCACAGTAAACTGACTCCTTGTAAGTCATTGTTTTGGGTCTCACAGGTATCTGAGGATGGCAGAGAACAGTACAGCAGTGCAATTTCATCGCTGATTCAACTTTCACCCTCTTAATGCCTTAAACCCCCTCCCCTTAGCTCTGAATAATGATATGACTCCAACATTTTCTTTCAGTCTCAGCTGCTGTTCACACTTCCCCATGGAAGCACTTCAGTAATTGGCTTGTGGACTTCAAACAACAAAAGCCGAGTGTATTTCATTCACAGTTCTATTTGTCCTGTTTTCTTTTAATCCCTTCATCTTTATTCAAATGTGGAGGTTGCCTCTGAGAGGTTTTTTCTCTGAGCAATTATTCATTGGATGTGCTGATTTTCTTTTTAACCAACAGAATTTTGTTTATTGCTGTGTTCCTTCACGTACCCTTTTTATATATAGTACTTCCATGGTGTACTCACTCATCCTGCTATCTTTATTTTGTTTTGGAGAAGAAAACATGGCACTGTTTCTAGAACTGGAAGTATCTGGGTTTAAGGGTTGATCCTATTACTTCACCAGAGGGAGCTGAAGTCCTTATTTCTACTTTTTGCAGTGTTCATTAGAAGGGCATTTTAACCATGGCTCTGAGGGATTCTGTTCTGGTGTGTCCTTTAGGCATAATTTTAATCATTAATTTTGACATCAGCACTTGGGCATATAAAACAGGGGGAAGACACTGAGCTGGGAGGGGCTCAGGAAACAGGGTCAGAATTCAAAGTGGAGAAATTGCCTTAATTCAGGACAATGAATTAAAGGCCAGTAGAAAGGGTGTGCTTGTGAAAGACAATGCACAGGTGAAAAGCACTGATTAACTGCCAGGGATAGAGCAGAAGTGAAAGAGGTGACTGCAGGCTGCAAGTACGAGTTGGTGGAGTGATGAAAAGGTGAGCTCAGGGAGGTGTTGGCTGAAGCATGGAATAACTGTGCAAAGAAGTTTGTCTGTCTGGTGCCAGTGATGTCTCAGCTGGAGACCCCCTGCTGTTCTGGGCATGGCATCTTAAAATCCTGTGGGTTTCAGCAGGTTTCATTAATGTGGTCCTGTTATGGGTTATCCTGGCACACAGTTAAGTCCCACACACCACCTGGTGCTCAGTCCCCAGTGGGACAGGTAGAAGATCAGAAGGGCAATATGAGAAAACTCATGGGTATTACACTGCGCAGCAATAGCTACAACATCCCAGTGTTATCAACACTATTTTGGTCACAAATCCAAAACAAGGCATCATGTGAGCTACTATGAAGGAAAATTAACTTTTATCCCAGCCCGAGCCAGTATAGTCCATAAAGAAAACAAATCTGGTTTTTAGTCTAGAAAGGAGAATTCTGTGGGTTATGTAAATCCAGCAGTAAGTCCAGGGTAATACTATGTACACTGAAACCTCAGTTCTGTTATGACCACTGTGAGAAGAATAAAGTGAAATAATCCTATGCACAGTACTAGGAGCCTTGCTCTGCCCAGCTGCATAGTTGGTGAAAGAGAGGCAGAGGCTGTCTGGCATGCAAAAACCTCCAGCGAAAGAGAATCTTCAAGTAATCTCCTATACCACAAATCTTACCAGATGTCACCTGTATTGATCCTGACATAAATACATTGAGCAGGGCTTGCTAGTTCTGTGGGGGTTTTAATGAATGTTATTTCATTGGAGTTGCTTTCCAACAGTTATTTTTTGGAAGTTGCAGGTTAGTGGCAAGATTTTTAAGTGATAACAAAGAGTAAGGGGGACAGACCTAGAACAATCCTTTGTTCTGCTGTGCTGAATGTAATGCCCAAGACTTGTTTTCAGACACTTGACTGGATTCTGTTCACTGCAGAACAGCTCAGTACATACCCAGCATACATGAAATTAAAATTCATTTGATGTTGATTGTTCACTGTTCATTGATTGTGCAATGACAGTCATGTTTGGATTGTTCTATTTTTTTCTTCACAGAGCCATGTCAGATTGAAGTGCGATTGCTGCTGGCTTACAATTCCAACAGGAGCAAAGCATCTACCAGAACTCCTAAATCTACCTGGAGTGAGAGCTTGGAGGCTCTCCCACCCTCTGAAAATGGCATAGAGGGCACCATCCCCTTCAGCAAACCTGTCAAGGTGTATATAATGCCCAAACCTGCCAGGCGGTGAAGGCCGGCACTGAAAAACCCATTTATGGGGTTGTTTGGTTACATGAAAACAAGATGCTGTGTCCAAGATAGCAAACCAAGCCAGAACAGCCTTTACATGCATAAAAGGAGTCAGATGTCAAAATAAAGCTGCTGAAGAACAGTTGGTCTCTTAAAGCAGCAGGCAAATACAGGAGTAGTTGCAGCTAGTTAGGAGAGAAAAATGCAGGTTTTTCTATATTGACTCAGCAGAAACAGGACAGTTCTCAATCAGCATTCCAGTAGTAATTTCCCTGGGCTGTACCTTCAGTCTTTCTCCACGGCCTCTAGGTTTTCAGCTATGTATTTACTATGTAAATGCTTGGGCACATAAATCAATGTTATTTTTACAATACTCTGCAGTGAAGCTGGAGAAGTTCAGCATTTTGTGGGGGGTTGTTGGTTTGTTTCTGGGGTTTTTTGGGTTTAGTTGTTTTGATGGGTTTCTTTTAATGTCTAAAACTTGCATTTGTGCACTGGTACCTAATTTCTTAACAGAAAAAAATAATATTCTAAAAAGTACTATTGTTCTTATATGGGAACAGCACCTGGGTAGGAAGTTTCCATTTGCTGTTCTGCACCTTCTACAGCTGTACTGAAGCTGGTCCAGCTCTGGGGAGGGCACAGGTTGTTCATGGTACAGGGGCAGGAGGAACTTGTTTGTGCAGAACTTCAGTCAGCAGGACATGGAGTTTAACTGAGCTACAGTAACAAAGCAGTTTGTCTCCTGTTGCACCTTTGTACTGCTTGAGGTACAATGTGATTAAGTACCAGTTGGAAAATTCCTAACCACTGAGTTTTACAGGACCTGTTTCTGTGTGATGATTGTGGCCTGAACCAGTCTTAGTGGGATGTGAAAATCTGTGATTTCCAGTTCAGCAGCACTTTGGCACTCAAAGTCTTTCTTGTCAGTCCAAGTAGCCGAACACACTGCTCAGCAGGAATTGGGCAGCTTGTCAGTGTTCCCCTCTGGAGGTGAGCTGGGAGTACAGAGAGACAAGAATTTAGTTAAAACATGATCCATCTGGCATTCCTATTGGGAAGTGTGTCTGTGCATTGTGTCTGTGTGCCAGGCTTAGTGGACTGAGCTGGCTCCTATGATTTGTAGCAATCCTTGGGTAGGATCTTTTAGGAGGACCTAAGGTGTGAAACATTCTAGTGCAGCAGCCAAATATTGCCTGTGTTCATGAATCAGTTGGGGTTTTTTTTTTCTTTTTAAAAAGAGGTATATTTTTAGCAATTAAACAAAACAGTGAAGAAATACTTTCCAGTTGTATTTAGTGTAAATAACCCCTTACATGCTTTCCTGCAATAAAATTGGAAAACTCATGCTATTCTGTTTCTTTTTTACAATATGAGTGAATGTGGATGTCTGCATAGTCCTTGGCTAATAAGATTACTGCATGCTTTTGTGATTTTAATTTTTTAGCACTGGTAAGTTGTAGCCCAGAGGCTCATAACCATGAAACTTGCTGTTGCTTTAGGTATTCTTGAATTAAATTTACTTTCTTAGTGCTTCTGCTCTTACAAACTCTTTTTTGGTGTATCAGCTTTAGAGCACTGCTTTTAAAATCTCTTGCCCTCTGACAACTGAGTTGTTATCGTCTGACTTGTCTTTGACATCCTCAGTTCAGTCCCCAGCAGACAGGGTTGATGTATCTCTCATTAGGATGCTGTGTCTGGGCAGATATTTGACAAGTTGAGTGAGCTCATTACAGACTTTTTCCTTTTTCTTTCCCTCGTTTTTGCACTTCACCAGTATTTCGTGTAGTTTGTCATGTCAGTAATGTTTCTAATTTAGATGGTGTCCATAGGCTCCAAACCATAATGGATGCTGTGGTAGGCACAGCAGATATTCCAGTATCAAAATTTTGGCATCTTTCTCTCTTTTGCTATGTACTGGATTAAATTTCTACTATGTTGTTGCCCTCATGCTGTCCTTGACCCCCTTCCATAGAATATACCAGGCAAAGAGTGAGTGCCTTCTGTATTGCGCCAAGAATGAAATACTGCAGTGGAAAAGTTATTCCATCTGTAATTTCAAGATGCCTAAAACAAGCTGAAAATGTAAAGCTGCTGTGAACATTTCTAGTCTGCTAATGAGAGCATTCTGTACATGGCTTCTCTTCTGTAGATTTTTCTCCGATTCCTGTTTTGGATCATGGAAGAAATCACAGCTTCTCCTTCAGTTTCACCTGTGCAAGCAGATGACTAATTTCATCATCTAATCTAAACCTTCACTCTTTCAGGTTAAAGCCCACCCCCCCCCCCCCCCCCCCCTTGTCCTATCACTTCATGCCCTTGTCAAAAGTCCTTTTTCAGCTCTCTTGTAGGCCCTTCAGGTACTGGAATGAGCTCTGAGGTTTCCCCAGAGCTGTCTCTTCTCCAGGCTGAACAGCACCAACTCTCTCAGCCTGTTTCCACAGCAGAGGTGCTCCAGCCCTTTCATCATTTTCATGGTCTCCTCTGGACTTATTCCACATGTTGACATCCTTGTGTTGAGGGCCCCAGAGCTAGATGCAGCACTACAGGTGGGGTCTCACCAGAGCGGAGCAGAGGGGGAGAATCCCCTCCCTTGGGCTTCTGCCCAGGTGCAGCCTGGAAAGGCAGCTGAGTCCTTTGGGCTGCCAGGACACATTGTTGAGTCATATTGAGCTGCTCACCCACCAACACCCCCAAGGTGTTGCCCCTCTGGGCTGCTCTCAATCCATTCTCAATCCAGCACTGCCCATTTCACACAGTCTTCCAACATATGGTGAATTGAAAAATAAATCTGTGTAAAAAGCAAGGGTTATTGTAGTTGTTGAAATCCAGATGTTGACTTTTTCTTCCCATCTCCAAGTTTGAGACATTAAGGTTTTTATGCTCTCAAAAATACCAGAGATCATGCTCTTTGTGCTGTTTCAGAGGCATTCATGCTATTCACCCGTTGTCCTTCAATTCTCGATAATGGTTGGGCTTCTGCACTGCACTAGCTTATAAGATGATTGATCTCAGACTGAAAAGAAAAACAAAGGCCTCTAGTCACACACAAAGATAATTTGCATCTTTCATCGCTGTTGAAGGGGGAGCAGAGGACTTCAGATGACAGTCACCCAAATATGTGAAGTTTCTGTTCTCTCTGATGGTTCCAAGCATAGGAGCAGTGTGCCAATACAGCTGCAGCCACAGGGAGACTGAACAATCTACAACGGAAGGGCAAATAATTTGCTAAGAACCAACGATGTTCAAACACCTCACCTCTGCATTCTTCCTCCTAGTTAGATGGAAGCAAGGAGAATGCTGACCTCAGGTGATAGAAGGGTAGTTTAGGGGTTTGAAAATGTGTTGTCCTATTTACCAGTTACCTCCTGGATTTAATTTATATAAGGCATCTGTATGTGGGAAACCCAGCTTTTAGTGGAAAATTCATATCCAGATAGCTGAAGTCCACCAAAATTCGTTAGGCAAATTTGGAAGTAAATAATTCAATTACTGAGTCAAGAGCTCATAAAACAATCCATAACTGTATTGGGAACAAAGTCCAAGCTTATGAGACATTAACTCAGACCTGGTGTCCATTTTACCTTATTTTAAAAAGGACCAAAAAAAAACCCCAAATGGGTAGGGACACTCACGCAAGAAGTACAAAGCAAGTTCTTGGGAAGATAAAGAAACAGGGCACGCATTTAAATCAGGACTACATGACATCACTGAATAATTTACGTTGGAAAAGACTTCTAAGACCATGTAGTCCAACCATAAACCCAGCACTACCCCACCCACACTAAGCCATGGCCCCAGGTTCCATATCCACACGCCTTTTGAACACTGCCAGGGATGATGACTCCACCACTTCCCTGGGTAGGCTGTTCCAAAACCTGGCAACACTTTTGGGAAAGAGATTTTTTTTCCTAATATCCAATCTAAACCTCTTCTAGTGCAACTTGAGGCTGTTTCCTCTTGTCCTGTCACTTGTTACTGACACCTCACTGGCTATGATCTCCTTTCAGGCAGTTGTAGAGAGCGATAAGGTCCCTGCCCAGCCTCCTTTTCTTCAGGCTGAACACACCCAGCTCCCTCAGGCTGCTTCTCATCAGGCTTGCACTCTCCACCATCCTGTACTGGTCATCGTCTTGGGTTCAAGCCCACAGAGATGGATTTTCCTCTGGAATCCTGTCTTGCTTGTCTAAGTTATAATCACTTTTTTCATCTTATTTCACTGGCATCTTCCATTTTATTCCTAGTAACAGGCACTGGGAATGCAGAAAAGGCTCCCTTTTACTTTACAGTTTTTTAATGCGGTATCAGTGGGACTTCAAAATATGAAGTTTTAAGGCTTGTGGATGCCAGGCTTTGCACAAATGCTGCCCAATGTCCCTTAAAAATGCTAGTCATGTTGCATTTGGTGTCTGTGAGCCTTTTATGGCCTGTTTCTCCCGGCTGCCAGCTCACACATGCTGCTTCACAAAGATAAAGGCTGGGGACTGACCCACTAGTCGGCAGAGCAGCTGGGGTGGAATCTTCCTGGCTCCCAGCCCAGCCGCAGCTCGGCTTTAATTTCAGCGTCAGGGTGGGAGTTCACTGCTTACTGGGAGATCGTTTTCCTGGTGGGAGGCAGAGCAGTGGTGTATGTGAGAAATCCTGCCTTATAAAAGTGCATTCCCATGATTTGGGCTATGAGCCCGTAATTTTAACAAATTATTTATGACTCTAGCTGAAAGCAGCAATTTAACAAAGATACCAGTTTGAGCTCTGCTGGAATTTTTTGACGAATCAATCCCAGCTGCTTCCACCATCTAGCAAAGCAATTTCAGGCACCAAGAAGGAAATTGGGCTTTCAGTGACTGGAGCAGCCCAAGTGGAACAGATGCTGTTGTGGGAACTGACAGTGCTGACTCAAGAAGCAGTGACGAGAGCAGCAAGAGAAGACATGGATGGAAAAGACTTGCAGCACATAATCTCCTTGTTGACACCAAAATTTTGTACTGGCTGTGGTGAAACTTAGCAGTTTACCTTTAAAAAAAGAAATCCATTTCTTTGCACACTGCAGCCCCCTGTTTTGGAAGTGGAATCTTCTGCATCCTACCAGTTGCCAAATGAAGGGAGGCTGCAGCACAAAGCTGGGTAGGGTCCACCTCAGCCACCTGGCAGTGCAAAATGGGCTCTGCTCCCTGCATGCTTTTTTGGGAGGACAGATCATGTGGCAGCAGCAGTGTGAGGAGCCCACAGTATTTGTCTCAATGCAGGACCTGAGCTAGGCAGTTTTGGTGAATGTGGTATCACCGTTAATGTGCCCCATTAATGTGAAAGTATGTTTTAAAAAAAAATAGAAGTAAAAAACAGACCTGGAGGAGAAAGATAAGGTGTTTGCTCAACCTCTCCTAACAGTGCAATGCACGTGGTTCCATTTTTTTAAGTACTGCAGTGTCGTCTCAGCCAAAGCCTTTTCCCATTTGAGGCTGCCTTCAGGCCCAGAAGCTCATAAAATAACACAAATACATGACCACGATGACGAGAGTCAAACCACCTTCACTATCAGATAACATTTAGTACAAGAAGTCACCTTACTCTGAGGGCTGGTAGGAACTTGTTCTGCTGGCATTTCCTGGGGATGACCACAGTCTTCTGGGTCAGTAATTCACCTTCTCCTTCACACCAGGCAAGTTATGCAGAAAAATGTCACAGCAGCTACAATGAGCATTATACCAGCTGCTGCATCAGACAACACAGATGCAGCTGGAAAGGCAGTTCCTGCTGGGTTATGTAATATTTTGCCTCAAATGTAGCTACACTAAAAGAAAACATTGCTGCAATTAGGAGACTGCAAGATAAAACTTTCAAGTACTCATTTTCCCTTTGCTTTTACACCACTTAGTATTTTATCAGATAAAATGTTCTAAATGATTACTAGAGTAAATAGCAGAAAAAGAACACAGTATTTTGTGCATCTTCGAAAAGTTATTGTGCTGTCCTATCAATCTAAGCCTTTCTACTACTGCTTGAATAGCTCCAAGTGCCTCAGGGCTTTTACAGCTTCATCTTGGTACTTTCATTAGTACACACAGAATTAATATGCACAGAACAAGAAATGGTGAGCCTGGTGGGAAAAAACATCTATAGTAGGTGACTTGTAACTGGCAATATTGATAGAAGCCCACCAAGAATTGCAACCAAGAGAACTGTTTAAATCTAAAGTCTAAATCTAATGTTGTTGGCACAACATTTAAATCATCAGATAATGATGACCAGTAACAATTCTCACATGCATCCCCAGCTTGCCAGCAGTGCCTTGCTAGCAGCAATTCAGACTGATTTCCTAGAGATCCATGTTTTATGCTGCAAACTCTAATTTTGTAACACACCTTTCTGATGATTCAAGCATGCAGGAACTTCTGAATAGATATGTATTAGACAATTCAATCCTCACAACTGGCGATTAATAAGAAAATTCTTTAAGGCCCAGGTTTTATGCTTATACCCTGTTGACATTTTTTCCCTTTTTTCAGGCTCCATGAAAATTTTAAAATTTAAAATGCTCTATTATGTGATGTTCATAAATTGGCAAGTACCCTGGCTGAAGTCACCTGCAGGAGGTAAAGTTGTATGTTCTGGGTTTGCTTTTAAATTGATGTTATTTTTATCTTATGTACCCAGTGGTGGTAAAGAAGCACTTTCACCTCTTCATATCTACTATTTGATTGTGCCCATCAGCTGTTTTATGGGGGCATTCCAGTAGCCAGTAATGTAATTTTGGGCCTTTTTCTAATTAAAAGTATTCTAAACATAATCTCCTGATTTAGTCAACAGGTTGTTAAGAAAAGTTAAGTAACAAGACTATAGACAGCCTTCAGAACAAAATTAGGTCAATCTCAACAATACACGGAAATTATTCTGTAATTAAATAATTTAATTACATTAACTGCCCCGCTTTTTTTAAATCCTCGATTTGTTTAAATCCTGAACTAATAAACTGTCTTTGCATTTTAGATTTTCAGTGCACGGATGCTTTGGCACGTAAGCTCACACTCAGCAGAGTGCAATTAGATTCAGCAGAGGTGTGTCCGTGATTTGGCTGCGGGCCGGGAGGGCGGAATGAGCTGCTCCTCAGCAGGTGGAATGGAAGACACCGCCCACTTTGACACCCTGAGCAGCCAGGGCATTGTACTCCGCCACAGCCTTCTCCGTTTGCAACACCAGCACGTCGATCCCATTCTTCTTCAGATAGTCCACAGTGGATGCTGGAACCTTGGAAGGGAAAAGGAAATCACTAAAGCAAAGTGTCAGATTCTTTTCCCCTTAAACTGTAAGACTTGTAGAAAAGCAGGTACTGATGTTATTTGTTAAACATGACTTAAGTAACTGCCAGTAGTCAAAATGATAATTCTAGGATTGATTTATTTTCTCTTCAGTAAAGCTACCTTTATACACACACCTCCCCTATCTCCTTAGCACACTTTAAAATGCAGTCCTCTCTTACAAAAATAAATAAATTGGAACTAAAGGAATTTAATCTAAAGAAGGTGTTATTCATCCCACCAGAAAGCTGGACTTGACTCTCACCAAGTAAAGCCCAGCACTTCTAATCTGAGCTTTCTGTAGCTAGTTTATCTGCTGAAATGACACACCCTGGCAACAGTTGTGACAAGAATGCCTAAATACCAAAGTATTTACAGCAGGCTGGAGAGCCAGTTATGAGCTATTGCAAGAGGAGGGGACTAATGACATTCCAAAAAACTCCCCTTGTTTCAGTTGCTCCTGTAACAGAACATAAACCTGTTTACTGCTTGACACTGACACTAATACAGAGGAGCTCAAATGATGTCTCCTTCAGGACCTGGGGGGACTCCTGACAGGAGCCCATTCACACTGATCCTCAGTTTTTTTCCCTCTCAGTGAAGCTGTCATCGATTTCATTTTTTTTTTCCTCCTAATCAGAGGGAGAAGGAAAACAAACAGGTCTCTTTACGCTGGTCACAGAACAAAAACCTACCTGCAAAGCCTCACTCATGCCACGACCAATCACCACAGTTTTAACACCCTTCTTGACGACTTCTTCAAGGTCAGCTGGCTGCACTCCTGGAGAATGCTAAGTGTCAGGGAAGGAAAATAATAGTCTGTGGACTGACAGCATCAGCCAGAAAAGCTGTGTCTGTGTGTCCTGAACACAGAGCAGCAGGGTAAATTAGCAGAACCAAAATGTAACACAACCCTCTTCTGTACGTACGCAGAGCAGATAACATTAGAAACTGAAAAAGGTGTTTAATATGCAGAGGAAGGATGATAATTAATTGACTGATGGTAATGTTATAATTCCTTATTAAACAGTCAAAACCAAAAAGATGCATTACACATTTCTAAAAAATGTATGTCTAACTTCTGGCATTTTATAAATATTAGCAGTTCAAGTGAAATCAATAAATTGCAACAATACTGCTATTTGATTTCAAAATAACAAAATCTAGTTGTAAGAAAGATTATTGCAAGCCAGAGTTTGCTCACTTTAAATGCAAAGAACTCTTCAGATAATTAAAATTATTAAATAATTTTCTTGTTTACTTTGTAAATCTCACCAAAGAGGACTGAAATGTATTGGATAGCTTCATTTCAGTTAACAGCTTCCATTTCTGCACTATTCTTTATTTTGAGAAAAGAATATTTGAAACCAGACTCCTCAAAGAAAGAAGGGATTTTCACACCACATTAACAGAGGTTTTTAAAAGTACACCCATTTACTGCTATTATGCTTTAAACATATGAATGCATAAACACATCTATAATGTTAATATATAACATTATGTTACACTAATTCTGGATTCAGTTTCTGTGTATCTCCATGTGGTCAAAAGTAAGACACTGGACATCCTGTGGCTATAATTTGTTCCCTCTTTGGCGTGCCTTTTTATTTTTAAAACATAAATATCATTTGTTGTCCCCCCCCCTTTATTTAAGTAGAATTCTGAAATTCTGAAGCTTTCTAGAGGCCTGAGTTTCTCACTTGAAGTAGGTAATGCCATGGTTGACTCATGGAGAATGGAGCAAGTAAGACTTTTCAAATTGAAACAAACACATGAGCTCCTAAAGTTGAAGGTGAAAAAAGCCTTCCATGGTATAGCGCCACTTCCAATGAGTGAATTAAACTTACTTCACAATGGCTGATGTCTGAAATTTCAGTAACAGAGATGATTCACCTCTGTGATTCTGGGATCCATGAGAACCGTTCACAGGACTATCTTAAGCTAAACCACGACTTAAGAACATCATCCTGGATGATGCTCCTGGAACTCTGACAAGCTTTGTGCTGTGACAAGTTCCCTGGACAGCTTGTTCCAGAGCCCAAGCACCCTCTGGGTGAAAAGCCTTTTCCTAACACCCCATCTGAACATCCCCTTCCAGCCTGACTGCATTTCCATGGGTCCTACTGCTGGTCACCAGAACGGAGATCAGCACCTTCCTGCACTGCCCCGCCTCTAGAAAGTGTAGACTGTGATGAGGTCACCCCTCAGCCTCCTCTTCTCCAAGATGAACAATCCAAATTACTTCAGCTGCTCCTCATAAGCCTTGCCCTCAAGGCCTTCCAGCATCTTCATCACCCTCCTTGGAACACAGTCTAACAGTCTGATGTCCTCCTGACGCTGAGGTGCCCGAAACTGCACATAGAACTCGAGATGGGGCTGCTCCAGTGCAGAGCAGAGTAGGACAAGCACTTCCCTCATCTGTGCTGTGCTTGACACACTCCAGGACATGTCTGGCCCTTTGGGCTGCCAGGACCAAAGGCTGTGTTCCCCTTAGTCCATTTACATTCCATATCCACACCCGGAATGCAGAAGACACTTGAATAGTAAGAGCTGTCTCAGACCAAATCACTCCAAGTGCTTGTTTATGACAGAACAGGCAATGCTTTTCCCTTGGGGTTTTCAAAGTAAACTCAAAACATAGACAACAAGAATGGGTATGTTTTACTGCAATTACAATAATTAGAATTCTGGGGAAGGTTTGTTGTCACGTGAGAAGCACTCCTGAGTCATTAAAACATGGAACAAAAGGATTTTCTTTGGTTACACAAGATGCTTTGATGCTAGTAGGAAACTAGTGCTACTAAAGGAAACATGTAACATGATGAAATAGCTGTATCATTGTTGATTTGACAGCAGATTTTCTTGTCTGTTCTGTTCTATGGCCCGCCTTTCAGCAATATCTGCTTCTTTTCTTCTGCCATTAGCAGATGGCACTGAAATGCAGCCAGCCAGGGAGAGAGGGTGCCAATTCATCACCAAGGGTTAAGGCTACAATAACTGTTAGTGCTCAGTTACAGAACCTTGCAGGGCCAGTTATACAATTTTCCTGATGAAAGAATGCTCCACTAGACAGCAGTATGACAGCAGAGGAGGAAAGGAAGCAATTTATTTCCAACTAGAGTGTAGGAACATGACCAGCATTGCTTGTTTTCCACACTGCAGTTCCAGCTATCTCCACGAAAAACATGTTCAAGAAAAGTAGACAAACTGTAGCCCATCATTTAAAAAATGGGCAGAAAATACAGCTGTTGAATCCTACTGTTTCCAGTGCTGAAAAAATTAAATTTTTGACAGTTCTTCTCAACATTGGGAATGCAGTCTAGAAAAAGCCTAGTTCTGTTATTAATATTTGTTATTTCCTGTTTATTTTAAAAGAAAATCACCTCACTCCTCAGCTGCAAGGACAGAACTGACCTAAAGCAGGAGCTTTACAAGCAACATAAGGCCTTTCTATAGACATGTATTTTTCACTTCCTGATTAAATGAAAAGGATGCCAAAACCTACCCCTCCAGAGAACCCAACTATTCTTTTTCTCCTCCAATTTCAATTTAACTTTGACTTGTTTTTCAAGTCCTCTAAAGACGTATGGATTTAAATGTTTTACTTATGACAAGAAGATATTCCTTGTTAGAAACTTTCAAAAGAAAGCACAGCCTCCTAACTGTAGTAAGTACCTATAATTTGAAACCAAGATTTTCCAGTGGTTGGAATAAATATAAAAATGTGATTGAGCTGGGAATTAGCTGGGAACTTTTCAGCTATCATTACCTGTTCTGCTTCTTCAGCCATGTGCATATAAAGCACAAAAATGGTATTGTCCAATAAGCAGAAAGCAACTCTCAGCACAAAACCCAGCCCTTTTCACAGCCAGTGAAAACTTTTTTTCTTTTATAACCAGGTCATAAATGAAATTAATTTTAAAAGGTTACGTACACAGCTACCTTTTTTCTCTCTGCAAGGTGCAGATATCTTTGCATGACAGCAGCACCCTTCTCTTGGTGTTATATATTCTGCATAAGCCGAACTCTGACAGGTTAAAAAAGTTCTGTTCTCCCAAAGATCACAGATGAAGTTGCAAACCAAAAGGATCTGCATTTCAATTGTATCAAAATGAATCCAAGAGAGCTGCATCCTCTGTGTGGATACAGCTGCAGGTGCTTGGCCTAGTCAGTATATTGTTATTTTGTGCTTTAACTTTTGCTTTGAAATTGTGGAACTTTTTTTTTTCCAAGTCAATTATGTATCCCCGTGCAAATCCTAATCTGGGGAGAATTATCAACATCAAATTCCTAATGCAATATATGCTATACTGCTTCTAAATCTGAAACATCAATACTTCTCCATGTACTTTCATCCAATTCTGGTTGCATTTACAGATAAATTTTAAAATTACAAAGGCAAGCACTTGGTATATGGCTACCAAGAGAAGTCACTGTGTGATGAGCTGAACCATGAGCTTTTCACAGAGAAAACAGTACATGAGACACTGTATCAGCATATTTTTCCTCTGAAATATGAACTATAAGGAACCCCAAGGAAAAGGATATAAACTAAACCACGTGCAATGTTGTCTTCCAAACATGCAAGGTTAGTTACTGTCTATTTTTTTTTTACTTTTAATATAATTTATTTTCTATCTCACTCAAGACAACTTTTGTTTAGACAGTCTGAAGAGAGATTGTTACTGGCATCATGGCAATTGCACTCTTAAACAGATGAGGAATACTGTTTGAGAGCTCTAAGGTGTGTGAGAGTTGTGTGATCAGGGTGGCTGTCAGAACTCATGGCAACAATTGCTATATCCTGTTGCATGTAGGACGCTGTGGGACTGCAGCCCTCTGACCCCTCCACAAAGTCACTTCCAAAACATACACTCAGTTCTTCCCAGGGAAATCTAATGGTTAGATGAAAGAAAAAGGCAGCTCACTGAATTTCAGGCTAGACCTTTAACACTGTTCTCTGGACCATTCTCAGAGTCCTGTTTTAAATGCAGGGTAGTAAACTTACAGCAAACTTACATTAGTCCCGGTTTCTCGCCAATCCCACGTCCGGCTTCCTCCCGGCCATACTTTGCAGTCCTTATATGTTGTAGAGCAGCCTTTCACCTTCATCTGACCCCAAGAAAGGGAAGCAATTTCAGGGGAAGACATCACAAAGTTGAACCGAAGTCTGGAAAAAGGATATTTAATACTTTACATCAGGCCAACATATGCAGCACGTTAATAAAAATGGAAAATTCTGTCCTCGCCCCAAGGAGTTAGGAAGGAAATACTATTACAGACGTTATCCATGTGGTTTTGTGACAACAGACTTGAACTGAGGATCAGCAGATCTGTTGAATTACCATTCCTCTTGGGGATTTTGTGTAAGATTTTGGGCAAATAATTTTATGTGCTAAATCTGTTCAAGTATTGGATGTTCAACTTTTAAAACTATCAACAGGGATCAGGTCCCAGAATATCCTCCTGCATCTGGGTTTTAATCTCCTCCCTAAAATGAACAATGAGAATGATAATAATTTCCTAAAATATCAGAAATCTGCACTATTTCTTTGGCCACTTTCTTCTTTTACCATTAAAGTGGTGAATGAGGTTAAAAGGAAACACCAAACAAACCCAGCAGTAAAGCCATGAACCAAGCAGTATCACTGTCACACTGCTAAGGGAAACAAGACTTTCAGGGATGTAAAGGGGTTGAGCCTTTTCCCAGACACTGCTGACAGCGACCAATCTCCCAGGATAATTATACATCTAAATAAGAACTTGTCTAATTGTTTGACCTTCAACTTCATTGTTTCAACTTAAATTATTTCTAATCCTTTCTGTTGGGGACAAGTAGAACAGCTAAATCTTTCTCTTTCTCATGTTCTTTTTTTTTTGTTTGTTTTCTTTTGTTTGTTCTGTTTGTTTGTTTTCTTGAGGATTTCACTCAGTATTTTTTACTTCATTTAGATTAAATCAACATCCCTTCAGTCATGTTTTCTAAGTCTCTGTTTATTTTCTCCCTTTTTCCTTTGGCAGCCAACCAGTGGTACACATCTTCCTTTGATGTCTGCTGCCTAGAACTTGACAGAGCCAGATCAGTGCCGCAGTAGCCCACCTGCTCTCTGGTGTGTGCCGCGGTGATGTTGGGGTCTGCTTCCACAATCACTGCTGGGCAGCAGCAGGGCAGGGACTCTGCCTCACAAGGCACCGTGTCAGCTCCCTGCGGAAGCTTTCGCCTCCTCACAGTCCCTCAGGTACTGCAGTCTGATTGGTGATCCTGGCAGTGAATGGAGAGAGAGGAATCACAGGGCGCTGATACCCTGGAAATGCTTTGGACTAGCATGGCAGTCCACTGACATGTCTCCAGGGCAGAGTCACCTTTCTGCCCTTCCAATTCACATGGTCTGAAATCCACATTTTGAAGAAAACTGGATGTGTCTCCAGTAACAAGACGTCCACCTCTGCCTTATTCAGAAATCTGTGGCAGATCCTTCCAGATACACAGATTCCCATCCTTTATTTTTTAGCTGTTTACAATTACCAGCTATTGTATAGTTTAAATTCATTATATGAACCCTGGCAACACAGATTAAAGGCGCTACTCTTGCAAATAATAAATCTTTGGATGACCACGCTTCCAGTCGTCCTGGAAGCCTCCCGTCCTGTCTTGCACGTGCTGCAAAAGCTGCAGCACTGCCAGGTAGGACGTGCTCTCCTTGGATTTGCAGAAGCAGATCACAGTATCCTGCCTAAAACATTGCAGGAAGGAAAAAACACATTACTTTGGATTCAGCACAGGACTGAGCTCACTAGAGGCGCTTCTCACATGGGATAGTGGGGCAATTATTTTTCTTCTCATTCCTCTGGAAAGTTAGTGGCACATGTGTCCTGTCAAACAGGAAGCGAGGCAAGCGGCTAGAGGGGACTAAAACTTGCATGTTTTCATATATCCTAGAGACTCTCATTGCACATCCACGATGCAATGGATTAAAGCAAAAATTTTAAAGATTATTTTTCTAAAGGTCTGCTTGAAGGGAGATTCAAGCTGAAGAAATAAACAGCAGTAGTCCCAACAGAATGAAATTAAAGAATAAAGGCTGAATAAAGCACTCAGAACCTGGCTCTGAAGAATGAAAATAATTTTTGCATGTGCTACTTTTCAGATGAAATAGTAGAATTAGACCTGGAGGTTAGATAGAGGTGAATGAACAATAAAATGATCAGGAATATCACCTTCCCCAATCCAAACAGGCTGGAACTGTGCAATCAAACAGGCACAGACTGCAAATGGAAGAGCAAGGATTCCATACTATCTTTTCCAAACAGCATAAAAATAAGCAAATAGCAGAAATGAAGCAACAAAACTTATAAGGCACAAATAAAAAAAATATTATCTAAAGCTATTTCCCATAATACTGCCAGAGATTATCAGTAAGGTCAGGCCACTTAAATAAATAAGAGTACCTTAGAGTAAGAATGAACTCATTGAAAGAAACTTTGGGCATCCTTTGATGTATTGCATGGTCCAGTTACTGAGGAGCAAGAAAATAGTTCTTGAACAAATAATTTTTTTAATTATTCACTGTGAGAAATGTAAAGTATCAAAATATACAGTAACACTTAAGATCAAAAGAGACCTTGAATTAAATGACTTGCAAGCACAGCCTAAAATAGCAATTTCTGCAAACTGCTGTAGTCCAAACACAAAGAGACAAGGAGCAGAAATGGCTCAGGACTCTACAAGCAAAGTCATGAGAATTAAAAAACATCAGAAATAAAGGAAGCAGAACTTAAAAGGAGTCAAAATGCACATTTATGCCAGGAGACCATACTGAAAGAGAGAAATGAAGTGGTGGATAAGGTTGGCAGAAGACAAAAGTAGCTGAGAAGGAAGCGATAGGAAGCTGAGATTGAATTGCAGTTGGGTAAGCAGGTGGACTTTAAGATTGCCAGCACACCTTTCTTCTGAGGAGGTAACCAGCAACAAATGAAATAAAAGAGGTGAACGACAGCAGTGCACCTGACAATATTTTATTGAGACGCTGCAGAAGGAAAGGACATCTTGTAAAATGCAAGGAGCAACCTGAGACTGAAGAGGATCTAAGGGGAGGTAAATCGGTGTACGTGAAGTTTTGGGCGGAACAAATTCCTGCAAGGTGCCAGAACACAATGCGTTCTCCAGCGCTGCCTGGAAGCAGGGTCCGGAGGCAGGCGGGTTCCCATTCCAGGGGATACAGCAGCCAGAGGAAGGCCAGGATTAAAAAGTGACAGCAGCAAGGCAAATAGAAAGGACGGGAGGAGTTTAGATCAACTGTGTAGGGAGGGGAAAGGTGTCAAGTTCACGAAGGAGGAAGACGTACTTTGGGAATTTGGCAATTCCATTTCGCTGGGTGGCCTTGTGACGGCAGTTATCCGGGGAGGTCAGGGGCTCTGGTGGGTAAGAGGAGAGCGGCAACAGCACTTTGTGACCACAGCAGAGAGAAGCAAGGAGACAAGGGCAGAGAAACCCTGAGAAGCACGGCGGGGGCTGGAGGGAGGGAGTTGGGAAGGTGCAGTTCAGAGCCCCCCAGTCACGGCCTGGCGTGACGGGGCACAAGGACCGGGAGTGGCGCCGGCCGCCCCCCCCCCCCCCCCCCCCCGCTACCCTCACGCCGCGGGTCCGTCACGCGCCCGCACTCACCGCCCCGCGCGCGCGACCCCGCCGCCCCGCCAGGCTCCGCCTCCGCCCGACCCCGCGGGGTGGGGGCGGGGCCTCCGCGCTGCCACTCTCCCATTGGGCAGCGCTCCCTGCAGGCCCCGCCCTCCGCCCGTTCCGATTGGTTGATCTGTAGGTCGATCCCCGCCTCTGCCCCGCCTTGTTTTCATTCCCCCTCGCCGCGCGCGGCGGAGGGGAGCCGGCTCGCGCCGCTCTGGCCGCCGCCCCCTGCCCTCCCCTGCCTTCATCGTACCCCCGGTGCATTGTGGGATAGTGGCGGCCCGGCCCGGCAGCGCCCCCTCCTCCCTCCCCCTCCCCAGCTCCTTCTCCATCCCCAGGTCCAAGATGGCGGCGGCGGCGGCTCCTCCGGCCCCATCCCCGCCGCCCCCTGCCCCGGCGGGCCCGCGCTGCCCGGGCTCCTGGCCCAACTTCGCCGTTGTCTGCTCCTTCCTCGAGCGCTACGGGGCCTTGTTGGACCTGCCCGAGCTGCCCTTCCCCGAGCTGGAGCGCGTCCTACAACCGCCGCAGGAGCCCGGAGACCAGGGTGAGCGACTCCGATACCTCTCCCGCTCGCCTGCTCCGGGGCGGCCGGCTGAGGGGGGCCCGGGGGGCGGAGGGGGGTCCGGGGCTGTCCCCCCCCGCCTCCTCCCGGCCCCGGGGGTGGAGCGCGCCGAGGGAGAGGAGGGGCCTGGGATTCCCGGGGGGGAGGGGAGCCCTCTCTCCCTGTTTTTTTTGGGGGGGAACAGCTATTTGTGTGTGTATGTTGGGGGAAGAGCTGCCTGCCCCCGCGGCGGGCACGGGAAGGAGGTGGGGGACTTCCTCCTCCCCTCTCAGTGCCGCCTGTGACCCCCCCCCCCCCCCCCCCGCTCCGTCCCTCCCTTCCCCCCCCCTCCCCGTTTCCCTGGGTTCGTTCCCCAGCTCTGTACGGGTGGGACTTCTGCAGAAAACAGGGATAGGACGAAATAACAATTTTCGTTCAGCTTGGCGCTGGTAGCCGGTCTCTCTTCCACCGCCTCCTTTCCCTATAGCTTGGGGGGCGCTTCACAGCCTATTTCCCGCCCCCCCCCTCCCCCCCCCATATCTCTGTCCGTTTTTATCTTTTCCTCCGTAACAAGAAGGGGACACACGCACACACATACAAACACACGGGAATGTCCTGATCCCCAGTGACCCCCCCCCCCCCCCCCCCCCCCCCTTTCAGCTCGGTGTATCTGGGATACGGAATGGGGATCACGGAGAAGCCCTGAGGGGGATCCCCCCCCTCCCCACACGGCTGCTGCTGTGGGCCGTCTCCTCCCCACAAACACAGACAGCCATTGTGTGCCACCTCCATCCCTCTTTTCTCCCCCTTCCTCCTCCCCCAATCCCCTCTTCCAATTGCGGGGGGGACAAGCTGTGGCTGCTCGCTGCTGCTCCCCCGCCGCCACCTGAGACGTGCGAGGTGGAGGGATAGGTTATGCACTCCGCTCTTTGCTTTCGAGCTGCTCTCCTCGCCTCCCTCTCCAGTAGCAGGTTTGGCTGCCAGACTCTCTGATCCCAGCTGCCCGCGGTGGATGCGGGAGGGCCCTGGCCAAGAGAGCAGCCCGGGGAAGGAGAACTGTGTGCAGGCGCCGCAGGAATACAGAGGGGAGGGAGCTTGTTGCTCTTGATCTCTTGTCTCTGTTACTCGTTTGGTTGTTGCCTCTGCACTCTTGCCACATAGGGAGCCCGTGCAGCTCATGGCGCATGCTCGGCAAGGCCCCTTGGAAACTTCCTGCTGCTGGAGAAGCCCGGCTCAGGGCTGCTTTTGATCCGACAGCCCCTGCTTTTTCCCCCAAAACGCGCTCGGTCTCGCCTCCTTCCCTACCAAGCCCACCCTGCCTGGGGCGGGGAAGGGGGGGGAGGAGTGTGTGTGCGATTAAATCGGCGTGTAGGTGTTTCCTCGTGCAAAGGAAGTTGCGTTTTGCTAAGCGCAGGTGTCCTGTCTGTGAATTCACAGCAGCCACTGCTGAAACAGAATGAAACGTGATTAATGTGTTTTCTTCTCATGTTGTCTGTCAGTATGAAAGAGACAGCTGAAATCTACAAAATTCTTAAAACAGGGTGAGCTCTGTAGAAAACATGTATTTAGATTCAATTCCCCACCACTGCTGTACCTCTTACATTATATAAAGGACTGTCTTTGTTTTGAAAAACCATTTAGGAGAAATGTTGTTTTGATAAACTGTTGCAAAACTTATTAATAAAAGCCACTAACACACTTGAAAGTTTGGTTTTTTAGTGAAAACAGTCATTTTAAAGTAGTGTTTGCAAAGAAAACTAATGCTTTTCTTGTGTGGCACAAAGTGAGTGGATGTGTAAGAGTAATTTAGTTGTGTGAACTGCAGAAAAAAAATAAACTGAAAGGGGGAGATAGTGGCCTGTGTTTTAAAAATGTGTATTTTGTTAAAAAAAATCTCAAACACTGCAATTCCTGATAACTTTTAATTGCATGCTGGGAATTGTGAACAGGGTGGTATTTACTGCTTGATGCTTTCTAAAAAGATTTGAGATTACTTGTGTTATGGAGTTTGCTTTACGGGTTGATTTGATGCTTGTCAATTTTTTTACACTTGTCTTTGCATCACCCTTCCTGTTTGGCAAGGGACAGGTTATTCTCTCTGCTTTAGAACAGCCTCCCCCCAAATGGGAGCAGGTGCAGCTTCTGAAAATGCAGTGTCTGAAGTACTGGGGTTCTATGCTTGTGCCTGGTGTGGCTGATATAGAGATAATTCTCATCTCTAAGAAGGAAAGTGTGGAGGTGTGAAAAGCAAACTTGGATAGTTCTTGATGCTTTGTCTGATAATTGGTGAATATCTTGGATATCTTTTCCCTTGATAAAACTGACTCAGGTTTGGTCTATGTTACCTGTATTGTTACCTGGTGTATTTTATACTTCTGGGAAAATTGCTCCAGTGATTAGATTTCTTTACATGATTTTTACTTTAAGTAGTCCTCCAGGTAGTATTTTTAAGGGTACAGGTTATAAAGTTGCTAAACGCTGATGGAAAACTGAAGGGGTTCTTTTATTTCTGAACATCTGTAATTTATAACTGTATGTAGTTTTCCTTGGAATGCAAAAGAATTTTGATTTCAGTTTGTAATGTACAGTTAGTTTCACTTTTGATACCAGCATTGCTTGACAGTCTATTTGCAGTGACATAATAAAATCTCAGGAAATAGCTATAGAATCTCAAAGTATTGGGGTGTTTCTCCTGAAATTTGAGAAACTGGAGCAAGTTTTAAATCTCAACTGTGACATTAACACCTTTGTTTGTGACTCCTCTTCATATTAATCTTGCAATCAAGGAAGGCAATCAGTACTGTGAGAGTTTCCTTAATTATCTTTAAAACTGTTTTGATGGTCAGCAGTTTAAAAATTTTTTTTTTTTTTTTTTTTTGGTAAGCATGGCCTATATTGTCTTGTCTGAAGAGTTACTCTTGGGGGATACCAGCAGAAGTTACTTCCTTTATATTAGGAGCCCCAAGGAGAACAAGGAGCTTAAGTTTGGATGTTGTATGACAGTCATATTTTCTTTCCTGTTAACAATTAGAACAAAATACTTGCTCATTATTAAAGAAGCAAGGTATAACCTTTCCATACAGGAAGGGATGCTGAGCAGATGCTGACAGCTAGGAAGTTATCAGTTATTTAGTAGAAGGTTTTTAGATTTTTATTATCACATAGACAGCCCTTGAAGTTTGCTGTATTACCTCTCCTTAACTGAGAATTTCAATGCAAATAGTAAGGACAGCAGTGCTCAGGTATGAGTAGTTTTCAAAGGTAGCTTGACTAATTGACATATCAAATTAACCTGTATTAGTAGCACATTAGATGCTTTAACGAACTGTATGCAGGTTGGGATTTAGTGGGTAATGTAAAACGTACTTGATCGGGAAAATAAGTGTTTATAGTGTTGATTTTACCCATTGCTACTGAATAGTGGAATAAACTGGTAGATCTGGAAATAGTCTGCTACTTACAAAAGCTCTGTGATAAAATAGCCTAATATTTTTGGCTGGTGGCTCATTTGAAAGTTTTAACCATTCAAAATATGACCTGTAGTTATCTCGTGAAGATTTTGTTTTATGAAGAATAATTATTTTGCCTTTATGGGTGCTTATTCTTGCTTTAAGTACAGTGTTGTGATTTGGGTTGCAGTTTTGATAATCTTGAATGTTTTAGGAAGGAGTAAAGTTGAGTGTCTGTCAAGATGGTGAGAGTGTTAGCTCACAAAATTTTCTAGTTGATATGCCTCCAAAATAAGTAGTTTTTAATAGGGCTTATTAAAAGTCAACTGCTGTGATTTAACCCCAGTTGGCAGCTCAGCCCCGTGCTGCCACTCACTCACTGTCCCTTGGTGGGATGGGGGAGAGAAGCAGAATGATAAAAGTGTACAAACCAGTGGGCTGAGACAGGCAGTTTATTGGGGAAAGTAAAATGAAGAATTCATTCACCACTTGCCATGGGTGGACAGGTGTTCATCTCCAGGATGGTAGGGTTCCACCACGTGTCAGAGTGGTTTGGGAAGACAAATGCCTTGGTTACCAATGTTCTAGTCTTCTTTCCTCTTGCCCTGGCTTTACATGCTGATCATGGCACCGTATGGTCTTAATATCCCTTGGGTCATGTGGGGTCAGCTGTCCTGCCTGTGTCCCCTCCCAATTCCTTACACGCTTCCAGCCCCCTTGCTGGTGGGGTCGGTGAGGAGCCCCATTGGCTCTGTGTGAGCACTGGTCAGCATTAACAAAAGCAACTTGATATTCACAGGCACAGGTTGCCCAGAGAAGCTGTGGCTGCTCCATTCCCTACAAGTGTTCGAGGTCAGGTTGGATGGGGCTCTGAGCAAGCTGGTCTAGTGGGACGTGTCCCTGCTGATGACAGGAGGTTGGAGTTAGATGATCCTTAAGGTCCCTTCCAACCCAAACCACTCTAAGATGATCAACACTGTTTTGAGTATAAATCCCAAACAAAGCCCCATAGGCACCTACTGTGAAGAATAATATTAATTCCAAGTCCACCACAGGAACCCATTGTATGGTTTTAGCTGGAACTTGTGGTGGCTGAGAGCTGTCATTGCAACCATACTGCTATACTTCAGGTGCAAAACTAAGGTGATGATACAGGCCATCCTGCATTATGCTGTGGTACTGCATCTCCTTTGCCTCTGCTTGCTTCCAAAGGCAAAATGGCAACCTGGAACATGTTATCACAGGAAAGTGATACTTGTTCTCCTTGTTCTTAAAAACAAGTTGCAAATTTAAATAGTAAAAATGTGGTAGAAGAGAGCAAAAACTGTATTTGTATTTAGGGCTGTGTTTAAGGAACCATGCTAATCAAGTCACTACCTCCTTTGTGTCGGTAAACAGCTTGAGAGTCGGTATAAATGTTAATTAAACACTTCGTCTCTTGTGAATGAAAATATTAGTAGAATGTTAGCTTGCACAACAGAAATCTAATTTTATACTTGACTACGCAAAACACTCACTTGTTTGCCAGGTTCCCTGGTGTGTGAATGGGAGAACCTCTCCCGGAGGTGAATAGCATCTTCCAAAGTGTGCTGGGCTGCATTAGCTCATTGATTTTTTTTTTTTTTTTTTGCACACTTTTCTTAGCAGTGTGGTGTTTGATTTGCTCCTTGTTGAAATGGTCACGAGTACACCTGTGCTTTGTGTGTTCTTTCAGTAACATTGCATCAAAATCTTGTTGGTGAAAACCATGTTAAATGTGGTCTTGAAAATAGCAGGTGAATTTTCTGTGGATTTCCAGTCTGAAGCACTCTTCCATACTCTCACTGCAGCTCGAAACTTCTTAATCATCTTTGACTCTTGGCAGTCGCCCTGACAGACTGACCTAGCCTGGAAGATTGTTGCTTAATTACAGCATGAATGTGTTGTGTTTGTTTGGATTGTCATAATAAAACCACTCTGCCTTTGTTAACGGGGGTTTAAATGATTTAAAGAAAGACATGGCGAGGTGCAAATTGTTGGTAGGAGGTTCATTTTTCTGGATCTTTTCTCCCAGTTTCTGTCTTTGTGGTAAGTGCTTAGGTTAATGGCAGGCAGCTTATGGAAAATCCATGCAAACCATTTGTAGAGAATACCTGTTACTACACTGTAGACGTGAAAAAAATAAGTCTTTGGGGTACCATGCTTCTGAGCAGTAAGTTATATTTTATAAGATGCTGTATTTTCCCTGAATCTTCTAGGCACCTGAAACATTTTTTCAAATTAATTTGGCTATTGCAATAATTTGTTTTCAGTAGGCTATGTTTTATTTTTGTTGTCATTCCAATAGCTCTGGAAAGCACTACAATGTTAACCTCAAGGGTTCTTAACCATTCTCTGAAGAAGTTAACAATTAACCTTGTTTTAAACTGCTGTTGAATGTATGAATGGGAGAAAGATGCCTGAGACTTTGTAGCTATTTAGTATAACAAGCAAAGGCAACTCTGTCTAATGACCAGGAGCTTGACAGACTTGCGAGCTCAAGACTAGCTGTGTTCCCAATGAAAACAGTAGTGAAGTGGTGTTGTGTTAATGTGATTGATTTTTCTTGTATTTAATGTTTAATATCAAGCATGTTTATGTACTGTTGATCAGAATTTACAGGGTTTGATGTGACTCTTAGGCAAAGTTGTGATATGTTGCAGTAATTCATAATATTCACAGTAGATTGGTTAGTATAAAAAGTAGGTGATGTGATATGGAAGTACTGTAAAACATTGCTTCACTTTAAATTTAATAATTGATATTGTACATAAGATTTATTCCTGGAGTCAGTGAAGAAGTATTAATTCATGTGGTGTCCTCTTATATAGGTGGCCGACTTCTGACATATAATGTTGGCAGTGTCTGTAATGCTTGGTGGGTGGAGTTTTTTCTCACATTATATACTGCTGCATCTTCTTCATTAACATACTAAGTGTGTGGCTATATCGATATTAGGAGCTTTCTACTGCCCTAAAACTGTACCAGGAGGTAATGCTTTTCATCTGCTCTGCAGGCCTGAGTGTTCATGTCTTTTTACACCCTTTCCTTGTGAATAAGACATTTTAACTGCTGTTCTGAATCAGTCAAGTAGTTATCACCTTAATGCAGGCTGACCTGACTGTATTTGTGGAATGTAAATATATTATAGTGCCTTCCTGCTGCATCTAGGGATGGAACCAAAACATTTATGTCAAAGCCATTAATCCACCACCTGTTAGTAAAATGCTGCATTTTTAAACTTAGCAACTAACTATGGGAAAATAAAAGTGTAGCTAGTGAACTTTAGAACTTGGTGTATGTTTTCTGTGCTTGTTCATTTTTTACTATGATGGAGGCTCTACATTCACATTTCTAGACATCAAATTAAATAATTTGTTGAAAGACTCCAGTGGCTTGGAGCTGTTATCCTCAAACAATGTAACAGGGTTAAGTCTGGAGAAAGTAAGTAGCAGGGGATCATTCTTGCACCAACTTAATGGCAAATAAGTCTCTAATGCAGAATAAATTCATCTGGTCTACTCTTTAGTCAGTGTAGATTAATCTGATGTTAAGGTCAATGTGCCACATCTACAGGTACTTTTCAGTTATTCATTTAAGGAGTGAAGTTTACCTTGGAAATAATTATCTAATAACTATTCCTGTTTTATTAGTTTTCCATGTGAAGACTTCATATCTTTGTGTGTTGAACTGGCATGTCAGCTCATCCCACTGTGCTTTCATAGTTAAGCTGTTAATGCAGTTTTAGGTGGACTCCACATCTCATGGTCCAGTGTAAAAGCCAGGAAAGCAGGGTACTTCTGGTGAGAGAAGCAGTTCAGTCTCTTTCCAGTAACATGGCCTATCTGAAAGAGATGGCAGAATGCCATATGGAATGGAAAACAGGAGCTTGGGACACTGCTTCCAGGCACAGGTGAGATACAGAGCATCTGAGGACCCCTCGCAAAGCTCAGCCTTCCTAGGAATTGTGCAGATTCTGTTGGAGCATGTGGCTCCATTAAGGAAAAGCAGTATGCTTTCAGTAGGTAGCTTTATTGAATTCCAACACAGTTTGAATGGTACAGAACTGGAGGAAAAGCTTCTGATATTACTTCCAAGTCAGAGTCTTAATGCTTATTTCAAGACAAGCGTGTAAGAACCAGGAATTCTTGTGGCTGGTGTGAGATGGTGTTTAGTGAAAGAAGCTCTGTGGCAGTGCTGTACTCTGGTACATTTGTGTTGGAGAACTTTATAAACATCAAAGTGATTTCTGTGTGACCCCATTATTGCATGGAAGGTGGAAGTTATGTTTTATTCAGCAGTCCATCAGCACTTTGCCTTGGCCAACTTCGGAGGTCTGCAGAAGCTCTAGGAGTTTCTCAGAATATTTTCCCTGCACCCATCTTTGTAGCCCAGGGTCTTTCTGAGTTTTCAGCACTTACCATGAGCTTCTTTTCTGTTGTTTGGGATTACTTAAAGCTGTATTGTCAAATGTAAGAACAGCTAGCTGATAGACACGTGCAATTATTAGTGCCTGCTGCTTGGTACATACACTTCTGAGCTCATCCCAAAGCTAACATTTAGATTACAGAATCACAGAACAGGTCATATTGGAAGGGAAAACAGTGGGTCATCTGGTCCAACTTCTGTGCTCAACCAGGGTCTTCCTAGAGCACGTTGCACAGGATTGCATCCAGACAGTTCTTGAGTATCTCCAGTGGGAGGCTCCACAACCTCTCTGGGCCACCTGTTCTAGTGCACAGTCATGCATACAGTGAAGAAGTTCTTTCCCATAATCACATCGAACTTGCTGTGCATCCATTTCTGCCCATTGCCTTGTGTCCTAGTGCTTGGCACCACTGAGGAGAACCTGGGTCCATCTTCTTGGCACCCTCCTTTTAGATACTAATATAAATGGATGAGATCCCCTCTCAGCCTGCTCTTCTTGAGGCTAAATAAGCCTCAGCCTTTCCTTCTAAAAAAGATGCTCTTAATCATCTTAATAACTCTCCTTAATCATATTCATAACCCTCCACTGGACCTGCTCCAGGAGCTCCATGTCTCTCTCGTACTGAGAAGCCCAGAACTGGACACAGCACTCCAGATGTGGCCTTACCAGGGCTGAGTGGAGGGGCAGGATCACCTCCCTCACCCTGCTGGCAATGCTTTCCCTAGGGTATCCCCGGATACCATTGGCCTTTTCAGCAACAGGGGCACTGCTGGCTCATGCAGAGCTGGTTGTCCATCAGGACCCCCGGGTTCTCCTCTGGAAGGAGCAGAGCTGCTTTCCAGCAGGTCAGCCCCCAGCCTGTGCTACTCTGTGAGTATTCTTTCCCAGGTGCAGCACCCTGCCTTTGCCCTTGTTGAATTTCAAAAGTTCTCTCTGCCCATCTCTCCAGCATGTCGAAGAGCTTCTGAAGGGGCTGCACAGCCCTCTGGGGTGTTGGCCACTCCTCCCAGCTTTGTGTCACCAGTGAACTTGCTGCAGAGGCATCTGCCCCTTCATCCCAGTCACTGATGGATGAGTTATACAAAACTGGGCTCAATATAGAAGCCTGGGGGACACTGCTAGTGACAGGCCTCCAATTAGGTCCTGTGCTGCTGATTATGACCCATTGGGATCTGCTGTTCCCCCTTGCTGTCTACTCATCCAGTCCATGCTTTCAGGGTTTGTCTATGAGAATGTTGTGAGAGACAGTGTCAAAGTCCTTGCTAAAGTTAAGGTTCACAATATCCACTGCTTTCCCTTCATCCATCTGGGTAGTTGTTTCATTTTAGAAGCCAATTGGGTTGATCAAGCAAGCATGATTTAATGAATCTGTGCTGACTACTCCTGATCACAATGACAGAAAGAATTCCTTTGTGTGGGGTGAAGCAGAGGACAGGAGCTGCCAAACTGTCAAGAAGGGGAAGATGATGAATAGATAACCTGATGCAGAATGCCGTGGCTGTGTGCTCACTGCTGCCTCAAAGCCAGTTGTGTTGCAGTTCTTTGGAAGTGCCCATTTTAATATCAAGGTCTCTGGGCCATACAATACTACTTACTATGTTCTTCCATGCTCATAACATCTGGGAGTTGATGGAGGTCTTCTGGACTTTGTGTTATCTGCCATAGTTGGGACAAGCGTCTTCTGGTATTCTCCCAGGACTATCTCTGTTGTGCTCCTCTGGGAGGAAAAGCAGGTGTATGGCTGGCAAGAGAGCTGAACTTGCATTCCAGGAGTATCTTCTGATGCAGCCAGTGTGCACTGCAGGCATCACCCATCCCATGGTGGGGGAACTGCCAGGCTGCCTGATTTAGGCTGCAGAGCTGTGGAGCACCCTCCCAGCATGCTGCAGGCTCTTCATTACTCCCTACTTGAGCACTGGTGATGGGGCAGAGCAGTGTTTGATGGTTGGCTGTTGATGTTTCTTGAGTTCAATAAAATGTTTAAAACATTGAGAAATAATAAAACTTCTAAAAGGTGTGTGTATATATCTTTTTATTTCCTCCAGCCTTGCAATAAGCGCATAGTGTTCCAGTTGTGGAATAGCAAGGTCTGTGGCTATCTGTAATACTAAGCTGATCTTTCTACCCTATTTCATTATTTTTTCCTCTTCTATTCTCTATCCAAATCAACGAACTTTCCATTGCTTCAATTAATCTGTAAAACTCAACAAACATTTTAGCATTAACAGGTATTTCTTAGTAGCCTCTAGTATTTGTCAGTCTCTCATATAGTCTCCAAAAGCTAAACAAAGCTCTTAAAGCTCAAGCAACAGAGAATTTCTCAGAACTACTGTAGAAATTCTGAACCTGTTGATAGCTAGTGGGGGAAACAATTTCTCTGAGCGAGAGGAGGCCTATTTTTCAAGATTCCCATGTTTCACCAACTCTGTTTTAGTATTTAATTTCTTTCCATTATGATAATTTAGGTCTTTCAGTACTTTGGAGAAAAATGCTACTTGTAGCCTTGAACTCATTGCCTTGGTTGATATATGAAGAATGGGTAGGAAGCAAATTGTACCTTACCTACCCAGATCTTTAAAATTCTCTTTTCCAGTAAAATTTGGCTTATCAGTATGAAGCTCTGCCTGTTTTTTTTGGTTGTCTAAGGCTATACCATTTTTCTATCATAACAGTTTTCCTGAGCCAAGAGTATGCTGAATAAAGCTGGTTGTTTAGGTTCATGTGTAAGTAAACACTTTATTCCCTGCTCTACTCAGTGTCCCACTGGTACTGTCCTGGCTATTTTCCAACTCATCTACAGCTATCTAGGAGCAGCAGTGCCAGGGCACATTTATTGCCTTTTAGTATTAATGACTACCAGGATTATAAAAGTTTCCTCCTGAGAACAAACTGGGATGATTCACAAAAGCTGTATTAATTAGTAAATGATAAAGTGTGGAAATTTTAGTTTGATCCCAGAGCCTGCAGTGTGGTGTTCTAGTAGTTATCAACAATATATTGCAATAAAGCATCCATGGGGGAGAGCTGTGTGGTGGGATGCAACAACAATAAAAAGGAACACTTAACCCCCCTTCCAGTATTGCCTGGAGGTGGTAGTTGAGAGGGAACCAGTTTAAGTTGGCATGAAGTGACCATGTGAATTCCCTGCTTTGCAAAAGACACTTCCATGAAGTGGTGGAATTATCCCTTGAAATGTGTGTTTAAGCTTAGACAAAATCTTTAGCAGACAGCATTAGCTGACCTCCTAAATAACGTCAGCACTGTGTATGAAGGGTTAGGAAAGTTTAGTAGCAGGTAAGAAAAATTCACACAGCAACAAGGGAGCTCTTGGAATGCCTAACCTTAATAAAGGGAGACCAGAAGGAGTAGTCATAAGTCAAGGAATAAAAGCACCGTGTCCTAGAGGATACAGCGTGTTCACAGAGCTAGTAGATACCTCTGAATGCCTGTTGAATAAATGGGACTAGGATGGCGAGGATAAGCCTGAGGGCTAAGGGTTGGTTTGTATGCCAAGGAGAAATCTTTTTTTGAGGGTAGAAATCTAACCCTGCTGAAGTCCAGGAGGAGAAGGTATTCACAGCTAGCAGTAGAAAGAAGGAAGCTAAAATGTCCAAGGGGAATGTACTGAACATGTGGACAGAAAAAGTCTTATGTAAAAAGAATAAAAATCTGGGTGACATGGATGACTAAAATCATCAGCCATAATGCGATGATTGAAATGAGTATATTACTGAGAACTTAAATAACCCCTTTGCCTAAGGTGTCATTGTTAGGCTAATTTCTGATATCTTAATTCTATTGCTTTTCTGGCGATAATGATAAAATACTGTAAAACTGACATAGTAGGAAATGATGTGTAGAGCATGGTTAATAATGTGGAAGCATGCTGAGTTGCCTGGATTAGGTATTAGCTCAGCTTTCTGAAAAAGCTTAAAGTACAGCTGGTAAAAAAAAATACAAATGTGTATTTGAGTAAAGAAATGAAAACCGGAGTGACTATCATGTTTTAAGCACTTCAGCAAAAATTTAGGAAATCAAAAGTAAGGAGCTTTCATATCTAGTTTTGATAAACTTCATGAAATTGTAATTTCATAATTCTAATAGTTATAGTAGTTGTTCTCCAGAGAGAGATGTTCTACTGTTTTCTTTTGAAAGCATGGATTGTTCTTCTGAAGCAAAGATAGATGGCTCATGTTTGACATATGCTTACATAGAGATGCAGTCTTTTTAAGGAGGTCAGTGATTAAGGTGGCTGACTTGGCATTCCAGAGCAACCTCACATGTCATGACCCAGATAGTAACTCTTATGCCCAGCCCTTTCTTTGACATTATTCTTTGTGGCAGGAGGAATCAGGTGAGGCATGGAGAGTGTTTTTAGTCTTTGCAGTCTACAGCCCAGCATGTTAATCCAAACTGATGTTACCAGTGGTCTGTGTTCTTGCTGTTAATTTTTGGTTAGGGCTTGCTGAGGAGGGACTTTGTTTTCTCTCCAGGCATGACAACCCTGCCTGGCAGAAGGCTGGCAGAACATGAGGGAATGCATCACTCAAGCAGAGTCAATCACTGAATGTGAGTCAGTGTCCAGAGCAGTCATCAGTTCAGAGGGAAAGCACCATCATAAACCTTAAACTGATTAAATAACAGGAATATGGATAGAAAAATATTTTTTTATTGGTCGCTTTAGTATAAATAAAGTAGAATCCCTAATTTCCTTTTTTTTTTTTTAATAGTGTGGGCAATTAATCTCATTTGCCAAGAAATCAGGACATGAATTGTTTTGAAAAAGATCAAGGTGTAAGATGGCTAATTCAGCCTAAGAGGAAACGCTGCTGTTGATAAAATATTGTCATTGGGCAGCAAAACTGCAAATGAAGGAGACTTGTAAGTATGTATTATAAAGGAAAATGTTTATATCCCAGAATATTTAAAATTAAGCTGTTAGCTTCACAAAACACTCTAGGTAGCATTGTGCTAAGTCAGGAAAGCATGCCTATTTACATGGACGTAGAATGAGGAGTGGGCTGAGAATCATATTAAAACTTGGGGGATATACTGAGTATGTGTATCCATCTCTTGTTTTGCCATTTGCTTGTTTGCAGCTGCCTTGGTTTTAGTGCTCAGCGGTGGTAGCTCCACCTTGAAAGATATCGTGGAACGTAGAGGGAAGAGGAATGCGTGGCGGCTTATATGATTGATTTCAGAGGACATTTTTTAAAGTATTCAAAGCAAGGCTCCTAGAGTTTTGCATTCCTTTTATATTGTAGAACCAGAAAAATGGTGTGTCGAGTGAAACTCCAATGTAACTGAGATTTAGATGCCTTTCACATCTTCTGTAATTGCAGCGGATTGCTGCAAATTATTGTTGAGGCCAGAGGCCAGAAATATTTAGAAGTTGATGGAACATTGAGTTGTAGTGAAAATATTTTAAATTTAAACTAAGAACATGAAGTTTCTTGCTTTTATATTAATCCAGGCTCTATGAAAAGGTGATTTAAAGCTAACCTGGGGCAGGTAGTTTTGTTACATGTGCTGTGGGTTTTCTTTATGCACATTCTGAAACAGCAGCTGATGGTCACTGTCACATCTAGTGATGTGCACTGTGGCTCATTGTTTTCTTTTCCGAGTGCCACGCACTCTCAGCCCTTTCTACTGGTCAGTGTGTTCAGCTTCCTTTCTGTCTGCTTTGTCTTACATGGGAAGGGAAGGATTTGATGGCAGTTTTATGCTTTCAGATACTGTTGTGTGTTTGGGTTACTTTGTGGCACTTGCCATCTGTCTGCAACCCAAGCTGCCAGGTTCTTCCCGTATCCTGATAGCATCTCCCTGTGGTTGTGTGGGTTGGAGGGTTTGTGTTCTCTGACGTGAGGACTGAGTGATGGCAGGCATTATGGAAATGGTAGCTACAAATTCAGTGTCCCTTCAGGCTGTTACCCTTGTCTTACTTTCTAGCCGACATTAGATGTGTAGGAGGTGGCTGACAGCAGCTGAGCCCAAGTTACTGAGAGGCAACAGTACTGCCAGTCTGGCAAAAGGGGTCCGAGGCTTTGAGGCTGCCTGGACAGACAGGAGATAATGTCAACCCCAAAGGTAACAGTCTTGGCTCCTCTGGGAAGCTGCAACTGCCCCACTGTTACAACCGTTTCTTGCAATTAAAAGAATTATGTTAACAGGGGTAGATATTTTAGTAGTGTTGACAGGTCAAAACATGAGTTTGCTCATAGAAATTCATACCTTAGAGTTGGGCGTTTCAAGGAATGAAACTTCTGTGAATCTTCACTTTGTGCATGATTCAGTTACCAGCTCTCAAGAGGACCTAAGTGGTTTGCTTTAAGTCTAAAGCAGTCTTCATTTTAGATCTAGACTTAAGGAAGTTGGTCAAAAACCACACTGTGTTTTTATGTACTACTAGCACTTTGGCAGACAACTCTCTTGGACAATTCTGCTTCTTAAATTGCTGTTCTCGCATGCTTCCTGGTTTTCTTAAGACATAACGGACAAAAAGTTGCTATTAAATTATTTGCTGAAGCAGTTTTAAAGAACCTTCAAATTCTGTGCTAATTGGGTTAAAGTTATAGAATTCTTTGTTTGGGATCATGAATTCATCTGTAGAATGACTTTCATCCAGCTGTGTTGACTGCTACCTTTCACAGAAGTCTTTGTCAACTACTAGAAATGTTGCTCTGTTATGATTGTTTTGCCCAAGTCCCTAAGATATGGTGCATCTCATTCTGGATATCTGATATTTTTATAAGCTATTTCAAAATTTCACTTGCACTGGTGATAGATTAATGAACTGATATTACCTTAGAGCAGAACAAGCATGCAGTTACTTATTTCCAGCTGATAGGGAAGTGTGTTCTGCATTTCAGAATGACTTGTGTTTGCTTATCCTGAGCCTTAAAAAAACCTCATGCTCACATAATGCTGCTGCTTGTCAAATACCAAATGCTTATTGAGTAGTACTCAAATGTTTCTGCACCAGTTTGTCACTGCCGGATGTTTTGAAAAGCTTAAAATGTGTGTCTTAGGACTGTAGTTTTATTCTTGTACTTCTTTAGGGTCCAGTAAATAAAAAATACTATGAAAAATATTATGGTTTGCAAGACTGGGTTTACAAAATATGTATCTGCAATATTTGACAGCTACTGAGAAACTACAAATAAACATTTACCTGTTGCTATGGTTCAGCAAAATTGTTGGTAAATGAAAGATAAAATGGTGAATCCCAGAGTTTAAGTGAGTTGTATTTGAAATACAGGTTGAATCACCAGTGACTAGAGAAAAAAGGTACTATTTTTAAAATTAAATCTGAAAAATAACAGAAATGTCTTTGTAGCAGATCTCATGTGATGCATGGAAGAGGATAAATATTTGTGATTCTTTGGTGTTGTGGGGCTTGGGTTGGTTTTTTTGGGTTGGTTGGGTTTTTCCATCTGAAGAGAAGACTGAGGAATTATAACCTTGGCAATGAAATTTGCTTTAGAAAAGTGGTTTTTATTCAGCCAGAGTTTTTAAATATTGCCTTTTTATTCAAGTAAGGTATGTGGGAGAAAGTGATTTTGTAGTCTAATCAGCATCCTTTCTCTGTTAATGCTGTTAATATTCACACTTGGACAGTACCTGAGAAATATGGCAGAATTGACACCAGAGGGATGTTTCTAGTAACAAAACAAAGTAAGGGATTAAAATGCATTTACTTCTTTTCATATAATGGAGTGAAAAAGGACTTTCCTTCAACTTACCTTTAACACTTTCTTTTAGAGGATAACTTATGTTCATTATGTGAATAAGACTAAATAAAGCTGACAGCCTCTGAGCTACTGATGTATACAACTCTATGCTCATGTGTGCTAAACACTTCACTTATTTCACTGCACTGAGGATGCTTTACCTTAACATAGCAGGATATAAGCTTTCATCTGAAGTTAAATGCTGCCATGCTTAGACACTTGATTTTGTCTGCTGGAAGTGTTTGTGCACAGATAGTGTAGGAGTTAACGTCAGATCTGCAGTGGTAATTCTCTGTCTAATGGGGAGTGTAAGAGCTTAGGGAAGGGTTTAAGAACGAGAAGTACTCACCCCCAGTAACTGATAATACTCCTGTATCTTTAAGACGTTCCCCCACCAAAAGAAGTGGTTTTCACTGGAAAAAGTTGTCAGGCACTCCATAACAGAATTAATCTCTTCAAGTGTATTTAGCAGAGCTCAGATGTTTTACTTCAGGATGGGCTGACTCTTCCTGAAAGTGTGTTTCTCTCTGTGGGTTGTAAATGGATTATATGGAATTAACTCAGGTGTCAATATCTACATTGCTGAGGTGAATCCTACTGCTATGCTGCTACCCTTTCCTATTTTTTAACGGCAAAAAAAAATCTGAAAAATTCCATGAGTTTGGTGCAATAATGAAAATTCAAGCTCCTTTTCACAGGACTTAGACTCATACTTTTTCCTCTTTCTTTGATCCCTTGATTTCTGCATTTCTTTTCTAGTTGCTTGCCTTCTGTCCCTCCTAGGGGAGGGAGTTGTAACTTTGATCCAAGAGTGAACGAAGACACTGAATTAAATTTTACTGCTTCAATGGCTGTGCAACTTCTTAGTGTTAGATCAAAAGGTGAGCACAGTGAACATTGTCATCTCAACTTCTTTTGCTTAGATCCATTCTGTGAGTGTGATCTTCCATGATTGTAGTGGCCAGGGTGTGCTTCAGTCCAGACTGACATCTGGATGCAAATCTTCCTTTTGCTACTGATATTTCCAGAGAGGGGTTGAGCTTCTGAGTATGTGCTTCTTCAGCATTTCTTATGGCAGAGTTGGATCAACCCCTCTGATCAACCTACTTGTTTTCTTTGTTGCAGCTCTTAACTCCACTTGTGCTTCCTGTAGGACATTTTTGTGCCTAGCACAAGCAGAATGGGCAAGTGTATTCTGCAGCATGCTCCAAAGGCTGGCTCCCAGTGCCTGAACTGGGCATGTTGATGCCACACACTGCAGCTCATCTCTGCCTGCTTCTTCCAGTGGGGAAAAAAAACAAACTACCAAAGTTGCTCTGAAATGAATTTACCCCAGTGTATTAGAAGCCATGGAGATAGATGCATACTTGCAGTAAAGAGCTATGAAGCACACCAGAGTCCACTACTAAAGTGTAATCTTTACAATTGCTTTTCACCTTTGGCATACCTACATTTTATTTGAGAATTGTAATTACACAGTCTAGGGCTAAGGAAGGAAATCAGGAGGACTGTCTGTGCATGGTCTAAAAGTCTTGGTTGTATTGGAGGCTGGGATCTATCAGCAGGCAAGAGAATCCTGGAGTAATTTTAGTTTCCTGTTTGTACCTAAAATGAAGATAGAATGAAAGGTACCTGTGCTTTTTTGCCTTTGCTTTCATGGGGTGTGGTCCCAGCAGTTTCAGTCAGGGTTTGCATGTACCTAAATGAAGGATCAGCAAATCAAGTACACTTGATTTTAGACAGTAGAAATGCGTGGTGTTGTCACTGCATGTGATAACTGCCAACAGTGGCAGTCAGTGATAATTTCAAGTGTTTTCAGTACCTGTTCTTAAGGGCAATCTGCTTGTTTGCATATTGCTGCCACAGCTTGATTTTTCTTACCTGTTCTTTGCACGTCCTAAGTTTGTGGACTGGAGCCCATTTTTTATTCAATACATTTTTTGAGTCAGTAAACTGGGCTTTCATTTGCTGTCTTTCCTGGACTATTTCCAGTTTCTAAAGTAGATTTTGTGCTATTTTTTCCCTGCATTGTTTTTCAAGTAATTTTCTTTTTTCTTCTACCTCCTATTCTTTTTCATTGCACAGTATAGCATGCTTTCCTTGCTAAATTTTATGCTTTATTGTAACATCAGTGCTGCTTTTGTTAACCTTTCTGCTGTTCCTTATAATATATTACCTTAACAAGTCCCCAACATTCCTAGCCACTTAATAGCCAGAGAATGAAATAGAGGGCTTCTGAAAGATTAAGCCATGTTCTGTCTGCTAAAGGGCTGCTGAAAAACAGCTCTCCAGGGATTTTGTTTACTTTGGTATGGCCTTTAATTCCAGCTTCAAGAGTTATGCCGATGACAAAGAAAGTGATTTTTTTAATCTCAGTTTCATATACAGTGAGAAGGTAACTGATGGTAGTGTGAGCATTAGAAAGCAAAGCATAATCAGACTGAGTTGTAGACAAGGGAAAATTGTAGAATAAAAGGTACAGGAGGAAAGGGTGCTCAAGGTGGTGCTATGGGTTTAGGGAAGAGTATTTGGGCATCTGCTTCTTGGTAAAGAACCTGGGGGTATTGGTTGATAGCTACTGCACATGATCCAGTGTGTTCCCAGGTGTTCAAGAAGGCCAATGGCATCCTGGTCTGTATCAGCAGTAGTATGGCCAGTGGTACTGGGGCAAGGACTGACCCCCCTGTACTGGGCACTGATGAAGTCACACCTCGAATCCTGTGTTCAGTTTTGGGCCCCTCTGTACAAAAAAAAAGATATTGAGGTTGAGTGTGTCCAGGGAAAGGCAACAAAGTTGATGAAGGGTCTCTAGCACAAGTCTGGTGAGGAGCAGCTGAGGGAACTGGGATTTTTTTTATTCTGGAAAAAAAGAGGCTTGGGGGACCTTATCACTCTACAGCCGCCTGGAAGGAGGTGGTAGCCAGGTGGAGGCTGGTCTCTTCTCCCAAGCAGCAAACAATAGGACAAAAATAAATGGCCTCAAGTTGTGCTGAGGAGATTTAGTTTGGATATTAGGAAAATTTCTCCTTGGAAAGTGTTGTCAAGCACTGGGACACACTGCCCAGGGAAGTGGTGGAGTCACCATTCATGGATGTATTTAAAAGATGTGTAGATGCAGCACTTGGGGACATGGTTTACTGGTGGGACTTGGCAGTGCTGGGTTGGACTGATGCAATGAGGTCAGGATGCAATTCTGATAGCAAGGTCTGTTATGCTGGTGATACAACTTACTGGAAGAACTGGGGGTAGAAAAGGCATTTTGGTCTCAGTTCAAAGCACTGTTCAAAAGCACAGTTCAATTCCATGTTGGTCATAATTCATTTGCAAGCGGCAGTGAAAGAGGTGGTGTGCCGGGCTCCTTGCATGGGAATGTGTAGGAGGGGGTTTATCAGCAGGACAAAGATCTTACCTTGGCTGGCTAATGTTAAGAGTGACCTGTGCTCTGAATAGTCCAGGTAAGAGGAGAGTCTTCTGATATGTATTTTTACAGATGAGAGATAAATGTACTTGGATATTTGTGTGAAAATGATCTAGCTGGTGAGCATCCAGATTTCAAAGTGCTTTCCTAGGATAACAATGTCATTTAAATGTAAGCGTAGTTTGTTTGTTTGTAATGCCTGCCAACAATCTTTCTAGGAACAGGATATAAAACTGCTACTTGGTGACTTGTTTGTTCTGTTTTGATCTGTAGTTTAATTACAGCATATTTAATTGCTCTTTTCATTCACTCAGGAGGCAGAGCAGTTTCATTTTTTTCTCCTTTCCTGTGCATCTTTTTTTGTAGGCACACAGTTTGGTAGGGTAGTACTCATCAAGTGACTCAAAAAATAAAGATATTTAGATTGTCCTTTCAAACAGGAGCAACTGCTCTTTTTCTCATGAGGTCATAGGATTCCAATTTATTATTTTTATGCTGAGCTTGCTGCATGAAGATGGGGCTCCTTATTACTACAATTTTTTATTGGAGGTTTTCTGAAATTTCTTGTCTGGTTTCAGACTAGGGGATTTTGTCTTTCCATCTATTTATCGTGCCAAGTTCATACCAAGGTTGTAATTTTTTTCTGATCTATAAACTTCTATTAATAACTCAAAGGATCTCACATTTTCTGTTTATTGAGTTGAGATAAGAAACAAGTTAGATAGTTCTTCAAGAAGAATATTTATGTTATTATAAACCAATGCTGGTCCCAAAGGGGAGATACTGTTCCCTTTCTTTTTTGTGTTTGCTCAGTGTTTGCTAGTTGTTTAATGAAACAGATGAGGGACTTCTCTTTGATTGGAACTAATCTAGAAGACAAGATGTTTGCTGCCTTAGCTTGTGGGACTTCAGACTTCACACATAAATGAAGGAAAATACTAAAGATGCTGGAAATGTGGTCACATTTCTTGTGCTTTTTGTAAGGGATGGTTACCAGCTGACTGGTTTTAAGCAAATTTATGCCTAGAGTACCTGTATGTAAAGGGAATTAGCTGTGTGGTTAGTGTGATGGGCTAAGTGGTACATAGACATAGCATGGTTTGGGTTGGAAGGGACCCTAAAGATCATTCCAACCACCCTGCTGTGGGCCGGGACACCTTCCACTAGACCACACTCCTCCATCCAGCCTAGCCTTGAACGCTTGCAGGGGTGGGGCATCCACTGCTTCTCTGTGCAGCCTGTTCCACAGTGGCCATGTACTGACTCTTTACTGATGTCTGAGGATGTGCTCTTGCCTTTGCCTGTGCCTCCAGGACAGTTCCCTCTGGCACTCACAGCAGAGCGATTTGAACAGGGTGGAAACAGTCTCCTATTTGCCATTAAACTCCATGCAAGGCGTCAGTAGCTAATCCACATCAGCTGTGTGCAGGTTGCTGAGAGCTACCTTCCCTCAGCAGAAAGGAGGTGGGAGACCATTAATGGTCTCATCAATCTCAGCTGTCCTCTTGCTCACTGTGGTGTTATTTGACAGTGCAGTCATAGCGTGCAGAGGTAATTTTGGTTAAGGCAGAAGGATGAAAAAGAACATACAGTTAATGGAAATATTTGCCATGTATGTCTTATGAGTAATTTTATTTTCTCCACTTGCCACAACAAGTTAGCATGGAAAATGGTTTACTAGTGTAACTGGGAAGACCTGTTTGTGTTCATGAAGCATAAAAACTGCCAGCGGCCTTTGCATCCCACAGTTTTATTTTTTGTTTCCTTCAGTCCAGGGTCCCCCCAGCACTAAGTTCTCTTCCTGGGTCCCCGAAGAAGGACAATAGGCATAGACTTGGCAATCCACATCAGTACCAGGTGCTCTGTGTACATTATGGTTCTGATCCTCCTCTCTGTGTCCAGCAATCCATGTCTACTCTGATGCCAAGTTGTTTTTGTTTATAATAATTTTCAAAATAACAGATTCCCCCATTGTCATACTGGACTCAGGACTTTGTCACATTTTCTATTTTCATCAGCTGTTTCAGGTTTATTTAGGTGAGTTGTAAGCCTTTTCATTTTGGCAGGGAAAATAAATACTGTTATATGAAAAGCTGTCTTTAATCTATGGTTGTGTATGTGTTCGAAAGTTACAGCTTTTCTAGCCAGATGATGGGCTTTTCACATGTTTGTAGGTTTTCTCTTCCATTTGAATTATTCTGATGTTCCTGAATTTTTTAGACATGTGACAAATGTATAGGATGCTCCCTGAAATGCTGGAGTAGGCAGAATAGTGTTCAAAGGCTCCTTCCTGTGTGAGGTCCAGATGACAGCCTACCCTCCAGGGAAGTGTAGGGCTTAACAAATGGGCTGAACTCCACCAGAAGCCTTATAATTGTATATAGTGACTCATTCTTCCTGGCTTATGACTTCTTTCTATGAAAACTATGTGTTTTTGAATATCTAGGAGAATGCACCATACTTTAATTATAGCCAATTCTTTGAAATAATTCTTCTTTTACAAAAACACGGTACAAGTGCTGTTCGTCCTGTGCACAGTCCTGGGGTTTTCTCCGCTGCTGTGAAGGTTTTAGAGAACTCCTGTATTGCTTTCCATAGAGATCAAAGTTTCATAAAAGTTTGAGAATATAATTCAAATTTAGAGGGGTTTTTAAAGTATATTCCATCACGCTTTTTTGAACAGAACCTCACTCACAATGGCAATTATACAAGAAGGATTCTGGGTGTTGTTCCAAGTTCCTGAAATGAGTGATGCAGGTCCCACATGAATGGAGACGAAATTTTGCAAAGGAGATACAGTCTACTGTTATTTGCTGAAACCAGACAGCAGCACAACCCAAAATAATTATGTTATGTTCATTCTCTTTAGTGTTATGTTCTTTCTCTTACATGTAGGATAGAACAGCATTGTAAAAATGATCCTTACTGATGTCTCAATTCAATTAACTCTTGTCAGGAATTCTCTCTATAGTATGAACAAAACTAATTTAATTTATAGTTATGCAGGTTCAATGCACTTCTGAGAGGATTGAAATGCTAATTGTGTTTACTAGTACAATTTTATTCCCTGCCAGCTAGGTTCTCTAGGAGAGATTTGCCATGACTCTTTAGCCTTCCTAGGCCATCTCCCTTAGCTGGTGTTTATGGACAAGTCAGGTGCACATCCTGTATTATTTACAGTTACTTTGGACTTAATACAGAGTTTGTTTCTCAGTCCTGTAGGCTTCTGCTCCTGTGGTTGTTGGGGCATGTGGCAGGTCAGGGTGCACTCTCTAGAGGGCAAGCTAGACATCAGTTTTCTTCTCCAAACCTCCTGCCTCCTTCATTACACCAGGAGGATACTGTAGGATTCCTCTCAGCAAAGGGAAGAGGTGAAAAGGCAGCCTAGAAATCCAGTCATTAATATTCCGTAATAATGCAAAGCATCTTGAAAGGGTAGTAAAGAGAGAATGGATGTGAAATGTTTTGTGAAGTTCGTAAAAGTAATCACATTGGTACATTATGAAGATCCTAGAAATACAAGCGCTGAAATGCAGAAACTGAGAAAAGTAAGGTTTCTGTAGGTACTAACACAATTCAGAGGAAGTGCTGACCCAGGAGTGTGCATGTTTCTCCAACTTCTGAAATTTTTCATGTTCTCCATTTTTTTCTAACACTAAAACTCTAGCAGAGATTTTTGTGGTGACTGGGGATTTGATTATTTTAAACAAATCACCTGTGCTTTTTTTAAACTAGGATTTCTGTCAATATGTACCCATAAAAAGAGGTCTAATTAAAAACAAACAAATAAAAAAGGATGCTGACCAAAAGCTTTGATTCAGCAAGATTTTGAATGCTCTGGCTCAATTCCATGTCACACAAACACAAGCAGAGGTTTAATTGTATGACTTAACATAGATAGAATTACTTATGTGTATAAAGTGCTTTGTTCTTAGTTTTGTTAGTGCCAGCTGCTTGGCACTTGTAGGGGTTAAGACCTTTGATCTTGTTCCTTTTAAAATGTGTGTTAGTTCAAAATCATGAAAGGCAGGATTTTTCAGGAAAAGCAAGGAGAGGTACTAAGTGTTTTCAATATGTAATGGAAATATATTATATGCAAATGGAATGAAAGAGAACAAGTCAGGACTTGTTGCTTATGAATTATTTACACTGAAAAGAGGTCTCTTTGAGGGTACCAGGCTGGTACTTTTTATATTTATTTATTGAAGGAGTCTGTGTGTGAATTTTTTATTTCTGGAACAACACAAGCATTTTCATTAAAGGGATCTTTTAGCAATTCAATATGTTAATCTGAAAATCAAGGCATTTGATTGAAAGACAAAAAATGGTTGAGTGAATTCAAGTTAGATCTTGAAAAGATTCACCCAGGTAATGTATAAATGAGTAAAGGAACAAACATCTCATTGATATCTAGTTTAGAACAAACACATTTGGTGTTCCAACTGTTTATCCTGTGTCAAGTAATGCTACTGGACTAGCAGAAAAATCATAATAATAAATTATGAGAATAAATATTCTTAGGTTTAAAGCTTTCAGTGTGTGTGTGCATGGAGTACTGAAAATGCTTTTAGAACATGAAATTGTATGCAAAGAGTAGAGAAATAAAAGTACATGAGAATAATTTTTTAAGTTTTTTCTCAGTAAATTACAGATGAGAAAGCTGATGTTATTAGACACGTAGAATTGCATTATTAATTATTAATTAGATATTTTTTGGAAGTTATGCTACTCATTAACTTATAAAATCAATGTTCTGCAAATTTGCCACTTGGTGGTGCCAAATTGATTTATAAATCACAGATGTGAGCTGAGATAAGCTGTTGAAGTTGTTCCTGAGGAGTGTACACTAAGAGAGACAAATTTGGTTGGAAAACTTTGATTTTGTGGCAGCACTGGTACAGCTGTACTCTGGCAGCACTTCTGGCAACCACTCCTTAAGTCCCATGTTTTGCATACCTCTTTGTCCCTCCAGTACAAGAGAGAGTAAGTGCAAAACTACCTCTGTGAGAACAGAATTTCAGGAGCATTTCTTCCATACCCCATGCACCTGGTGAGTAATAGTTTGGATCCAGTGATATTCCAGGTATGGTGCAGAATATGGCTTTGGGGTTTCTACAGGCAGCTCTGGGTGTGCTGCTTGCAGTGTTATTTTTGTAGGTGTTTCACTGGAGTAGTTCCTGTACAGTTGTGGTTTTAACACTGCCAGGATTTCCACAGGTTTATCACTGGGCTTTATATTCTTGAACTGAAGATGATTATTCTAAGTATTAATCTAAACAAAAAGACTCGTGTTTAAATTAATCTTCCTCCGTGTCCCAGTTGCAGGATGGCTCTTCAGCAAGCAAGAAGTTTCGTTTTATTAAAATGTCTTAATTTGTCACAGCGTTTCACTGTTATCAGTGTTTAGCATTGAAGAATATTTGCACCAGACTTAATTACTTCTTTTTTGATTTTTCTTTTTCTCTCTCTCAATACTGCAGTCCCAAAAGAATTGGTGGAGCTTCACTTGAAACTGATGAGAAAGATTGGGAAGTCTGTCACAGCAGACAGATGGGAAAAATACTTGATCAAGGTACAATATACATGTTGTATTATTCTGCAGTGCTGGAGTGTGGTTGTGATGAGCAGTTTTGTGTGAGCAAGCCCTAGTATGAGCTACAGGAGCCTAGGGCTGTGCCAGCATCGACACACATGCATCAGATCCCAGCTTAACTTGCAGTCTGCTTAGGCTTGTGGAAAAACAGTCTCTGAAGATAGGCACCATATTCTGCATGTGAAGAAGCATCCACCCTCATAATTGGCAGGAAAATACTTTCTTGAGTATTAAGATCCTAAAGAAAGGATATTTAATAGTCTGCAGATGGGTTAAATTGAGCAGAGATTTATACAGTAACAGTTCACTTGTATATCACTTGTCCAAATATGTTTTAATTACTGTGATTTGGCTGATATTCATACAGGAACCATGCAGAGGTCTTGTAACATGTGTTAATCACAAAAGAAATTATTGCAGTGATTTATATCTGCATGTTCAGAATAGCACAGCTAAGATGAAAATGTAATTATGCATCAGTAAAAATAGAGCATCCCATTGTTTTACATAATTCTGTCTTGTATTTTAATTGCAACTGTGTCTTTGTTGGTACTTTACGTACAAATAGTTTCCTGTTTAAATAATTTACACTGCTTCAAAAAATGGAAATATATGGATAGTCAAAATTAATAGGTTACCATTTCCCCTTTGGGTATGTTCCATGTGTCTTTTAATCCACAGAATTGTTATTGTCTTGTTATTGTCTGTACAGCCGTGATCACATCTTGCTTAGAAATACAGCATCATGGTAATAGCAGCCGTACAAATAATGGCACTTGGCAAATCCAGCTGCAGGTCTCCCCCTTAAATGCTGTCTATAAGCTCTACAGAGGTATGAATTTGTCTGGAGGTTTGTGTACCCTTTAAGATGATGATGTTTTTAGGGCTGGGAATGTGTTAAGGAATAACCTGCTAAAGGGCCTTTGTTAATTCTGACCTGTTAACCAATTGTAAAGCACTGATGATAATTTTTAAAAATAGTAATGTAATCATTTATGTAACTTTTGTGTACTTTGTGTATTATCAGTACTGTGGTTACTGAATTGTGTTAAATTCCTTAATAAACCCAAAAACCATTGCAGCAAACAGAGAAAACCCAACTCTGACTGGTGAACTTATGTACTCCACTGGAGCCACTTACCAATTGTATGGTAAGCAGAAAGCAGGGCAATAAAACAAATTTGAGGGGGTAGTTTGGAAAAGTCTTCAAAACTGTTTGGAAATTCTTCTACAGGAAAGCAGTAAGGATACCCCTCACACCCCTGTTAAGACCAAGTAAGTGTTAATAAATTCTACTTCATTTAACAGTCTCCAGAGCTAACTTGAAGCTTATTCTGGCCAATGGTTCAAAGGAACCTTGAAGAACAAAGGAATTTGAATATAACTAATTAGAAAGGTATGCTAATATTGTCCCCATTTCAAAGGAGTATGATTAATTTAGAAAAGCAAGGAAGAGTATTGGGAAATGTCACAAAAGCCAGGAAAAACTGAAAAGGTGTGGAACCACTGAGAGCATTTTTCCTTGCTACCTGCAGTATTTGTTCTACATATTATTGATGGCACTCAAGAGGCAAAGATGACCTGTTTTTTCTTTGTTAGAAATTACTGATGTGTTGCTTTGATGAAACAGGGCTTGCTATATTCTACATGTTCTTATTTAGGCAGAAACTTTAGTGGAGGACATTCAGACTTACATGCTCTTAATATTTATGCATGTATGTATTATAATATTTTGTTTATATACCAGCTAATTATAAAATGTGCTTTACTTGATTGTTGTGCGTATAAAGAGTACCATAAAAATTCCCTTTAAGCTGTGGCTGGTATTTTGACAGATGGATATATTTTGGGATAGGAAGTGAACATGGTAGTTGAGAGTTCTTTCCCATCCCTCTTCTGGTGGTGAACTACCTGAGTTGGATCCACCAGCATGTGCACTAATCTTCTGTGGAAGAAAATAATTGTAGGTCTCTTTGAGTCTGACTTTCTTCCTCTGCACAAGGAATGTCTGGGGTAAAGAAATGCCTGGTCCTAAGAATTCCAACAGCTAAGAGGAAGTGTCCAGCTTAGCTGATTTTGAGAAACATGTAGTCAGGTTGCATTGCATTGTCTCCTGACAAAGTGTTTTACTTAAATATTGTCAATCATACCTTGCGTTTCTCTGTACTGGTCCATCTGAAACCTTCAACTCAAAATCAGCACATTCTGAACACATTTCTGATTGTTAGAATTCAGGTGTCTGTAGTCCCAAGTGAGAAGATTTCTTTTTTGTGTTCCTATTTTCCTTTTTTCTAGTGAACTTTTGTAACATGGTAATAAGTGTGGGATGCCATCATAGATGCTTTGGAATTATTTGAGAGAGATGTTTCAGCATTTCTTGCAGGGTGGGAAGGTGCTGACCACTCTTAGCATGCAGAAGCCAGCAGTTCCTGCAAGCAGCAGCTTTGTTATCAGTATGAAGCATCCTCTCTGGGAAGGCAGACATTAAGATTTCAGCAGAGCCTGGATCAATGAGGTCTGTAGTTCAGGGTTGTGACAGTATTTGTCAGGAGAAAGCACAATTATCTGGTTGTTAATTGTCAAAATGTAGTAATTTCAGTCTGAACAGATGCTTCATCAGCTCAGATGTCTCGAAGCTTTTGCTTTGACAGTCACACATTTCGTAGAACATGAAGCTTCTCATTATTGCTCTCATACTTAATGAGTAAGTAATGAACATCAACTGGCATATACCCTGAGCAAGGGTTTTGATATACAGGATCCCAGTATTCTTCATATTACATGATTGAAAAGGAGAGAGAAAGTGGAGTAGCCTTATTTAGTGAGTGAGCAGCCATTGTCTCCTGCTGTGAGCTTTGGCTTGGCATTAGAGAAGTCCCTGTGTAATATTCCTTAACCTCAGAGCAGGAAAAACTACTCTTCAGCAGGATCCCTTGTGACCAGAATGCTCTTCACTGTTCTCTGTAGGTCACAGCTTAAAGTCAAAGTATGATTTATGGTGAGGCTGAGCTGACCTAACTGCAGGTTTATCCTTGTGCCACCTGAGAAATGGTGTCAGTAGTTAGGGTAGTGAAGGGTTGGTAGTGTGGCTGTGGGGACAGGGGAGGAGTAGCAGCCCCTTGACTTGGTTGGAGCCCAGGTGGAATTTTACATTATGAATCAGTTAATCTGTAGTTTTGGTGGGTGAAATTTAGGATTGTTTTTGCTGCTGTTTCCTGAGAAAGCTGCGTTCAGTTGTGATTGACAGGTTTCTAAGTAGCTTGGTAACTGTGTCTTATGTTTAATAATAATTTCTTGGTTGGCAGATTGCCCTGTTATGATTGAGTCCAGTCTTGCAGACTGAGGGGCAGCAGCGCCTCATGCACTGATTTGACAGTTGTGATTCAGCAATGGCAGTTCAAAATAAGTCCAACTGGAGGTGTAACTGTGATCAGCTTTTGCCTCCTTATGGTTATTTCCACTGGAATAGCCTTTCTGACTGGAGGTCCCACCATGTGTCCTCAACTGATGAGCAGCTTGTCTCTTCATGAGAGTTGTCTTAAGCATGTCTGAGTTGTTTAGGAGGAAAGGGAATTTCTTCACATGTATTATTTGAGCTCATGCTGATTCCATCTATTTCTCCTCTACTGCTGCTTTTTCTGGTGATAGGATTTTCCCCCCATATGGGTGTGGTTGAATCTATTTGCTTTAAATAGATTGAAATTGTCTGTACTTAAAATATTATAAAATATTTTTCAAGTAGCTTGAAGTTCAAGATATTTTGTAAAGAGTAATAATTCCACAGTGTGGAGTAAGTAGCAGTTACATTTGTTATCTGCCATACAGTTGAAGAACTTAGAGGGTCCCAAGAGAACCTGGCAACTTGTCTGCTAAGTGCTGCAAGGAGATATAATAGGAAGTTGTGTCTGCTTGAGAGAATTTATATTCTAAATAGACAGAAATAGAAAAATGTGAGATATGTGCACAGCAAAGAGAGTAATACCTTCCCATTCCAGAGTCATGCAACCTAATTTAGGATGTTTAGAGAATGTGGTGGTATCAGGACCTCTATGATCTCCTCTTCCATAAAAATTCAGTAGTGTTGGCTAACATGCCTCAGTTTTACTTTCTGTTTTTCTGTAACAAGACTTTCTGACTACAATCCCAAAGAGATCATGTATAATTAATTACTGTAGTAAGGTACTACTAATAAAAAAGTTTAAAGTTGCCTTTTTCTCCTAACCTTAAAAATCTGCTTATTTTGTTTGTAACAGATATGTCAAGAATTCAACAGCACTTGGGCTTGGGAGATGGAAAAAAAAGGATACCTAGAAATGAGCGTTGAATGCAAACTGGGGATTCTGAAGGTATGCATTCATTAGCTGAGGTTCTAAATTACTGCTTCTTCACTCACTTTAAGGTCTTGCAAATTTCACTTCACTGAACCATAAGTGCATGTATTAAATATAGAGCTGATTTTGGAACAGACATAATATTATTCATTGTAGTGGGATGGACCCAAACTGCACATAGCACTTTGTTTGCATATTTTTCACACTTTGTATTAAAATAGTCTCGTGCTTACTGCTTTGTCTAGAGCTCTTTGCCTGTGCAATACACAGTTTAAAATGTGTTTGTTACCTTGCTGAAGTCCAAAGGCAAAATGGGACTTCATCTTTTCTGGTCTTGACAAAATCGTCAGGGTTGGTTCCAAGTTATTGTGGGTTCTATTGTAGAATGAGATCATTTGTACTATGTAATAAAAATTGAGAATAAACTTTCTAAGCTAGCCAGGTTAAAAAAAACAAAACAACAAAACCAACACAAATCCTTGTATCTCATTTAAAAAACAGTGTGGTCTGGAAAAGCCTGATAGCTACAGCTGACACACAGATCCAAACAGAAAGAGGCCTAAAAACAAGTTCCAAATCACATTGAAATGAAATGAGCTGATTTTCTTCTTTTTGTTCATATTTTTGATATCTTACCAGTCTTTCTACTTTTTCAGTATCTCTGTGAATGTCAGTTTGATGACAATCTAAAGTTTAAGAATATCATTAACGAGGAGGATGCTGATGCCATGCGTCTGCAGCCCATTGGTCGGGACAAGGACGGCCTCATGTACTGGTATCAGCTGGATCAAGAGCATAATGTCAGAATGTACATAGAAGAACAGGATGACCAGGATGGATCCACATGGAAGTGCATTGTTAGGTATTCCTTCTTTTTGTTCTGTGGGGTTTTTAGCTGTTTGTGACTCGGGCTCAGAAATGTATTGCAATAAATCTTCATTGCTTACACAGTAGGATTCATGACAGTGTGGTTTTCTGCATCGATATCTATGTTCTAGAGAAAAATCATGTACAGAAATAACTCGCAGATTTGTTGGTGGCAGCCATCACATATTTTGTCTCCTGCTAGTTCAAGCTACAATGAATAAAGAGTAGCAAGAGAAGACTGTCTTGAGGATGGTGGCTCCATATTGCTTACTGGCCAGATAAATACCTTGGAAAATAGAACACTCTTGCTTCTTTAACTTGAGCTTTGTTAGGAAAGCTACAAGTGGACAGATTTGTTGTTGGGGAAATCATATTGCAATTACTCCAGCTGGAAGGAATCCAGAGGAGACGGAGATGCTCAGAGAGCTGGAGAACCTCTCCTATGACGACAGGCTGAGAGACTTGGGATTGTCCAGCCAAGAGAAGAAAAGGATCCAGAGAGAACTCAGAGATCTTTCTAGTACCTAAAGGAGCTCAGAAAAAGGGGAGAGGGATTTGTTACAGAGGCATGTAGTGACAGGACAAGGGGGAATGGCTTCAAACTGACAGGACAGGTTTAGATTTGGTATTACAGAGAAATTCTGCAAGAGTGGTGAGGCAACAGGTGGCTCAGAGAAACTGGCTGCCCCATTCCAGATAGTGTTCAAGGCCAGATTTGATAGTTGCTCAAAAACAGCTTGGTTTTGTAGATGTCGTCCTTGGCAGGGAAGTTGGAACTGGATGGTCTTTGATGGTCCCTTCCAACCTGAGCTATATGCAGGTTATTTACACTGCCATGCCTTCAGTAACCGAGGGAGTCATACAGAAGTGTTTAAACCACTATCAGTGGGCCATAAAATGTTAAGTATTACTATGAATTACATGTAGACAGCTGTTGTGGGGGAATTAAGTAAATGTATCCAAACAAACAGATCAAGAGCTGATCCATTCATCATCCATCTCTTCCATGCACTATAGACTCCAGAACTCACTGACAAAAGAAGAAACCAGGGTTCTGCTGGGAAGGTTCTAACACTCCACACTCACATCAGAAAACCACAGTAATGCGTTAAGAAAACGGAAATGGTTTTAAAACCCATGAGACTCCAGATACTGGGATCATTGCGGGCTTCCTTTCTTTCTGTAAATCTAGGGAACACAAATTGCTGAATATTGACTTGGAAAAACAGATGTGAGAGTCTTATTATTCTAGTCCATTAAGAAAGCAATGATTGTTCAATTATGGCTCAAATCCTTTATAAATTGAGGTGTTTTTTTAGAAGTTGGATGTACAGTTTAAAGAAGGAGTTAGAGTGTGCTGAGATTCATGCTCATACAGATGTGCACCAAAGTTTTTTGCTGTCATAACTTGAGTCAATGGAGTTTTCTAGACAGCTTGGTATTTGTTGCGTGTGCTTAGGATAAGCACTTGCAAAAAGTATCTAAATTAATTTGCTGCTTGCTTTTGCAAATTTCACTCAAGTGATATGGTTGCTTCTTTGATGCATGAACAGAGAGCTGTAGCTTGTTCTCTGCTGAGAGGAAAAAAGAAATAGCAGAGACTAATCAGTTATGGTTAATGAGAGGATAATAAATTACAGAATAATAGTAGCAGCTTAGATCCAGACCCAACAGGAACAGAGTTAAGATAGATAAGTAGATAAGGTCCTTCCAAACGCATAATTTTATTTTTGTATGGATTAATTGAAAGGTTTCTGGCTGCAGAGGTGCAGCCTCTGGTGGGACAAGCATTTCACTCTGCTTGTGTTTTGACTATACAACTCTATAAGGTTTCCAGGGTAATTAATTTAAGCAGATAATGTTTGCTTATTCTTTATGAATTCCTTGAGGGTAAGTAAGTGGCTTTATCAGACAGTGTGTTTTTTCTCTTCTAGAAACCGCAATGAGCTTGCTGAGACCCTTGAGCTCTTGAAAGCACAAATTGATCCCGCTCTGTTGAAAAACACCAATTCTCAGCAGGAGAATTCATCACGTGAAAGTCCAAGCATAGAAGATGAGGACACCAAAAAGGGTGAAGAAGCAGCTCCACAAGGTTTTCTGCCTTCTTTTCTCAAACTTTAAGTGTTTTGCAATGGCAGTGTTAGAATTTTCAGCTTCACAGAAAGTTACTGTGTTAGATTAGGGCTTTAAAAAATGTGAATCAAGTAAATATTGAATACTTTGAAATTCTGAATATATTTGGAGGTTTTTCAGTGCATATTTAATCTTAAACATTTATTTGTAGGAAGAGAGCTGTGTAAAAATGTTTCCTCAGTGATTTTTTTTTTGCTGTACATTTTGTATAATATTGTAAATGCTCATTATTGTATGTTTTTGTGGGACACTGAACTACTGCCAAACTTCTCCTGTTTTAGCAACATTAAAATCTGAAAAAGAAAAAAAACTGCTTGTTCAATGCCAAGATTGAAATCAAGACAGTATTGGGTGTGGTGCTGATTCTTGCTTTTGAGTTAGAATTAGAAAAATAGAGGTTATTTCCTCAAATGTTTCACAGTTGACACGATATTTCAAGAAGACATGAGCTCAAGTTAAAACAATTTAAAATGCTAAAATATTGTAGAAGTGAGGCTATACTTACCTGCCTCCACTATATTGTTGTTATTAAAATCACAGAACTGTTTAAATTGGAAAATATTTGCAATATCAAAGCCAAGAACCTTCTTCCTTCCTTATTATCATGTCATTGCATGTATTCAGTGACTTGCCTGACTTGTTGGTTTGTGCATTGGTTTTGCTAAATATCAGTCAGCCTGGAGTATTTGACTTTTTTAGAATCTAGTCTTCTTTTAGGTTGTGAAGAACAAAAGCTTGTTATCCCAAGTAATTTTACCCCAGTTTTACTGCCTGATCTTATTATTTTGTTAAAATACAGGATTTTTTTTTTTTTACAATCAGAAAACAAAATTTAATATTCCAGTGTGTTAGTAGGTGTTTCTGCAAATGTGTAGAAGTTAATTGGATGAATGGAATTAGCCACGACTTGTCTTGTTTTTGAGTATCAGAGAGAAGGAATTACTGTTCTATTTTCCTTCTTTGCAAAAAGCAGTGTAGAACAGAAGAAATAAGTAAACATTTAGATAAAATTGGAGTTGTTGTGGAAGTACTAAGAGATAATTGTAGAAATGGCAGTAAATTGTGACAAAACCCAGCAGAATTATCTTTCAGTCTAAGGCGTTTCCAGTATCTAACTCTGTATGTAAGTGCCAACACAACCTGCATGGTTACCAACACTGCAGAATTAATTCCATGTACTAATTGTGCTTTTGTCTCAGTCAAGCCAACTTAAATCATCTGATTGAGACCTCTTCTTCAGATATGATTTTGCTTTATGTTGAATTCAGGAGCAGCCATTTGAAAACATTTGAAATGTCCCTACTGTAGATAATTCCCCAAATCCTGTGGCACACTCACATGGCTCAGTACTTGCATTTGGCTGTGTATTGGTGTAAAATCACCTCTCTGCACTAGTTGCAGAATCATAGAATAATTTGGGTTGGAAGAGACCTGTCAAGACTGTCTAGTCCAACCTCCCTGCTATGAGTAGGGACATCTTCTACTGGATCAGTTTGTGCAGAGCCCCATCCAGCCTGACCTTGAACACTTCCCAGGGATGGAGCAGCCACAACTTTGCTGGGCAACCTGTACCTCACCACCCCCGTGGTGAAGAGTTTTGTCCTAATATCTAATCTAAATCTCCCTTCCCTTAGTTTAAAGCCCCTTCTCCTGTCACTCCATGCCCTTGTCAAAAGTCTTGTAAGACCCCTTTATGTACTGAGAGATGTTATAAGGTCTTTCCAGATCCTTCTCCAGGCTGAACAACCTGTCTGTCATCCTGTCTCCATAGCAGAGGTTCCGCAGCCCTCTGAGCATCTTCATGGCCTCAATCCTACAGGTCCAGGTCCTGTGTATGTAATTGATAATGAAATTATTTTACATTTGCAATGATTTCAGTGCTGTCAGTGTGTTCACAGAACGTTCCTTAGAGCCTTACAGTTGAGAAACTGTAGTATTTCCTCCTTGTAGTCCAGGAATTGCACTGAAAGCCCTACTAAGATGTAGGGGAAATGTGCTGGAAGACCTGAAACTTGTTGGCTTTGGCCATTTTCCACATATCATTAAATTAGTACATGCAAACACATGTAACCTAACCCAATGCTGCATGTTTACTGGCCTGACTGATTGGCTCTGGTAGCGTTAGTAGAGCTTGTGCGTTGACTGAGTCATTTTGTGAATACGTGATATGTTTTGGGGTTAGTTCAGGGACTTAATCTATAGAACATGTGCTGATTTTTTGGTATGGAGATGTTTTGGCATTCTGGTGATCCTTAATGAAGTTTGGGAGAAAGCAGTAGGTGATGGGAAGAAGTGGCTGAACAAAGTTTAGTCAAACAGAAATAAAGAGAAAGTGGAAGAATTTGGACACAGAGGAAATACCTCATTCTCACTGTTACAGACAGATACCTTTGCAGAGGCACTTGCAGGAGCTCTGAGTGGGGATTCCTTCTATGAAAGGGGAAAAACCAACCTTGAGCCTTCAAAATGTGCACCTCTAAAGCACCTTACCACTTCTGGAGCCTTAGGGATGCATCTTTACTGTACTGATACTGACATTTATATGGCTACATGCCTTGTATTTGAAAATACAAGATCTGTGAATTCCTCCTCAATGTTCTTTTCTAAAACATTTAATTTTTTTTATGTAATTGTTAGCTGTCATGTCCTTTCCCCTGTTTGTTTTTTTTTTCTTGGGGGGGGGGGGGGGGGGGTGTGGGTTTGATTGTTTGGGGTTTTTTTGTTTTTTTTTTTTTTTTATCACTTTGAAGCTCTCATCATGTAAAAAAACTGCACTAGCTCAGTTGGAGAGGGGTGAGGTAGACAGAAAAAAAGAAGTCATCATTTTGTTTGCAGTTGTGGCACACTTGCAAAAGCATCTTCCAGATGGCAGGAGCTGCTGTTCTGGTATATACAGTGCTATTGTATTTGCTTTTTCTAATTAGTTCTATTTCTGGGTCACACAAAAGGGTTGGTAAAATACAAAAACCTGAAGTATCAACAGGCTGTGATAAAAATAAATAACAAGCTGAAGTACACAGTGACAAAATAGCTGTATGGTTTATTTGAAGTGCTGGAACTGTACTTCAAGCCCTAATGATCTAAAACTGAGTTAGCAAAGTGGAATAACCTGATTCTTTAAGCTCTGCAGGTTTCCTGGGATATGCTACTATTCATTGCTTGTTTTAAAAACAGCAGATGAAGTGAGTGTAGAATATTGTCTGCATGTAGGAGATGTAGTCATTGCCTGGAGAACATGGATGAATTTTGCCATAAGCCATAATGCTGAATGTATTTTCTCTGAACTGTTGGAATACCACAGTTAAGTTATCTTGAAATAAAAACACGTACAAACAGGAGACCCATTTCTCTGAGGAATTTCTCTTGAAGGCCATGGAATCTTACACTATGTTCTGTTTTCTGAAATAGTCCAGAGACTCAAGTGAGCTTTCATGCCTCTGCCTAGGTTTTGTGTATCATCTGGAAGTATTGTGGTAATACTGAAGAAGGGACTGAGATGTGTGTTGAAAGAAGCATAAATCTAGAGTTCTGCTACTGGCTTCTGAAATTTAGGTTTATCTTGATGTATAACTGGACTGAGCAGTGGTTCTATAGCTAAAAATTGTCAGCCCACTTATTTAATGACAGTGTTAGAGAAGCCAGATTCTGCTGATTCAGTGAGAGAAGAGTCCTTTTTGTGAGACTTGGGCTGTTGAGTTTTTTAGGTATGCCTTTGTTTTGGTGAAGTGTTTTGCAATCCTATAGGTCCCTTGGTTGTTTCTTAGCTGTTTTTCTCTGTCAACAGAAAATCAACCGAAAATCAAAGAAGAAAAAGAGGAGGTAGAGGAACAGCCAGTAGAATCCGAAAGCCTTCCTCCTCCTCCTGTGGTCAAAGAGGATGAAAATGCGCTTAAAATTGAGAAGGTGGAAGAAAAAGAAATTATAAAATTGCCAGTAATAGTAAAATTAGAGAAGCTTTCAGAACACAATGAAGAAAAGCAAGCTGTCAAGGAGGAAAGTGACTCCTTTAAGGAAAATGTCAAGCCTGTTAAAGTAGAGGTGAAGGAAAACAAAACAGAACCCAAAGACCTAAAAGAAGTAAAAAGCTGTATGGACAAAATAGCAGTTCATGAGCCAGAGAGGTTAGAATTTTGTGTTAATGTCAAAACTCCACAAGAAATTGTGGAGAAATCTGTGGAAGAAAGTGAAAAACTTAAGAATGACCAACAGGCAAAAATACCACTTAAAAAGCGAGAGATCAAACTGACAGATGACTATGACAGTCCAATAAAAGGGCCCCTGTGTAAATGTGTTACTCCAACAAAGGATGTTTTGAAGGAAGAAGGGAAACCAGAAGAAGAAGCTTTTAAGAGAGTCCCTACTATTACTGCTCTATGTCCTGATGGGAAAGTACTAGTAAATGGAGAGGTTAGCTGTGAGAAAATAACCCCAAGTGTCATACAAAATAGTAAGTCAGAACACTCTGCTAGTGCTGTGGAAGACAGCGCCTCGTTAAAAGAGAAAAATGGAAAAACTGGGGAAAAAGTAACAGACTCCCTAAATTCTGTTAGCAGAATTATAAAAACATGTGAGGTTGAGAAAAATGCAGTAACTGTGCTGAAAGAGATCGGGGCTGTGGTCTCTGAGGCTTCTAATCAGAAAGTGCCTTCAAAGGAGGAATCTAGTCCTGTGGAAAAAGAGTCCCTTGACAGCACAGCTACTGAGATGGTAGCAGAAGAGCCTTCAAACTCTGAAGAGTGTGCCAAAACAACTGAAGAGAAACAAGCCACTGATCTCAAAAACGACAGCCTGCCACCACCCAAAGAATGTTCAGAGAAGCTAGAGATGTCCCCAAATGCATCTTCTCCTGCAGAACTGCCTAAGCTTGCACTGGCTGATGAAGAGACTTTGAAAAGTAAAGATGAGCCTGAGGAGAAAAACAACTCTCCAAAAGCTGCCGAGATTCTTCCTACATCCACTTCACCTGTTACAGTAGAGAAACCTGTTTTAGAAAAGGAGGAGTCTGATAGTAAAATGGCTCTACCTGAGGACAGTGAAGTAGAAGAAAAATCCAGCTGTGAAAAACAAGAGGAAGAGCCAGAAGCTGCCGAAACAGAGCCAGATAAATTAGATGATGCCCATACATCTAATCTAGAGGACTCCTCAGAGGCTAAAAAGGAATCTCCTGAACCTAAAAGCAAATTTAAATATAAGCTAGTTTCTCAGGAAGAAACCTGTGCAACAGAGAATAAAGAAATAACTTCTGAAAGACAAAAAGAAGGAATTAAATTAACAATCAGGATCTCTAGTCGGAAGAGAAAGACAGAAACACCGCCAGAAGAGGTCAGCATTGGCCGCACATTGAGGCGGTCACCAAGAATATCCAAGCCTACTCCCAAAGTTGTGGAGACTCGGGATCAGAAGCCTGAGAAGAAGCGAGCTGAAGAGGAAGAGGAGAAACCTGCAGCAGCACAAAAACCAGAACGAAAAGAAGATAGAAAAAAACAAGAGAAGGAGACAAATTCTAAAGTTAACAAGGTAAATACAGTTTTATAACTTGGGAGTAAAGAAAACCCCCAGTCTTATTTATAAGGAGAATATACTCTTACATAGAAGTCCTGAGGACTGTGTTCCTTTGGTCATCTTTTACAAGAAACTAGCTTTGCAATCCAGTTAGTGGATTCAACCAATTTAAAAATACCCCTAAGGAGAGTATTAATATCTGTTGACTTTTTATCAACTTTGACAGTTGATAAAATCTGTCACTTAAACTTACCTAAGTGGACTAAATCAACCTGAATTCTCCTAAAAAAATGCCATGGTCAGATCTGAGTCTTCTGGCTGTGTAACTGAATAGAGACTTGTAACCCCTTTGGATTTACTAGGTGTATACTTGTTGGTGTGATTGGTCAGAATGATCATAAGCTAAAAAGGAACCAACAGATGGGGAAGAATAAAAATATTACGATTTCTGTTTCTAAGTGAAGCTAGAGATATTGTAGTGGTGAATTAATTATATAATTTAGCTTTTCTCACATATGTGATACACATTTTAATGTATTTTAACATAAACTTCTGTTTATGCAGAATAGATCTTTAAGAGTGCATGAGGTAAATATATCACAGAAGGTTAAAAATGCATTTGTATGATGTGCTTCTGAGACTGTGTATTTATAAATAACCCTTTATTAATTTATCTTCTGTTTTCTCTGGATATGCAGCACAAAAAAAAAAGAGGAATAATGAGTTTGTATTTTTGAGTTCACTTTTTTATATCAACTTGTAAAATCTTTTTAAATTTTCACCGCAACATATTTTTGACTGATACAGTTTTCCCAAAGCATTCACTCATTTAGCAAGTTTTTCACATACTTTTGTGTTGATTAACCTTAATAAAATGACAAACAGTTGATTTTTTTTCAGTGATTGGTAACATCTATACTTAAAAATTCTGTCACATGCATGGAGAAATGAAAAGCAAATTTTTCATTTAAAGATTTTAATTAAAAAAGCATGTGAAAGAGTGAAAGTCCTGAAAGTCATTAGAATTTTGGAATACTGTTGTTACAGGTGTTTTGACTGTTTAAATTGATCTCTATTTGTGAAAGATCAAGAGATCTAATGATGTGTACATTTCTAGAGAGATTTTAAAATAATTATGATAGAGTAAGAAGTGTGAGGCTGTTAAGCTTCCGTCATTTAAACAGGATGAAGAATACCATGATCTTTAATAGCTTACTTTATATCTTGGGGCTCCTTTTCTTTTAAAAGATGGATCTTATAGAAACCCGATTTGAAGTTGTGATGCTGTATGATGAATCTGTAGCCTAAGCTTGGACTATCATGGATTTGAAGTACCTTTGCTGTTAAAGCTTAAGGAACAGTAAAATCTCTAAACAGGTAGAAGATGATGTTAAGAACCCAAAACAAAATTTTACCAATATTACAGATGCTGCTTTGGTACGAGTCCATCCTGCAGGAGAAATAGAATATTTTGTGTATTTTAGTTTATTCAGCTTATTCAGGTCTGTGAAACATTTAGTCAAAATTCAGAAAATGTTTTGAGTTGAAAAGGCTGGAAAAGTTATTTCCCATTTTCAATGTCTGGGGAGGGGGCAATAAGTTGTGAGAGAATGATGGGTGTGAGAAAAAAGTCGGTCAATGGGGATAAATTTTTTTTCTGTTTGATATATTTCTTTAAATTTAAAATATCTCAGTTGCACAAAGTAGTTTAAATAATTCAGTATAGTCTTTTGAATTTTATTTAAAACCTGTTTCTCATTTGAAATGTGTTAGTATATATATTCAAAATATTTTCATTCATAATATGGTATGTGATAGAAGGGTATAGATGCCCCTTTGATTAGCAAAAAAAAAAAAAAAAAGCACCAACTGAACCATGGTTCACTTAAGAAAAATAATGAAATAGTATGAATGTGAAAGAAGACCTAGATAGAAATTACGCACTTAAAAGGTGGAGTGATCTTATTTCAGAAACAAATGCATTTTCTAAAGTAAAATAAAATGCATTAACTCTTTGAGGAGCAGTGGGGAGAAAACTTGCTTCAACCAAAACAGAATATTTTATCACGAAAACATCAGAAAGTTTAAGTGTGGAATTTACCATGTTCACTACTAAGCTGGCCTTGTAAAATAGAAAAAAAAGGGCTGAGTGGAAAAATTTGTCTTCCTACTTTTTAATTTTATTTGAAAATTTCTTTCTGCATGTAGATGCAAATTTTTTCCCTTTATCTGGTTGCATTTTAAGGATCTTGGAAAGACAAGATATTCATTGAAATGCTCTGCTGTAAATTTACTGCAGCTGTTCTGACTGAAATGAATCACTTCACTCTGGAGACAATTTTTTTTAAGATCTGGGAAGAAACTCTGTGGGCTTCCTTTGTGTTTTTTTCTTTGAAATGGTGTCTCATAGAGAAGCAAAGTTCGGTGGACGGGTACACGGACACGTGGCAGGTGGAAATACTCAAGTAATGAAGAGACTGAGGAGTCTGAGAGTGAAAAAAACTCTGAGGAGGAAGAAGAAGAGGAGGAAGAGGAGGAGGAAGAAGCTCCACCTGCTGATGATGATGAGCCCTGCAAGAAGTGTGGCCTTCCCAATCATCCTGAGCTGGTAGGTTTTTGCAGAAAGCTTCTGTGGCTTGTTGTGTCAGATTTGGTGCATAGGCTTTGATGTCTGAAGGCACATCATCCTTCAGGGTGGCCATATGTCGGAGAGTATCTTCTAGGTTTTAGGTGGTAAACTCAGGAGTAGATGAGTTACCTTTAATAAGGAGAGAAGGAAGTTATTTCTCCTGATTGCCAAAACAAAAATAGCATCTTTTACAAGGTTTAACACACCTTAGCCCATTGAGAATCAGTCTGGGTGAGGCTTTGAGGTTGTGCCTGCAGTTGCAATGAATACAGAGGAAGCAACATTGAGAAGGAGCTCAGCAGTGGGATGTCTACTTTCCAAGGCATCTTTGACATATCCACATTAGCTGCATAGTCATCTTTATTGGATGTAGCTGTATCTCACCCTGAGGACTGAGTACAGTGAAATCCCAGACAGAGCACAAGAAGATTTGGCTGTTTCTAGTGGTTCTCATTTACTTGTGGTAGACACCACCTTGAATTCCTCTGTTTACTTGGGAAGTTAACATGTGCAGTCCTGATACGAATCCAGAAAACAGGCCCACTCCTGGGTGTTTGAGAGATATCTTGGCATATCTGAGAGAAAGTTTGACTTTTTAGGAAGTTAGAGATAAATATTTCAGTAGATATACACACAGCTTATGCCAGCATTGTTCTCAAATGTTATGGAAAGGGATATCTTAAATTTTACCCAAGTATGAACTTGTAATAGCTGCCTAGTTGTGGATGTCCTGCAAGCCTGCAAGACTTTGTCCCAGGTCATAAAATTATCCTGACTGAGGAAAAAGGTCACCATTTCTTTTTCCTGCATAAGAGAGCACAGGGAAAACAGGTATTACCACATCTTGTTCAGATGGAGTTTTCCACTTAGTCTAGGATCTGGAAAGCATTACCAGATTCTACACTAAGGGCGCATAGTCTACATAGTCCAGTAGTGCTAAGTACTGAGGAGATACTAAGAGGAAAATTTGGTGTTAGCATGGAAAACCATGAGAAATAAACTTCCCCATGAAAACCACCCTTGTCCCTGGAAGCGTGGTACAAGATAAGTGGTACAGGGCTCTTTTTATTTTTTTTTTTTGTTTTGGCTCAGTCCAAACAATTCCGCGTTGGCTGGGGAAAGAGTTCTGGAGCTTGTTACACGTGAATGCCAAAAGATACTCATGATATGTTTTCTTTGCACAGATTTTGTTGTGTGACTCTTGTGACAGTGGCTACCACACAGCCTGCCTTCGCCCTCCGCTGATGATCATCCCTGATGGAGAGTGGTTCTGCCCGCCTTGCCAGCATGTATGCTTCCTGTGTGACTTCACTCTTATTTGCAGCTTTCCTTGTGGTTTTGGAGATTGGCTGGGGCTTTAACAAGTGCTTTCTATAATCTTATTTGTCTGTTAACAAATAGACTGGGATGGATGGTAGGATGCTCATTTTCTGTCCCGTCCATTAGTAAAACTGAGTTTGTAATGTGGTTTTCTCTTTCTTTGTTCTGCTAGTGATGAGTGACTGTGTGTTGCTTATTTTTGGATGGGAATCTCCAGTCACACTGATTATCTCCTATCTCTGATTAAATCACAAGACTAGAATAGTATAGTATTAAAGATATAATGTCTTAATTTTTCCCAAAAGAAACATTTAAGTTACCATCCAGGAGGCAGAAGCAGTGCATGGCAAGGCATGGATCAGTGGCCAGAGCAAGCAGTTGTTTCTGAAGTGCTATTCCTTCTTCAGAGACATTTGCTCAGAAGCTGGTTAGAGAAAGCTGCTGTTACTGATGAATCTCAGGGTATGGTTTGTCTCTGCTGGGAAAGCCAGAGTTGTTCTAGTCAAGTAATAGACAAATATGAATCTGTATTCCAAGGTTAGAAGCAAGGGGTGGTACTTGAGAGGATAAGCAGAAAGTGTGTGATGCTGCTCTTGTTAAATTGATGGGAAACCATTGTACACATTTTCAGAATAATCTGCCTGATCCCAACCCCCTTCTTTGGTTTTATGGAAATTCTGTGCCAAAAGGGCTGTTGCCTGACAGTAAGCTATTAACATTGGACATGATTTGAGATGACTCTATTTGGTGTTGCTTTTTAGTTGTCTTCTGAGGAGTGTTTTTCAGTAGTGATGATTTTGAATATGTAAGAATGTTTTCTTTACACTTGTAGTTATAGAATGTCCTTGTTCTGTTGCTGTTAAAGTAGTCTTCAGTATGAAAAATGACATGTGTAAAAGGTGAAGAGCATCCTCAGAAATACTATAATGAGGGCATTAACATGGACTAAGGCACAATTTTTCAGTTTAAAGAAATTTTTGCTTACAGCTCCTTGAGTATTTGCTAAGAAAATGATCCTAAAGGGTATCTGTGCTTTTTGCTGCAATGTCCACTGAACTCATCTAGTTCCACCTTCCTTTGCCATGGGCAGGGACAACTTCCACTAGACCAGGTAGCTCAAAGTCTCATCCAACCGTGACTTGATGGTGGAGCTCATGCTTCGAAAAGACAGACTTTATTGTAAAGCCTTGTTCATTGAAGAGGAGCCTCCAGTGTAGCAGGGCTTCTTCCAGATACAGACTGAGTGAATGAAGAGTCTGAATGTTAGTTCAATGTGAAAATAGCTGGTTATGAAATAAACTAATTCTGTGTTTCCTTCCTTTAGAAATTGCTCTGTGAGAAATTAGAGGAACAATTACAAGACCTTGATGTCGTCTTAAAAAAGAAGGAGCGTGCAGAACGCAGGTACTGTTGTTTGGATGCCCTCACAGCAGTGATGTGCAGGGGGTGGTAATAATTGAGCAAGCATTAAAATAACTAGGGCCTGGGGAGAAAAGCAGTGATGAGACTGGGAATTGGTAAGACCACTTTTGACTTCTCACCGATTACTGCTGGCTCAGTACTGGGACATCTTGCAAGAAGGGAGAAAAAGTACAATAACTGGAAAAGCAAATACATTTGTACTAAACTTTGGTTAAAGTGCCTGAACACAAGTTTGACTTTCTTATACCAATAGTTAAAGGGTTTCCAGCACTGGCTCAGCTGAATGTCAGTCACATGTAGAGTTCCTGCTGTAAGCAAGTATAAGTCTTGACTTTGCTCCAAAAGTCATCCAGATTATTGCGGGATTTGTGAGTCATTGCTTTAGATTCTGTTAAACTCTGCCTAATGTACAAGATTATGCAGCAACTACTGTAGGGCAGTGGGTCAGTGAAGTTTCAGAGAATCACAGAATATTCTGAGTTGGAAGGAACCCACAAGGGTCATTGAGGTCAGCTCTTCGGTGAATGACCTGTGCACGGATTGAACCCATAACCCACAAACTTGGCATTATTATCACCCTGCTCTGACCAGCTGTCCACCCCTGCCATTACCAGAGGCTAAATGCAAATGTATTTACTGCATTTAGGAACAGCAGCCTTAACAATTAGAACATTCTGTTAGCAGTTTTCAGACCTGGAAATGAGGGACATGAAACACAGTCTGCATAATTTATACCTTTTAGGACATAAATATTGAGTACTTTGCAGAATTTGATATCATTTATATGCATTGTTTAACAAAACTTTGCATGAATTTTATCTTAAAAGGCAAATTTCACCAGAAGGTGAGACTCTTTTAAAGAAATTAATTGTACAGGCTTATATTTTTTGAAGGGGCTGTAATATTACATGAAGTGTAGTGAGTCAGTGCTGGGAAGATGGGAGCACAATCTGTGTCTGCTTTCAGCTTTCTTCAAATCTGTTTGTTATTGCTGTTGCAACAGCAACAATGATAGTGACAGATCAAGTACCAACTGTTCCTGATGTCACTACTTCTGCTCAGAGTGTATCTAGATCATAGTGTGGTGAAATTACGCATTGCCAATTCTGCTGAATTTGTAGCTGTGGGAATGAAACTATTAGCTATTTTTATGAGTGAACTCAGCAAATACACAGTCTCCATCTGTGCAGGAGTATGGGACACACAGGAACTCTGCTGCTTTGCTTTATGGTTGGAATGCTCATTACTAGTGAACAGTATTTTTAGACCTACTTTGGTAAATATTCTGCTGGCAAACATTACATGAAATGCAAGCTTTTTCCAGTCTGTCTTGCTTTCTTGAAATCACCAATGATGCATAAAAATACAATCTTCTGAGAGCAACAGGAGAGAATACAGTTGATACAATAGCAGCTTTCAGTGTCTGAAGCAGATGTTTAATAACTGTTTTGCAATTTGATCCTCATACCAAATAAACCTAATGCTTAATATTGTATATCATAAAATTGAGTTTGTTTCGTTAGTTTCCAATGTTTTTTTCTTAGAAATAAGCTTGAGTTTTCATAGACTTCACAATGCAATAGTTGAATATTGAAGTCTTCCAACTTAATAATGAGGTAAAAAGGCTGAAGAATCATAATGCCAGAGGCAATGATAGTCATTATTACAGCTAACTGTGTAAGTGAAAGCAGGTTCGTTGCTTGGGGCACAGAGATACTTGAATGCAGTGTTTCTGAAAACTCAGTGTGTGGTTGGTGTCTGTCTTTTTGGCAAAGTGAAGAAATCCACCTCTGTCATTATGGATCTGTCTACCTAATAGGTTCTTTGAACCAGTGTTGCTGTCATGTTTTTTGAAGTAGTGATGATGTTGTGTCCTTTCCAGCTCTCAGGAATCTGAGGCTGATTGAGCTGCTCAGCCGTGTGCTTGCACATCCCCAAACTTTTATGTCACTGATATTTTAAATTATGCCGTCAGGTTTCCCATTGACTTACAAATACATGGATGAAATCATACCTTTTTTCTCCCCCTTTTTCTGTTCATGAATTGAAGGTGCTACCACAACAGCCTGGCTGAATTTCAAGTTTCTCATGTACAGACTAACTTCTGTAATTATGTCCTGCCACCAGCTGGAGGGAGCAGACATTAAAGCCTTTTAGGATCTCCCTTTTAATCCATATTAGATACTCTGAGACTTCTTGATGGAAAATCCCTCTAGGAGCTACTTGTCTAATTCTCCCAGGCCAAACCAAGTGGAGTACTTGCTTTTGTACGCATTTTCATGACTTCCCTGTAGCAGCTTTTACAGCCACATAGTTGAGACAAAATCTTTTCTTGAATTGGCCTAGGAAGACATAACCAGACAGTGCTTATCTGCTGCTGCCCTTGGAGATGTCTTGGTTCAAATGTTTAAACTCTTGGTTAAAGTCTTGAGCTCCTGTCTGCCACAAAAGGAATAAGGAATTAATTTGATATAATTTTGTATTTTATTTCAAGACCTTGACCTCAGCAGGATTGTCTTGTTCCATTGGCTGATTTGTTAAGCAGTGTACACTCAAGCCAGGGAAGAACAGCAGAACTGGAAAACCTTGCTGATCATGTTTAAAAGCAGATTAATTTTTCTCATCTCCTGTCTCTTGATGTTTTGCATTACATGAAATGAGAAGTTGGGTAAGCCATCAAAGACTCTTGCTGAATATTAAAATGTTTGCCATTCTAGTTCCTTTCTCATTTCAGTAATTGTATTCCTTGCCTTAAAATGTTATTTTAATTAATTTCCAAGAGCGTAGTGATTTTGCACAGCATCCTTCCTCCTCATCCAACCAATCTAATGGTGTCCAGTTGGATGAGGATTTCTTTTCATCTGTCACTTAGGAATATTTACATTAGGATGTAAAAACAATTCCTTATATAGACAGCCAGTCATTTCAGTAGGCATAATGATACCAAGTTGTCGAAGTCCATGATCTTTTAAGCTGTAAAACAACCTAAACCCCATTTTTACTCTTTGTAAGTATTACTTTAGAAACTGAACTTGTTCATTTTATTTAAGAATATTATGCTCGAAAGTGCAGAAGGCTACTCAGAAGACTTTCAAAATTTACTTAGATACTTTAGAAATTAAAGTATTGGAAACCAAATTTTTACACATAGATGCTTCTAGTTACAAAACATAACACAGGGAAGCAAACATATCAAAAATTAATGTATATCTTACGTAGTTTTGCAGTTATGTTCATGATGTGTCCTGTTGCAACTCAAGTGCAGTGCAACAGGCTCATACGAGCACTCCCTGTAACTGTAATAGTCTGTTTCTGGTTGGTTGAGACACTTCAATTCAAAAATCCTGGGTCCTTCCAGACACCAGTAAATCCCACCAACTTTCATTGGGCTCTTAATTTCTTTGAATTACTCCTTATTTTCCTAGAAAAAGGCTGGTAGGGAGACCTATGGTGATGGGAGTTTGGTTACCCACTGTAGTCTGCATTAGTATCTGGCTATTCTTCCTCAGAGACTGCTTTTTTGAAAGCTCCGTTCAGCCCTATGAAGATAAGCATGTACTGCTGTTTGTGAAACGTCGGGAAATCCATCTCTAGTTGAGACTGACAGATACAACAGGACTTAGAGAGACTTGTGTCCTTCAGGAGCCAGAGTTGTCCCTGAGGCAATTCATATGATGCAGAATGTCTGCGTTGAGGAAAGCTAAATCTAAACTGAATTTTGTTTCTGTATATTTAATCCCGTAATACACTGTGGACAAGGGGGACAGCCTGCTTCTCCTTACAAGAGTCTGTCCTGTATTTGAATACTTCTCTCTCTCCCATCTTCGTTCAAGTGTTCTCTACACTGATCCATCCTCTTTTTTCAGCCCTTCTCTACAGGGCATGTCTGCTGCCCTTCAGTAACTCCCACTGGCTAACTCTGAACTCTTCAGCTGGATCACATGTTTTTTGGAGAATGTGTGGTGCCCAGATGGTTCTAAGTGCTCCAGCCAGGTGTCAACAGGACTAACTGCCATGGCAGGTGTCCTTCAGGTGTCCTGTCGGCTCTTATCCTATTCGCACATCTATCTGTCATCATAGTTCTTTGTGCAGCAGTTTCACTCTGCTGATCTTTGCTCAGGCTGTGTAGGCAGTTATTTGTCCCCTGGTATTTCTAGAGTGGTTCTTCCTGCTTGGTTATAATACCTGACATTTATCCATTTTGGATTGTGTCCTATCTTTACCTATTTTTTTCCAGTTCGGTGTGATTCTGTTCGGTGATTCATTTTGTCTTTCGTCATCTTTATGATTGGTGGTAGTTACAGATCTGACAACATAATCTTCATCACAGCATTAATATTTTTCACTTGGTTTTTACTTGCTTTTTATACCCCAGATTCAATAAATGGTGCCTGTGGTGCCTGCCCACAGTCTTCAAGTACTGTTGATTGTCAGAACTCTTTGGGAATCTCTTACATTATACATGCAGGAATATGTAATCACACGAGAATTGGCACATAATCCCAACTTCAATAACTTTTCATTTGGAACATCTTCTTGGGATGTTTTTTCCCGGTGATATAGTAAGAGCTTCAAATGGTGCTAATTACAGCATTATTTTAGATATATGCAGACTTTCTGTAAGCTTATTTTCATTTCCTTTCTCTCCTCAAGAAAAGAGCGATTGGTGTACGTGGGTATCAGTATTGAGAACATCATTCCACCTCAGGTAAGCTAGTGTGTCTATGTGGTATTATTGTTATATTTTCCAAACTTCTCGGGGAAGAAGTCTCTCAGTGCTGTGTCAGAGGTGCCACTAGCATCTTGGAAAGAAAAATCAATCTATATGCAGATCAGAAATTATTCTAGACCCTTCATTTTAGACTGCATGTAGCAGAGAAACCAAGGGAGCTTTATGGTGTTTATTAGAGCCACCTGATGCCACACAGAGTCCTCTCCCAGTGAGGGATTGCAGGACTACCTCCCTGCCCATTACAGTTGGGGTTTCAGTTGAGTGCTCTATGTTCAGTAATTTATATAGGTGGGAATCAGTTATTTAACTCTGGTGTTTGCTGTGCAGTTATCCAGATCCGAGCTAATTGTCATGACTGTCCTTTGGAACTGATGGAAACAAATGTTTCTGGCTTGTGATTCAGAGGCAATATATAGTATCTCTAGGCAGCATAGCATTTGCCTTCAATGAGCATTTGCCTTTAACTTCAGGATGTTAGGGTCACGGGATTAAAAACTGTAAATGTTTAGTGTTTCATTAACAGATGCTTTTGTACAGTTTCTCTTGAGGAAAGAGGAAAAATGCTATTATTCACATGAAGAGCAGCTTCTTCTCACTTAAATACACTTTAAAGCAAGTCTCTTGAAGTCTTAGCCAAACACTTTCATCTGGAATTATATAATCTGTTCTTTGCAGTTTAAAATGAAACTTTTATTCATTTTAAACATAGAGTTTCTACTCTGGCTGGCTGTAACAAGGCAAGCTTTTTTCCCTGTCTCTAAATACCAGAAAAACAATAACAGATTTTACAAACTTGCAAAAGATTCTATGGCTGACAGCAGATATTTGTAAAATGCAGTCTGGGGGCATTTATTTTACTTTTGAATTAAAACCTTGCAAACAATATAATAAAAGTAATCTGCATGAAACTTAATTGAAATTGCATTGTGTAAAGGTATCCCTATGCTTGGTATGTATAGGTGGTGGCCACAGTTTGTTCAGCTGATACATTTACTAGTCCTGGGACTATCACCCAAAGCATGATCTCAGCATTGCAGCATAAGCACGATGATCCAATAGCCTGAACCCTTAAACTCTTGTGTTTGGAAAGTTATGTAGCCTGTAAGGGCAAAATGTGCAAATTCACCTGAACTGCTGCAATACGTCACTGTATTACAAGTTACATTACACTATATGTACTATATTACAATGAGCTGTGTCGGCATATGAGCTTTCTAGACAGGATGAATAATCTATATTATGAATTCAGTCATAATGAGTGTGAAGGGAGGGTGGAGATAAAGCTTTTTTTTGACACTTCTGTCTTATCTGAACAGGAACCAGAAATACCTGAAGGTCAGGAAGAAAAGAAGAAAGATTCCAAAAAGCCCAAATCGAAACTTGAAAGGAGATCTACCAGAACCCGAAAGTGCATAAGCTACAGGTCAGCAGCTTGTTAAGATAGCTTCTAAAGCAAAAGTCATACTGATGTTTCCTTTCTGAATCATCCTACCACTTCTCATGTAAACTTTTACAGTTAACAGAGAAGCCCAACAAAAGTGTCTTTGTTCTTTCCTCTGAATACTGGTTATGGTGGGTGGTTGTGAGAGCATGAGGTGGAATAGTGAAGAGGTGATGCATTAAAAAATGAAAACGTATATATTCTTTTGTTCAGGAATAATGGAGAGGGTTTTGTTACTATTGCAGTTTCTGGAGTGAGTGAAAGCAGGTGAATTAAACCTCTCCTTTCTCTTGCAAGAGAGACTTCTGCTTGTTTCTAAAGGCCTTTGATTCCTTGCTCTCTTCCACCTCCCCACCTTAGACCTTACATGAAAAGGGAATGAAACTTACAATGTAATTATCACTTAGTGCATCTAAAAATGCAGCTCTTTAGAGAAATTGTGACAAACTTGCATTAGTAAATGAAAGTGCTGAGATACTTAGACTCTGCGTTCTGAAAGTAGGTCAGTAAGGTTTTCAAAATTCAGCACAATCTTAATAACAACTTTTGTTCTCAGTGTATTACCAAGTTGTTTTTATAAACTGCTTTCTAAATAATACCTTGTGACACTCTGTATCATCTTCAGTCCACCAGGCAAGTAGAATGCCCTTGGGATTATAAGGGAATGTGGTTGCTTGAGAGATTGTAGGGGTTTGTCCCGAATGTATTAGGAATGTTAAAAAAACCCCTCTATCTTTCCGTTAGTTGCTCTATGTAGACTTTTATCATCAAAAATTATAACATTCCAATACTGGAATAGCAAACTTTGCAGTAGTAATCATCACTGAGTTTATGTTCATCGTGGTTTTGCTACTGAGGAGAGGCATGGTGTTTGTATAGGCTGGGTTTTCCAGCCTGGTCAGAACACTCAGTGTGACTTTGCTTCCCTATTGGATTTTGGTCACTTTTTGAATGAGCAGCAGAAGTCACACTAATGAAAATGCTATTGCTGCTTTGGGAAATTAAGCATTCCTGGAAGGAATGTTGTACTACAGGCAAGACTACATAGTTCTGCTGTTGTGTTAATGCCAGGTCGGTCAGCATCTGACCAGGGGAAAAAAAACCCTTGCCTGTAGGGTGTGTGTGGCATGACGTCAGCAGGACCCATGTTGTGCAATGACAGTAAATTTTTATTGAATGTAATGTTTCAGAAAAAATCAGCCTTCTGATAAAAAGTGATAATCTTTCTTACAAAGTACGTCATACACATAAGTTTGAGCTGGTGAAAACATTACACATACTGGTGTGTCAGATTTTTATGTCTGCAGTGAAGTTCCACTGGTGTCACTGAGACTTGTGACAGCTGGGGAAAGTAAATGCTAAAAGTCGTATTCCACTAGGAAACAGATCTGTATTGTGGAGCACCCTGGTTCTCTAAAGGATCTGTAATCCCTTTGTATCACCCATCTGTTGAGTCCTCTTGTGAGCAAGTTAGCAAAAACCTGTGTCATGAATAAAGCAGCAGCAGAAGAAATTATGTTCCATTACACCTGATGAACAAGCAGCTGTCAGTTCGTGTCTGAGCTCAGGTTATTTGTTAGCAGTGGTTTGAAAGCATTAAGTGATTTCTCACATTTTAAAGAGGGGTTTCTTTTGCTCTGTGGAGGGAAAACAGTGTTTGAGTAATGTGGAACTAATCTTACTGATGGAATAATTTCAGAGGTATTTCTTTGCTGGTTATGTTGCCTGGAAAGGCTGACCTGGAACAGAGACTAGACAAAGTAAAAGGAATAAAATAGGTATTTAATGAAAGGCTACACCTTGGGCAGTGCAACAGCCTGGCCAGGTCTACACACAAATCAAATCCAAGATGGAGCCCAGTCATGAGTTTTTACACTTTTATAAGTTTTGGTTCATTTACATATTGGGGTCAATTATTCAACCCCAGCCCCAGGCTATGAAGTCTTATTCCCCTGGCTTGCCCTCATTCTCTCACCACTGTTTATGCTTTTTGGGTAGCAGTTGTCCTTGATTCTCTAGCTAGAAAGGAATTGTTTTGTCTAACTACCCTGTGAAGAGAATTTACTAACACCCAATATGAAGATTTAGAGTTGCACATTAAGCAGCAGAGATTCTGAAAAATATAAAAGCTAAAACCCAAGGCATCAGGTAAGGCTGCCTTAAGAGTAGCATGCAGTTGCTCCTAAGGTATATAAGGATAGCAGAAGTCCATTACCTTATTTTTAAAGGAGAAAGTGTTTTATTATTGGAATTTGTATTATTATTGGAATACAGAGTAAAGTATTAGATTTATTTTTCTCTTGTACTGCTGGAGTTTCCTATGGAAAACTGAGGTAAATATTAAGTGTAATCTTCCTTTCATGACTGAGAAGTGGAGTTTTTAATGAATGTATTGTTCAGTTGTTAGTTGTCTGAATTTGAAAAAAGTACAAAAAACTAACTTTATAAAAAAGTAGAAGCATCTAAATAAAAAATCTTTTCTATGTAGTTAATAAAATTTATACTTCTGCATGTTGAAGCTCAAGGCATCTATTTTTTTTGAAAGGCAACAATCCTTTTTTATGGAATTTGAATTCATAACTGAAGAAACAAACTGAGGTAATCTCTGTTGAAAGGATTGTATCTTTTCTTCGGTTTACTGTTGTCTTTCAATGAGTTAACTCAGGGTGCAGAAATTTATGCAGCTTTGTTAAAGCTGTTGCAGGATAAGCGCACTCAAAGACTTTGCTTTTGTTTGTCCTATTCAGTTATGTAACATTGCATTACAACTTACTTATGTAGATTTTCAAGGAACTTTGTACTTGGTGTTTTATTTTATCTGTTCAGCTTAGAATGTTGCAGATCCATAAAGTATCGTGAGCTTTAAGAGTAGAAAGCAGCTATGTGAAATCAGTTCTGAAGGAAAATGTGGACAGAATAAAGAATTTGACATTGAGTTTGATAGATGATTCTCAGGCTTTTTTGAAGGTTGGTAGAGCTAATGTCATCTCATAAAAGTTGTGGAAAAAATGATGAATACTTTGTGTGAAAATGCTATTGAAACAACTTTAAAGAACTTTCAGATTATATATTGTTAAATTCAGAGGCCTGCTGTGTGAAATTGAAGGGGATTTCTGTTCATGTAACTCAATAGTAAGATAGGCAGTGGTAAATAATCCACAAGCAAAGAGATATAAAGAACACAATTTTGATAATAAATAATAATAATAATTTTTAAAATTCTTCCCCGTTATTTTAGTTAAATATGTATCCAGCCCACTGTCTGTGCAGTGTAATTTCTGAAGATTCTGAGGTATGTTTTCGTAACAATTTAATTAAGGTTCACTTCAAAGTGGTAAATGGAAGCTGTTATTTTTAGGTTTGATGAATTTGATGAGGCAATTGATGAGGCAATTGAAGATGATATCAAGGAGGCTGATGGAGGAGGTATGTTTCTGATGTTACTTGTTTTGCATTGCAATGGTGAAAAGAAGATGGAGAGCAAATTTATTTTAATATGAGAAGCAATACATATAATTCTCTCCCTTCAAACTCTGTAGTTTGCCAGGGATTTTTTTACTGCTGGATTTTTTGATGTGAACTAAATAATTTCCCTTAGGAATGGCCATCCCATGCTGCCAAAAGATGTCAGAAAATTAGTGAAAGTTGATAGTCAAATCCAGCCTGTACAGGTTTTTATATATGTAATGAGTAAGTTTTGGATTTGAGATGGGAAATTGGCAGCAGTGCTATTGACATTTGTCCCCTATATAAAGAGGGCTCACAAACTGGTCTGCAGTTGGACCATCTAAAGACTGAGTGTACCAGATTGTCTAAATATTCATCCAGCTCTATTAGCACTTCTCAGCTGACCATGAATAAATTGAAATTCTGTTCTTTGTTGCCTGTTAAGGCAACATGGGACCAATCTTCAGTACTATCTGAGGGATGGAGGTGGATTTGTGCTTTTGCATCACCTTAACTTGCCTGAAGAAAACAAGCTATGAAACATTGTCCTTCAGTTGTTTGGCCTGTGGCATCTCCAGACACCAGTTTCAGAAGCTCATGGATGTACGCAGATAATCTGAAAATGGTGTGTTTGTGGATGTGTAGCACAAAGTCCATTATAGTAAACATAACAAAACCTCAACACTAAAGCACCTTTTCAAAAACTCTACTTCTTGGCCAAACCACAACTCAAACCCTTCATCTCCCAAGAGGGATATTCAGCATTACAGTAGTGTATATTCTGGTAATTGCCCTCTCAAAAGGCACAGGTGTGGTAATAATGTGGGTTGGGGTTGAGCATCAGAATGCAGACATTTAACCATGGCCTTCTGCATGGGCCTCAATATTTCCAAGTGACCACAGCTGGACTCTGTGTGTCAGGAGCAAGACTCTGGACAGAGTCTTGCTTGGCAAGAAAACATTCTGCTTGACAAAAAATAAACTGAAGTTAGGCACATGCAAGAAAGATCTGTAGAAAGTTAAACAGAAAAATATACTTGATATTGTTTCCCTTTTCTTTCACTGAATTCAGGCATTGGTAGAGGCAAAGACATGTCAAATATCACAGGTCACCGTGGAAAAGACATTTCCACAATCCTAGAGGAAGAAAGGAAGGAAAACAAGCGACCACAAAGGGCTGCTGCAGCACGACGCAAGAAACGACGGCGACTAAATGACTTGGACAGTGACAGTAACATGGATGAAGAAGAGAGTGAGGATGAATTCAAGATCAGCGATGGGTAGGTTAGCAATTTAACCTCCCCACAAGTCACTGACCTGTACAGGCTTCTGTAACTCTGCAGTGCCCCTGAAATGATCATAAGGAGCATGTTCCCAGTGCTGGAATGGCACTGCACAGTGCCAGTAAGTGTCAGAAAGTGATAGAATGGTTTGAGTTGAAAGGGACCTTAAAGATCATCCAGTTCCAAACCACCTACCATGGAGTCCTTCTGGCCTAGGGGAACATCATTGTACTGGAAAAACTGGACTCTGGATCCATGTGCTGACATCATCCAATCTATATTTTAAGCCTAATACAATATGGAAATGTTACTGTGATGTTTGAGGCCTCACTACATACAAGCTTCTGTTAGTGAAGGAGCGAGGTGGGCTCAGGTCTCTGCCTGATGTGACTGTCGAGCAGAAATCTCTAACAAAAATGTAGTTAAAATGAGGCTGGTTGTTTCCTTTCAATAATAAGAGTTGAAAATACCTATTTTGTGGGATTTTTTTTTGGTCTGATTGTCATTTAGAAATTAGAAGAGGAAAATTTTCATTATTTAGAGCATACAAAACCTGACAGGCAGATTCTGAAATTAGTTCTTGATTGCCGCTCTGTAGGCGGTAGAGTTTGAATACAGTCAAAGAAGCAGATTATACTGTAGAAAACAAATGCATGTCATTGCTCTGGCTGACTGAAACTCCCTTTCCACAGAATTTCTCATAATTCAGTCTGGGAAATTACTGATGTTAAAAAATTTGATAATTTTAGTTTAACTTTATGCCTCAATGAAGCAACATAATAAAGCAAGCATGAGGCTGTAGACTCTTTACTGGCAACATTTAAAGCTTTGTACCAGTCACTGAGTCAATTTACTAAGTGTATGGAAAATCTATATAAGATAAATGCAAATTTTGAGCTTTGTTTTTCACCTGTGACTGTACTGAGGACATTTCAGTGGCACCCTGAATAATTGAGCTACATGTGCTGAAAATTTCCAATCAATGTGTGTAGCTTGTGGAAATGTCACAGAATTAATAGTGCATTGATCTGTTAAAAGTGTGCTCATGCTTTTTCAACTCCATCCTCTGCTTTGGACCTTCTGGATCTTAGACTGGAATTTAAATTCAGCTGGCAGCCAAATGCAAGTGACTGTGTACCTTCAGTGCTCAGTGGTTTTTAAAAAAGCCTCAGCTCCCTTTGAAATTATGGGAGTGTTACAAGTTTATAAGGTTGTGAGGTGAATGTTTTGCATTAGACCCATGGTTTTATTTTAAGACATGATGTTCTAATTATCAGAAATTGTGTAGGACAGTGCTGGGATTGTGAAGGAAAGGTCACCTTTGCTAGAATATGGTTGGCGTTTCTTTTCCTTCCACAGTTACTGCTGTGCAGACATTACATTGCAGTGAACCATATGAGCACTCTAGGATCTGTCCTATGGTAATGCCACCTGCAGTGTTGGTTTGACAGACTGTTTATATCCACCTGCTGTTCAAATCTGCTGTATAATGTCATGCACTGTAGAGCTGAATACACAGCTGAAACCTCTTGTCAGTGATGGCAGCTTGCTCTCTCTGAGTCTTTGCTCCTCATTGTAAGATCTGTGCTTTTGTTTTGTGTAAAATGATACTTATCACTTGGTTGTAAAATATAAGTACTAGGCCAGTCCTTTGGTTGTGATACTCATCTATGTTGTCTGGGGCTTTCCTTTGAGTAGATCTCAGGATGAGTTTGTTGTATCAGAGGAAAATGTGGATGAAAGTGAAGATGACCCACCGTCAAACGAGGACAGTGACTCCGAGTTCTGCGCCCGCATATCCAGGCGACACCTCTCCAGACCCATGAGGCAAAGCAGGCGGTTACGAAGGAAAACAGTAAAAAAAAAATACTCTGAAGATGATGAAGATGAAGAGTCTGAGGACGATTCGAGCAGAGAGTCTGGTCAGTATAAGCAGTCTGATATTTTAAATATTTTGTTCTGGAGAGAGGGAGAATGGCAGTCTGATTTTCTGTCATGAATGACACTAACTTGTTTGCTTGCTTTGTTCAAGTCAGATGTCATCTTTGCTGTGAAGCAGTTTGCTACTTGTTCTGCTGTCAGTATTTTTCAGGAAACTGATGTTGAGCACTAGGTTCTTGGCATTTCTAGGTGATTATGTATTTAAATTAATGCTTGTACTATAATTCTAGCGGCCACCACTGTGGATATTTGCAGCTCTATACCTCTATACTGCTCCTGTTTGGCACATGATTATAGGAAAGAGGATGGAGACAAACGTGTGCATCTTTATAGCTAGTAGAAGATCTATGAAAAAGATTCTGAAAGAAACATTCTCCGTCACTTTTGTGGAAGAAAACTTCAGATGTGGGGTACTCTGTGTTTTCTGGGAGGCTTGTAAGCAAAGAATAATACTTTGAATCTCTCTCTCATAAAATTATCCTTAAAATCTTTAGTAACTGAACACTCTTGCATCACAGGAGAATGTAATAATTCACTTTATTCGACTTGTCCTTAAACTACCTAATTTTCTGTTGGGATGGTTTGAAGTGTGAGAACAGTACCTGTGCACTTCATAAACCTTTTAATGATCAGCATCTTTCTCTGAAGACTGTCCTTGTTTCTGCTTCATTGGAGACACAGACTAGAAAGTGCCATGTACATGAGCACTCATTTTTTCTCACTCTTACTGTGAATTTAAGGTTCTAACTATACTGGAGTGTTAACTTACTGTAGTGTATGTTATCTTTCCAGTGTTTCATCTGTCTGTCTAGAATGTAGATGAGAAACATGTTGGAGTAAGTAGCTTTGGAAAGCTGATTTCCAAAAGGAAGGTTCATGCACGGACAGATGAAGACAGCGATATGAGTGATTAGAGTGATTGTTGTCTCCCTGTCCTCAGTGCATCTTTGCACTGATCATAAGCTCTTATCAATGAAGATACTGGCAGAAGTTTAAAGAGATTGCTTATCTGTTCTGTAATGCACAAGAGCAACTGTTTGTTTCCTGGTGGACACACATCTGTGATAAAATCAACTGATTCCAGTATCATTCCATATATATCTAAAAGTATAATCTTAACTGTGTTTCTGTTTCTCCCTTACCCTCATTATTCCATCAGGATCCTGCTTTAAAGCCTGTTTTGAGCTAAGGAAATCAAGTGCCCTGCAAGAGGCTTGATTTTCAGTCTCCAGAGACAGAATTTCGTTCTGAAGCTGGTTGTTCTTGCCAACTTGCTGTGTTTCTTTGTCTAATATTTTAGGAAGTAAAGAGGATGCCACTTTGATCTGTGACTCATGTCAATCACTAACTTAGGAACAGTGTGTGACTTTTATAGAAATGTATCTTGGGATAATTGTTCTGGCATAGCTCAGTGAAAAGCAGCTGAAGTTGATTTGAGGCTATTTTCAAATGATCTAAATAAATTTAATTTTTGAAGACACTAGCTGCAGTAGACTGGTGCAGGAAGAACTGTGATTGATGGTAAGTTTCTTCTGTATGGTTTCTGTTTTAAGCAAACCCATGATTGAGTGAGACTGATTTTTGTTGTTAACTTATATAACTCAGGTCTTGGAGTTTCATCTTGTCAGTTGTTTTTTGTCTACCTGTTCTTAAAAGTCTTCTAGCAGAGTACAATTTATTTAAATTTTAAAAGCAGAACAGACTTTCCTGAGGCACTGGTAACGTGTGCCGTCAACTCCAATTCAGTAAGGTTGTTTCCACTGTCAGGAATTGTAGAGATGTCTTTGACACCAATAGAGATGAGGCAACAGAAGCATCATAAGGAAACTGTCTGAATTAAAAAACTTACCTGAATTTTTTATGTGACGCAGTTTTGCTTTGAAGGAATAATGCACATCACTGTTTTGTTTCATACAGAGAGCGGTGATTACACAGATTACAGTGATGATGATTACCTGGAAACTAGGAGGAGAAGATCAAGACGGAATCAGAAGAGACAAGTTAATTATAAGGAAGATTCAGAAAGTGATGGCTCACAGAAAAGTGTCCGATATGGGAAGGAGTTGAGAAGACTTCATAAACGCAGGCTCTCCACTTCAGATAGTGAAGGTAAAATAAACTGTTCAGCAATTCCAGGAGCAGGTGTATGTCAACATTATCATGAAGGGAAAGTTATATAACTCTCAGACTTCAGAGAATTGTCTTTCTAGAGTTCCTTGATGTTTCTGAGAAACTCTTTCCTTCTGAAGCAGCCCACTGATACTTTATGATGCACTGAGTCACTTCTCAAATTTATCATTGCCCCTAATCCTGACTTCCAGGTCTGAATTTACTATGCCTGACATAGAGTATTTGGATTCCAAAATTGGCACTAATGCAACTGTTTCCCCATTTTTCTGTTGAGAGGTCACAAAGCTGCATCCCACGAGCCTCTAAAGATCGTCCTATGTAAGGGGAAGGGCATTGTCTCTGGTGCCCTGACTATGTGCTGGTGGTTCAGACTCATTTCATCTCCTGTTTAAGGAGCTGTGCCAAGTGCAGACGAAGCCTCTCTCAGTAATGTCAGGCACACCATGAGTGATTGGTCTGCTTCGTGATTGATAATTAATTAGCTTTTACAAAGCCAGCCACTGACTTTGGCTTTTGGACTGTGGGTGCCTGGCTTATCAGACCTTGGGTCTTGCTTTCCAAATGCTGAGCAGTGCAGGTTGCAATGGATACGAGGCTTCCTCAGAAAATGAGCCATCCTTGACAGCCTGAGTGCCTCAGTAAGAAGTTATATATAATTTGGGGGTGGCAGGGGTATAGTACAGGTTTGTGTGTGTGTGTAGATGCATGAGTTTTATGATAGAGCAGCCGTTATTTGCATTCTGAGTTTCTGTCGTCGTGCAAATAAAGCACGTACTGTGAGATGAAGAATGCAGTTCTGTATTATTCCCAGCATGGAGTTAGCAGTTTTGGCGGAGAACACACTTACTGCCAAAGCCTCTGGTACTCCCCAGATTGGAAACAGAATATTCATAAATTGTTGATACTTGCTACATTAGAAACTTATTTAAAAATTAAAAGGAATGCAAGCCTCTTGGCTTGGTTGGGGAACCTGGGGAAGGAGACACAAATGTGTATGCTCAGAGAGCTCTCTTGTCAATGAGTGTGAAAGATGAAAAATAAATGTTTCACTGAGATTTGCTAATGGCTCTAAGTCTGCTGCCTCTTCCAGAGAGCTACACATCTAAGAACTCCGAAGATGATGAATCCACAAAGGAGTCAAAGCGATTGATTCGAAAACGTCGGCGAAGTACAGACGACTATTCCGAGGAAGAAGGAGAGGATGAGGAGGAAGAAGGAAAGCCTGTCCGCAAACGCCTGAATCGAATCGAGACCGATGAGGAAGATACCTGCGAAAACGCGAACGACGACACAGAAACCCCCACTCCTGCAGTTAAGCTGCCAGCAGCACAAGCCCCCCAAGACAACCCCAAGAAGCACTGCTACCGGATAGAGAGCGATGACGAAGATGACTTTGATAATGTAGGGAAAGTAGAGAGCCCTTTGGACTACAGCCTGGTGGACTTGCCTTCTACCAATGGACAAAGCCCAGGGAAAACCATTGAGAACTTGATTGGCAAACCAAGCGAGAAGACGCAGGTCCCCAAGGACAGCACGGCCAGCGCCAGCCTGGCGCCCAACGGGACGGGGAGCGGGCAGGAAGTGGTAGGGCCGGAGGAAGATGAAGATGAACTTTTGAGAGTGACTGACCTTGTTGATTACGTCTGTAACAGTGAACAGTTATAAGACTTCCATTTTTGTGCTAATTTATTCCACGGTAGCTCATACCAGCGGGCCAGTTATTAAAAGCTGTTTTATTTTTCCTAGAAAATTCTCCACTACAGTATCACTTTCTAGAAGCAAGAATTTCACCAGTCCTGCAGTCTTTCTGTGAAGTGACCAGTTTTGAACTTCGAAGATGAATTGCTGTAAATTCCCTCTCTTACCCTGCCTTCTCCTTCCAAGTCCATGGTCCTGGGTAATTTCACTCACAAAAACCTTATAACAACAAGAGATTTGTATATTTTTGACTTTATATTTCCTGAGTGCATACAGATTTGTGGAAATGGGTGGCCTAAGAAAGCATTCCAAATCAGTCAGGGCCCAAACCGGAACTGGGTGGGTTTGGCTCAAGGGGTGGGGGGGACGGGAGGGGGGTGGTGCAGAAGCACTTGTGCTTTAGCTTTTTCATATGAGATATATATTATATTTAAATGTTCACAACTTAGATTACAACTTAACAGACAGTTAAAAGCAAAATTAATGTCTGTACTGTTGCATTTTGTGAGTTGTAGGTTAACATACCATAGCTCATTTTAGTAATCACCTTCATGGAAGCAGTTTGATTTTAATACCGGAGGCAAACAGAATTATTAGAGGCCAAGAAGGTACCATAAGCAAGAACTCTGCTATTCATTATGACTTGCAGACTTTCCTAATAAACATCCTTTAAAGTGTTTGTACAGTGAAGTGTACTGTAATGAAGTTTTTGACAGCCGAAACACTCTAGCCATGAATTTCTAAAGTGATCTCATGCACAGTTCATCAGATGGCCTTCAATGCACAGTGTCTAGTGGGAGGACATTCTGATGTCAAGTTAGTCTGTAAGCTGGATGTCAAATGAGTCTGTAAGCACTGCAAACTTTTACAGACAAAAGAACCCTGCGGTCGCTGCCTGGCCACGTGAGTTTCATCACCGGTTGGAGTATTCCAAACAAAAATGTGTTTGTACAAATGGCATTGACCACAGAATGACAGTGCATAAGAGGATGGAGGGATTTTCAAATAAACCATGACTGGTCCATTCATGCCCTTAATATCTACTTCAAATTGAAGTAAACAAATGGAACAGTTTTCCTTTTGGAGGTTTCCTGTTTGGGGTTTGTGTGTGTTTTGTTTTGGTTTTACTTATCTGCCTGGATGTATTAGCAGGTTTTGAATGTAGTTGTTGGCCTTTGGCCGTTAGAATTTTCTTAAAATACATTTTAATAACTGTCATGTGACCAACTGATTTCAAGAAGGCAGAGTTTCTGAGAGAAAACGCTTGACTCCAAGATATCTCATCAACTTTTGAGCAGGCATGAAGTGATACGTACTTTTATTCAAGGGGAAAAAAAGACAATGGAAGAATAAAACCCCACCCAATCAACACGGGGCACATCAAGAGCATTCAGTTTTCTCTTTACTCTGATTAAGATGTAGGATGTAGCATTTTTACATGTTATAGGACACAGCTCAAACAGATCTGCCAAACATTGAAATCCAAAAAGGTCACATCTATTAATCCTTTTGCTCTGAGATTTGGATTTTTGACCGGTGTTTATGTCCATTGCCGGCAATGGATGCACCAAAACTGCTGCTGCCACTGAGGAGTGAGTTCTCCTTTCCTGCCCCACCTGATTCCCTTCCATTATGTTGTATTTACTAATCAGTCATTGAGCACTTCTGTTTTCTTGTAATAAACCAGCATTAGGCCTTTATTAAATACCTCTCTGGAAAACCTAGATCCAAAATTTAACTACCTTCTGGCATTTAAAGTCTTGGTTTTGTTTCCCCACCTCTGTTCTCCACAAGGTCTGTCAGAACCACTCAGTGACTCTTACTCGTTTGCGTTTTTGCAGTGCACATACCACGCTATAAAACTAGGATCAGAAAGATGCAAGAAGATGGAACTTGCTCATTATCTGCTGTGCTAAATAAGCAAACTTGTGATTAAAAACAAAGAGAAATTACTCTCTACATGACAATTTAATTTCATCAAAGATTGTTTTCCTACCTTACTGATGTTAACAATTAACAGTTAAGTGATTAAAATGGGGTAGTGAAGAGCCACAGAAGCGTAGAATGAGTATTTAAAAGCACATGTAGCATTTTAAGCTACTCTAGTGCTTTTCTTTGCTTAAGTGACGCATAAATATAGTGCTTCTAAATTCTAATATACTTAGGTGTTAGAACAAGTAAGAACATAAGGTTCACTTGTCCATTATAGTAGCTGCTGAGCATTTTTAATACTTGCAGTGCAAACTGATTCACATCCATCAGTTCTCTGGAATTGATGGTTCCTCATTTGTTTTGGCAGTGCCATATTTTCCTTTGCTGCCTGATGAAGCCTTCTAGTATCTGAACAAACAGATCTTGCTTGTAGGATCAACTCCAAATGCTAAATACTTAATGGGGAGGTACTTGTGTATGTAAGAAGATACAAAAGAATTACAATTCTGGATATACCAATCGTGAAAAATATTGAGTACTGAGTTAGAGTGATGTAAGAGCAGGAAAGACCAGGAAGCACAGTAGGAGCATTGAAGATTGCATCAGAAGTGTCGTGTTTTAAAAACAGCCAGTTGTTACCAAATTGTGCTTTTTATAGGTCTCTTCTTAAAAGCAACTTTTCTGTCTTCTAAGGAGTCACCCTTGGTACCTGAGATGACTTCATCCCACAGGGTCTAGAGTTCTTCCTTAGATCACTGGGAATGGTGTGCAAGGAAGAACTGCAAAAAATGCTCTGGAAAATATTACCATTTTAGAACTTGGTAATTTTGTTGTTTTTAAGGCTTCCTGCTTGGTGCAAAATGTATCATCTCCTATTTGGGAAGATGACATTTTCTGACAAGAGGCCAGCTATCACACAATTCATGCTGTTACAGTACGTATATGTGATTCCAGAGTGAGAATGTCTTGCTGGTGTCCTTACAGTCTTGTGCCCTTCTGTGCTCAGTGTGAGATCAGAAGTTAGTTGTCTTTGAATGGTGATCTTCAGGCGTAGCTTTGGGCTCAAACCGTATAGGAAACAGGAAACAGGAAACAGGCCATGGATTCTTTTTAACAAGAACAAGCAGCTACTGGCTGAACAGGCAGAGCATTTATTCAGCAAACTCCTGTTTATTCCACACAGATTGTCACCAAAAGCTTTGTCTTTTTTTTTTACCTGCAAGCTCTTCTGTATGTAACTGACTGGGAGGAAAGCTGATTTCTGTGTGTAGTCTAAGTAGCACTGCTGGGAAAAACATATAAATCAAGTGGAGGAGTGGATTTTTTTTTGTGCCACCAAGATATATGCTGGCTGTTTGCTTCCCTGTGTGGGGCTTCTGTGGCTCAGTGACAAAAGGCACACAAGTGGGACCGCTCTGCAGTAATGAATGGGATGTGTTAATCTAAGCAGAAGAGCAATAGAATCAACAGCTGGCTTGGTTTCACCCCAGTTGCTGTCTTCTGGTTGTTGAGTCTGATAAACCGAGCATATTCTTGATATAGGGTGGAAAATGGCATCACATTTAACAACCCCTAGTTAGCAAGGTCAGTGCTGAACAGTCAACTCTTTAATACTTTCATTTTGTACATGCTGAATTATATTATGAAACCACATCATCTTCCCGAATGAGAAGATTGTTCTGGTCTAGCAGCACTTAGGAGAAACAAGAGATGCTTTTTTTTCCTGAAAAGCTCATTTTTGAAGTGTCACCTTCCAGATTTAGTTGTATTAAGTGTCTTGGTTACTCTCCATGGGAGCTAATGACTAAAGGACTTGTTTTCTGTTCACTTCTGTTTTCTAACTGCTGTGTCTGAACTCTTGGTAAGAGACCTTACATTGATAAGCTCAAGGGGCAAAAGATATATGTTTACAAAAGAAAAATTGCATGGTAGTGGTACACTTGTTCTGATTTCACATCTATTATTTGAAGTACACTGGTATCCAGGTGCTGCGACTGTTTAATAATTTTAATCCTTCATTTTCAGGGGGTCCATTTTATACCTCTGTTTTCAGGTGCTTATAATACGGTTTTCAGTTTTCTTCAGTAGGAGGCTCTAGTCTAAATCTTGAAATAATGATTTTGTATCACATTTTTACAAACTTCTTTTATGAAAAGTAAACAAGGAATTTTTACAGCACCTGCTTTTTAAAATTCACTTTGTACATGGTGATTTAAATAAACCATGGCAGTAATGCTCGCCCCCAGAACTGGTCTGACAAAGAGATTTGTATCACCTAATTCAAAAAAGCTTTGTATAGGCCTTGAAAATGGGGTTTGATGCATGTGCAGTGACTACTATTCACAGACTCGTAATGTGGTTCTGATGTGCAGCGTGTACCCTAGGTATGTATTTGCATTTGATGTATGCTTCTGATTTGGTGGCTATATAAAATCCTTAAATATATATAAATTTATGTAGATCAAGTATCTTCAAACAAAACAGTAACTTTGGGAAAATAATTGCATTGAATATGGTATGGGAATCTCTAGAAATAAGGCAGCAGAATTTTGCAAATCCTTAAGTGTTTAAAACTTCCATAGAAGCATTTAGGATACTGTCTGAAGTAAGGATTTACAGGATCAAGATCACATTTGCTGGTAGTCTCTTCTGCCTCCCTTAATAGTTAGCATAGGGACTGTATCTCACATGAAGTGAAAGGCAGAAAGTAAAAAAATCCAGCAGATATTATCCATTTGGGGCTTTTAAAATTTTTGTTGTTTTGGTTTGGTTGATTTTTTTTACTGGTATACCCTGATATAAGAAAAATTCTATTACTAAGTTTTGATGCTTTACCCAGTCTGAGACCTAACAGAGAGCTCTGGCTTCAGAAATATTTATCAGTTGAAAATATTTCTGGAGACCCAGCAGTTGGGGTATTGTCACTTTGGAAAGTCACATCACTTATCAAGTTCTTTTAGATTAGATGTAACTAACTGAGGTAGCTCCAAACAACAAAATTGTAGGAATGATAGTCCCAACAATTCAGAGTAATTTAACTTGCTTTGTATATTGCTTAGTATACCACATAAGTAAAAGATTGTGTAGAGCTTCTGGGGGAAATAATAAAACACTCTAAAGTAGATAAGGTTTTATAGTTGAATCTGTGGTGTAAAGCATTCCGATTCAACTGCAATTGAAAGCAAGTCTTACAAGTTGGGTTTTTGACTACCATGTTGTAAATGTTGGCTCCCCATACCTGAGCTGAGGAGCGGGAGAGGGGACAGCACTGCAGTTAGAGGTGCACACGTGCCTGCCGGTAGATCTGCTGTTGCTCCATACAACCCCAAAGGTTGCTGAGGAGAGCCAAGCAACAGCACGGCTCCGTTTGTTCAGCTGGTTTACTTCATGCACTTTGCAGCACTTTGTGTATAGTCAGTCTCACTGGTTCCCCAGCTGCAGACAGAGTCACTCACTCCTGCTGTTTGGATGTTTGTTCCAGTAACAAGGGGAGATGGGGAATGGGTGGAGGGAAGTGGAGTGGATTACTGTGTATGCAAATTAATGCCGTTTGCAAGACAGGTCTTGGACAGGCCTAGAAACTGCTTGTGACTTGCTCTTTAAAGGCTGGATTTCCAAAGGAAGGTCTCCATTTAGGAGAATCATCCTGATATCCTTTTTTTTTTTTTTTTCTTTTCTCATCCTGATTTTCAAAGTAACTGGAAAATGTACTTAATGTATCCTTCCTTGAGGGAATAAATAATGTTCCTCCATCAGTGCAATGTGGATGTAGAAAAACTTAGGATCAGTCCGTAGAATATTATGACTATGTTTGTCTCCAGGGATGATAGTCAGAGTCTACACAGTTTGCTTTCTTGTTTGTTCCTCTTACTGTGTCCCACACAACTGAACTTGGATCCATCTGTCAGAACTTAAGTGGTTCTACAGGGATAAAGTCCCTCTGCAAAGACATGTGATAGACCTAGTAACCAGTGCACTGTTTATTAGTTAGAACAGGTAAAAGTCCTTAATAGATAGTAATCTGCCACTCAAGGTAGTGGTAGAAAAAGAAGTCAAATCATAAAGCTGTAAGCCTTGTTTAGTTTTCCATTTTGTACTCGTTATATGGACTCTAAAATCTTGTACAGTACCTTATTCCTATCCTATATTCACCCAAAGGATGCTCCTCCCCCTAACTGGCATTAAACTGCTGTGTTGCCAATGCCATTGCTGGTTCCTGCCTGTGTTTCACAGCTCTCCTGCTGCAGCCAGGGGATGGATGGGACTGATGAGATGCAAAATGTCACTGTTCCTGGGTGCGGGGCAGTTCTCACGCAGCACGGATCCTGTCCATGAGACAAACATCGGGGATTCTCAGTGTCCCACGTGGATGCTTGCCCTCCAGTATTCTTTTGAGAACTGGATCAAATCTGCCAGATAGATCTCTTAAATTTTAAGATACACTTACATGAATTATAATTTTGTCTTGCTCCTGTGTGCTGTTTGTATGTTTGCAAAGACACCTTGAGTTCCTTAAAAATGGTCTCCACAGCTGGCCTCATCTTTTGTTTTCTTTCTCTAGAGAATTAACAAGGTAAAGTTCCACGAGCGGAGCTCTTTATGTAGCGTTTAATCCTTGCATTTTTTGAGTCCTGAACCTTGTTTTTTTTCAGTCTCCAATCATGACTTGCTACACTATCAAAGGGAAAGGACCCAGGGGACACACACTGTGTGTGTGGGAAGGGGGGGAGATACCTTGAAAAAACTGGAAGTGTTATTCTTGTTGCACATAAATTGGGTGGTGCTTTCACTGTCTTTTCCCTCCCACTGGTAATATCACGTGCATGTAAAACATGCTGCGTTAAAACTTTTTTAAATGGAAATCATGGTGGCATAGTGCTCAAAGGGTTAACTGCAGTTTATTAACAGCTAATGTTTTTAGATTTGCAGTACACAACTGTTTAAATACTGTATTCCTTGTAAATGAAGTAAGAAAAAAATGTTAAGGCTGGTGCCAATATTTTTGTTAATGAATCGTTCAGCGTTGTCTCTCACTACAGTCTGGTCAGAACTCTTTGTGTATAAGCTGGGCCTGAAGCCATTTTATAGCTTGTAGGCCTAATTGTGTAACTTTTCTTTCATAACGGTTTTGTTATAATATCTACTGTCATTTCTTTCATATAAATATGACATGTAAATTGTCATAATAAAAAAAATTGAAATAACTTGATGTACAAAGTATAATGTGTATTGCAGATACAAGTGCTTTTTAATGGACATTACACATGCACATAACTTTTCTAGTTTTAGAACAAGCACTGAGTAATGGCTGCTGTGTATTATTCCAGCCTGTGATGGTGCCCCTGCCTGCCATGGGAATGGGCACACTCCTGGTTTATGTTGGTTTTGTTATGGCAGCTCAACTGACCTTCCTTTCTTTAAGCAGCTCTGGGTGATGGTGGGGAAGACCTGATGGATTTGTTTTTGCAGCCACGATGGTTTTCTGTGTGTGTTCCATTTTTTATATACTTTTTATATGTCACCTCATAGTGATGTTGCAGTCACTTGACAAAAACCAGTGTGCCTGCAGCCAGCACTGTGCCCAGGAAGGCTGTGCCAGCAGACAGCAATGAGGTGTCCACATGGTGCTCCCAACAGAGGAGCCAGGTTCATTTATTTAGTCTGAGATGTATAAAACCTGGAAAAAAATGGGGAAAAAAAATGAAATCTGCAGAGACACTGAAGAAGCAGCTGTTCTGACATATGGCAATGGACATGGATGATATTTTGGGACTTCAGCAGGAGAATGTCAGGGAGCAAGAAACGAAGAAGAGAGTGGCTTCTCTATGTGAATTGCTGAAGCCTGTCAATCTTTATTTTGAATGTCTGAGGCTGCGGTCAAGCTGCTGGGTGTTTCTGCAGTGATGAAAAATTGCTGTGTAATACAACCTATTGCTCCAAATCCACTGCCAAAACTTTACACTTCCATTTTTAACAGATTCTGGGTATCTAAGTCTGAACTGGCCACCTTATGGCAGGCAGTGCTGTGGAGAGAAACAAGTGCCTTGGATGGTGACTCCTGCCTTCTGGGCTAAGGTGACAACCCTGTGAAGGTACCTGCTGCTCTCCATTGCCTCCGAATACGGCTGTGGTTGACTAAATCACTGTTGGACATCCAGTGTTCAGACATCAGTGAACACAGGATCCAGGGGGTGGATCCTAACTCACTTCTTAAAGCTCTTACAGCTGAAGAAAAGTCTTCAGGTAATGCCATTCTGTTCCATTCAAACTTAGAGGAAACATCTATCTTCCCCCTCTAAGCTTCTCTTAGGTGCAGCACTCAGTGCTCTGGTGTGGAGTGTCTTGATTGTGTAAATAAGGAAGATGTGGATTTCTCCTCCTCCTTTAATGCCTCATCCTCAAAAGCCACTTCCTGCCTGGGCTTAAACTATCCTTTTTCCCATTTTCTTTTGGAAGAGTGATAGGCCACAAAAGAAAGACTCACATTTGCATGCAGGAAGATAAATGAATTCTGTACTACTCCACTGCAGCAGCTTCAACCAGCAGTAATTCACCCCCAGCCACTCAGAAATCTTAATTTATAATGACCTAAAGTTGTTGTGTGATTTGGAGTTAACTACAAAGATGGTGAGAACTCTCTGTGGCTGATATGACAGCCACATTAGGTAAGAGGGGGTGGACATGAACAGCACTGCTTTATAACCACTAAGTGTAGTGAATGGTATTTCCGTGTATTTGGATCTCTTCCCACCAGCTGATCATCTCTTCCCATAGTCTGATCTGTGTTCTTGGATGAATTACAGATTTTTTTTTCCAGTTGACCACTTGTCTTGGTATGGCAAACTTGAAGATTGTTGAGAAATTCCCCTTTCCTCATCTCCTATTGCCTCTGTTGTTTTATTGAAGCTATTCCAGCAGTGTTTAAATATCACTTCATTGCAGAATTTGCTTTCATCTCGGTCTAAATGATTATTTGTATGAGTAACAAGTATTTATGTTATTACTTGCGTAATTAAAATCCAAAATGGGTAGGCATGGTCAGGCAGCTTTCCAGAGCATTGTCAATAGCTCAGACTAAGAGAACCATATTATGTTCTGCTCTTTGCTATCCAAGACCATAGCTAGGAATGTCCAGAGAAAGAAAAGATGGAGACTTAATCTTGTTAATAATTGGTTCATATTTGTGAGAACCCATGTTTGCACACAGGTAAGTAAATTACTCCTAAAAAGTAAATCTAAACTGATAAAAGGGAATATTAACATCCATGACAAACTAACAACTTGTATGGGCTTTTGGTATGTTGCTATGGCAGGAGAATTTGCCATCCTGACAAGTCAGGGAGAAGGGATGTTTGCAGTGATGTTGTCTCACTGATAGCATTAACAGAAACGTTCCCTGACAGAGATGTACTTCACTGATGCATCAGTAATCCCCATTTCTCACTGCTGTAGCAAGAGAAATGGTGTAAATCTGGGGGAAGAAGCAGGACCAGTGCTTGTGAGGGGGTGGCAGCCTTCCCATCCCTGCACCGTGCTGTCCTGAGACACCCCCTGCTTGCCAGGTACTGCAGTAGTGTCGGGCTCCTGACCCCAACTTCATCACTGCTGGGGGAAAACAACTGGATACCCTTTAAACAATTCAGGTACTTGTGATTTTCTTTTTCTTCTCTGTGTGTATTGATCAGACACTGAGTGCTGGTCACCACCCAGAAATTCCCCTTCTGGCATCCAACAACGGTAATTGAGAAGCTGTATTTATTTATTGTTATTTATTATCTTTCCCTCTGTCACCTGTTCAATGAGACTAACAGGCTAAAATAGATATGGCAAAAATCAAGAAGCATTTGGGCAACGCTGTCTAGCACAAGGTGTGATCCTTATCGTGTCCTGTGCAGGGCTGGGAGATGGACTCAATGATTATTGTGGGTCCCTTCCAATTCAGGATTTTCAATGGTTCTGTGCCTGCTCTCGGTACTCTCATTTATAGAATCTGAACTTTTTGGGTTGGAAGGGACATTAAAGACATGTTCCAGCCATCTTGTTCCCAATTGCTCAGAGCCACATCCAACCTGGCCTTCCAACCTGCACTTCCAGGCATGGGGCAGCCACAACTTCTCTGGGCAACCTGTACCAGTGTCTCACCACCCTCATAGGGAAGAATCCCTTCCCAATATCTAACCTCACTCCACCCTCTGTCAATTTGAAGCCTTTTCCTCTTGTCCTACCCCTTCATGTCCTTGTCCAAAGTCCCTGAGGCCTCCCTGGCGCCTTCTCTTCGGAGAACAGCTCTCAGCCTGTCCCCACAGCAGAGCTGCTCCAGCCCTCAGCGATCACCTCAGCGCTCCCCTTTGTTCCTCTTTTCCACACAAGGGCGACTTAACTTGGACCTCGCCCGCGGCACCCAGCGCTGCGGAGCGGGAGCGCGGCGCTGCCATCCCATCCCGGGACAGTGCCATCCCATCCCCGGGACAGTGCCATCCCGTCCCTGGGCACTGCCATCCCATCCCGGGGCACTGCCATCCCATCCCCGGGGCAGTGCCATCCTATCCCGGGGCAGTGCCATCCCGTCCCTGGACACTGCCATCCCGTCCCTGGACACTGCCATCCTATCCCCGGGCAGTGCCATCCTATCCCGGGGCGCAGTGCCATCCCGTCCTGTGACAGTGCCATCCCATCCTGTGACACTGCCATCCCATCCCGGGGCAGTGCCATCCCATCCCGGGGCAGTGCCATCCCGTCCTGTGACACTGCCATCCCGTCCCTGGACACTGCCATCCCATCCCGGGGCAGTGCCATCCCGTCCCTGGACACTGCCATCCCATCCCGGGGCAGTGCCATCCCGTCCTGTGACACTGCCATCCCGTCCCTGGACACTGCCATCCCGTCCCTGGACACTGCCATCCCATCCCGGGGCAGTGCCATCGCGTTCCCGGCGGAAGCGCATCACAGAGCGGCGCGTTCCGCTTCCGGCGGCCGCGATGGTGGAGCAGGGAGGCGGCGATGGCGCCATGAGCTTCCTCAAGCGTTTCCCTCCGCCGGCCGACGGCGTCCGCCACCAGCAGCCGGACACGGAGGCGCTGCTGGCGGGGCGCAGCCTGGGCACCGGCACCCTGTACATCGCCGAGAGGTGCGGGGCACACGCGGGGCCGGGACCCCTCGGGGCTGCCCTGACGGCCTGAGGGGCCCGCGATGGGGTTCGGGAGAAGGGGGAGCCCTCGGGGGCTGGGAGGCTCTGCGGGGCGTCCCGCTGCTCCTGCTGTTCTACACCGGGCAAGAGGGAGCGGCACGGCCGGAGACCCGGCTGGCTGGGACGTTCAGGACTGGGCTGGATGGAACTTGGAGCAGCAGCGTGGTCTAGTGGGAGGTGTCCCTCGGAACGAGATAGCTGTAAGGTTCCCTCCCACCCAAACCATTCTGTAAAACTCAGCGCGGTGGAGAAATGTGCGCTTGCAGCTGGACCACGACAAAAGCGGCTTGTCCAGCCGGGCAAGAGAGGAAATGCTGCCCCAATGCTCTTGTGAGACCCCACCTGGAGTGCTGCATCCAGCTCTGGAATCCCCAGCAGGAAAAGGATCTGGAAGTTTTGGAGCAAGCCCAGCAGACTCCACGAAGTTGATAAGGGGATTGGACCACCTCTGCTTTAAGGACAGGCTGAGAAAGCTGAGGTTGTTCAGCCTGGAGAAGAGAAAGTTGTGTGGAGACCTCGTGGCACGCTCCCAGTATTAGAAAGGGAGGCCACAGTGGGGCTCTTTGGCAGGAGCTGATGTGGCAGTAGTGATGGGACAAGGAGGAATGACTTCAAACTGAAAAAGAGTGTTAATTGAGTTACTAGGAGAAATTATTTGCTGTGAGCTGGGTGAGACCCTGGCACAGGTTACCTAGAGAAGCACTGGATTTCCCATCCCTGGAAGTGTTTGAGGCCAGGTTGGATGGGGCTCTGAGCATCCTAGTCTAGTGGAAGGTGTCCTGCCCAAGGTGGTGGATTGGAATTAGAAGCTCTTTCAAGTCTTTTCCAACCCAAACCATTCTATAATTAAAACCACTGCAGCTCTCCTCTTTTGACAGGGGAGTAGGCAGGGCTGTTGGGTTTCTGCTGTTAATAACTACTCTGGTTCTGTGAAGTCTTTCCTGTTGCATTAATCACGTGGAAACTGTTCTTACTTGGCAGAAATCAGTCTGGTTATTCTGGAAGATGTTATCTGAGCTCTTTATGGTCTCCTTTCAGTTTTCCCTGCATTGTATAGCTCAGGGAGACAGCTTGATGATTAAAACAATGTAATTTTCTTTAACCATGGAAAGGTACTCATAATATATTCTGCAACAGAAGAGCATTGTTGGAACGAAAACAATTTAAAATGTGCACTGAAGAGTGAATTGTCTTTTAAAATCTCAGACTAGGAAGCTTTTATGAAATGGCCAATACTGTTGGAGGAGCTTTTGCTCCACCTGAGCTTGTTAGTGGTGTGTTGGAGAGGAATCTCTGGAATTTTGTTTACTGTTTTATTTAGTTTGGTTACAGCTACCAGGACTTCTGTTTGTGGGGTACCTGCTCTGAGGACATGTAATGCTGACTTTCTTTGTAGGTTGCTTTCAGTAGACTTTTGTGTGAGGCACCTACAGTCTGCCAGCTTCTTCTTCTTCATGTGTTTCATCACAGAGCTTTCACCAGAGTCACTTGTTGGGATGAACAGAAAACACCAGTGTTTGCAGGAGTGTCGTGGGAGAATGGGGCATCCAGGAGCACAGTGAGGCTCTTGATCCATGTACTGACTCTCCACTAGCAGCTGTAAACATTGAGGACTGGACAGTTGAGGCTAGGAAACTAATTTCTTGCTCCCACTGCACTAGGTCTTGCTCTCAGCCAGATTTTCCAAACCAAGGAGTCTTCTGTGACCTTTCCATTGGTTTTGTCCCACCACAAAAGCTTGTGAATGCTGAGTTTTGCAAATGGTGGAAGTCTCACTTTCTGGCCCTGAGTATTTCTGTTCACTCTGTGACATCATTGATTATAGGCGCCCAAATCTAGCTGGAGTTTGATTTCTCAGTGTCTAGAAAGATGTTGATTGTTCTGATATGAAGGAGGCAGCATCCTGGTGATGACAACCTGTGCTGTCTTTTGCTGTGCTTAGGGATGACAGTGAAAGTGGGGAAAGCAGAGGCTGTAGCACATAAGTTGTGGGTGGAGGAATAATTATAACCTGGCTCTGCTGATCACAGAACTGGCTGTTCTTCTACTTAATTCTACTGTCTGTTTTTCTGCTTACAGGCTATACCCACATCAGGTCTATAATCCTCTAGGAATTATGACACTGACTTGCTTTTCAGTGTCCTCTTTGTCTTGGAGAACCACATTTAATAGCTTAAGTTACAAATCACACTCTGGAACCTCTGTAGTTGTCTTTGGAATGATAGATATCTGCAGGGAGGAGAAAATGGAGAGGAAAATGCAGCATTTAGTGCAGATGTGATAAAGCTGTGATATACATAGGGTTCTTAGCTTCACATTCTTTAGGGAAAGGTGTCTTTTACCTCAGCTATCAGTTAATGCTGCTGCAAAGTTCTGTTCAGGCAGGTCCAGGGCTGTGTATGCCCGCAGGGTGGGCTAAGTGCCTTGGCCACAGTTATTCACCTTTTGGGGTTGGTTGGCGTGAATCAGACACTTTGGATTCCTCTGTTAGTTTCTAACTTGTCTCTTCTTTTTGTTCCTCCCTTGTTAGTCGCCTGTCTTGGCTGGAAAACTCTGGAGTTGGCTTCTCCTTGGATTACCCCACCATAAGTTTACATGCCGTCTCCAGGGACCTGAGTGCCTACCCAAGGGAGCACTTGTACATTATGGTGAACGCCAAGTTCGAAGGTGAGGAGTGTTGCTTGCTGCTGCCATGCGGTCCTGAGTGACAGGATTTCCTCCTCAGAAGGAGGAAAGGTTGATTTTAAGTAATTGCTTGTATATTCTTTTTTTATTTTCCTGAAGGATAGTTGTTTTAGAGACACAGCTTTGCATTTGTTCAGAGTCACTTCTTTACAGTTCTGCTCCCAGCTTGTGGTGCTGAGAATCACATCTCTGCCCTCTTACACTGTTTTAAACAATTTAGTTCCTCTGCCAGTCTCCCTGTGATTCCATCCTGAGTAAGTTTTTTTTCTTTATTGAGTTTATGTTAATGTTGCTGCCCTCTTCAGGCTCGATGAATTCCTGTTGTTTCACAGCCAGGGAGCTTTTCATTCATTTTCTCCCACAGCTTGGTTAAATACAAACAAGAAAAGACAATAGGTCATGCTACCAGGCTTTAAAACCCACCTTTTTGATCATTCTTGCTTTGATGTAGAGAAAGCAAGATTCCTGTTTCCTTGTTTGTATGAAGATTGTATGTATCTATTTTTTTTTTCTCCTGGCAGACCTGTTAATATTTGAAATGTGTCAAAAACTGCATTGCATGAGTGTTAGGTGTTGAGCTGATCTCCTTTTCCTCTTCATGCCTACTGGTCATCACAGCTAAAGGTTGAAATCTGGCATTTAATTTTTTTTTTAATGTATCCAGAAAGTAATGACAAGACTCTGAGGAGCTGGAGATGCTTTTAAGCTATTAGTGTTCTTCATTATTTCTTTCTCTTATGTTACTAATATTCTCTGACAGTCTGTCACTACAAACAATAAGAGAACATTTCCATACACCTCTTGGTTCTTCTTCCTCATTTTCCTGTAACTGTGGTTATTTTGAAGTAAAAAAGACCCTCATCTGAAGAAAGATACTTTGTAGCTTTTAAATTAATTCTGGTTATAGCATTTGAAAATACAGATATCCTGTGAAAACCTTTATCTAGAAATCCTGAATAGACTGATTTTTTTAATGGGTATTTTTTGTTGGTATTTTTTTTTTTTAGTATATTAACTCTGCCTACAGTAAGTCTTCCACAGCAGGGAGGTTTTACTCCTCAAAGTCTAGCCCTGGCCTACAATTTTAACTGCTGCATAGTGTTAAACCTTTCCACTTAGTTGGCTTCAGGAGTCTTCATTCTCAGTTGTGCAGGGTACATTGTGTTCTTCCTCTGAAAGTTTTGTGTGTGCTCTCTACGTATTCGTGCCTTGTCCTCACCCCTTTTTCAGAAAAAAGCACTCAGAGATTGACTGCATTGAAAACAAAGAGCTGGATTCAGCAGTAACAAGCAGTGCCTGCGGGTGTCAGTTGGAAAAGAACTGGGTAGCTTCCCTGCACACTTCATTTTTGGGGCAGCTGGCTGGCAGCTTCTTGGCATCTTCATATTCTTGGTGGTGCCAGTTTTGTGTGTGATTAAAAACCACTCTCAGTGGCACAGCCTCTTCTCCTGTAGAAAGTAATTGTGCACTTTTGAGGCTGTCAGTGCAGTGTCCCCAGCCCCGAAGCAAGGAACTGCAGCCATTTTTGTGGGGTTTTATTCATAGAAAGTAAAACACCACACTGATGCTTATTTATTCATGTACATGGCTACAGAAGTCAGGAAGCACTGCAGTTGTCACTGGCTCTGGATGCAGTTTGTGCTTCTGACATCTTGCTGGCTGACCAGGAATGTTGGAAATGGAGCAGAGATCCTGTGCACATGGCAGAGTCCCCTCTGAGGGGCCACACTGGAAGCTAGCTGATTTCGTGACAGTAATGTGTGACAGTAATAGAAAAATCCATGTGATTTAAAAAATGATAACAATTCTGAATTGGGGGGTTTAGAGCACTGTGGTTTTTAATAAGAATCAGGCCATTTTCCTGGAATACTTTAATACATTGCGTGACCAGTACAGAAATCTTTACTCCTTAAGTTATAAGCAGTTATAAGCAGAAGTTTTCACATGTATTGTGAGTGTTGTTGAGGTGCTATGAGAGGGCCTCATACATCCATCTGGGTCTTGGAGTCTCATAGGGCTTTTTTGGGAGACCAGAGTGGAGGTTTTGTACCTCTCTTAGGTTGTTCCTGATTTGATTATGTCTGTGTTCCTGAAAGAATAAAGAAATGTGATTTTTTTCAAGCAAAATAAGCATGTTTCTTCTAAATGTTTCAATTTCTTTGATTTCTTTAAAGAGGAGACAAAAGAGGCTCCCATGACTGAAGGGGGGGAGGAGGATGACAGCGATGATGATGTTGAACCAATTGCGGAATTCAGATTCGTACCTAGCGACAAATCAGCCTGTAAGTGTGAATGGGAATTGTGTTTTACTTTGAAGTCCTCGTTATATGTGGAAGACATTTGGATGTAGAGATGGAAATACTGTGATCCTTCAGTGTCCTTCTCTAGTGACTTGATTCCTGTGCGCTAGAAAGAACAAAGCAAATTGTTTTATCTGGCTTGAAGAATGACTCTTTCAAGCAGCTGCTTCTCAAGGGAAGTTCCAGTGCTTTAAACCAGATACTTTTGAGTATAAATACACAATGTGGATAATCTCGCTTATATATGTTTGAAGGGAATATATATGGGAAATGTATTTTTAATTAGGAATTCAGCAATACTTGTGTCAGTGACAATTTCATTAGAAACATCCTAATTCCCTGACACTGCACTGGAAAGCTGTCATATCCTGTGCAGTGTAGAGCTTACAGTTGGATTCAAGTTTTAGGAATCTGATGGATGAGATGCTGCAAGGATTCGTGCAGTAGGTAACCACAGTAGATAACCAGAGATAAACCTGTATCATCAATGAAATAATGCAAAAGTGCTATTAAGAGGCTAAAGTACCAGGCTGGATCTCTGAAACCTGGTGTGTTTCTTACACGGCTTGTGGCTTGTTGGATGATGTCTTCAAATATGAATTCACTAGTGGTTCTGCTAAAGGAGTATTCTGACTCCCTCTGATCACTTGGAGTCAGGTTTCTTGCCCATTGCTTTGGGCTGTTGGTGGAGGTTTGTGTTCACTTGTGTTCCTGCAGTGGAAGCCATGTTCTCAGCGATGTGTGAGTGCCAGGCCCTGCACCCAGACCCGGAGGATGAGGACTCAGACAACGACTACGAAGGGGACGAGTACGATGTTGAAGCCCGTGGTTGGTAACAGTTGCTTCTTTTGAAATACCTGCCAGCACTTGGATACCTGGTATTTGTCATAATTGTTTATTACTCATCTTGCCTAAGCATCCCTTTTGTCACAGGCTCAGTACAGAAATTCATAAATCTGCAAAAAACCTGTAGTTTAGCTGTCACAAATGACAGGCATTCAGCAAAAGCATTGTTTTGGTTCTCCAAAGTTCACAGACACAAAGGGCAGCCTTTCCCGTTCCCAGTGGCTGTGCTAGCCCAGGTTCAGTGCCCGTGCTGCTGTGTGGTCAGTTCACATTGCTGTGTGTATCCTGTACCTGATGCAAGCAACTTTTTAATCTCAGTTACTTAATCTGAGCATAATTTGTCCAGCTGCTCCCCTGTTCCTCAACCTCTGCATGTTTCTGGCTCCTAAATTTAGGTCTGATAAACATAAACTTGTTTTTGCAGAGCTAGAACAAGGTGACATCCCGAGCTTTTACACATATGAAGAGGGATTGTCACATTTAACTGCAGAAGGCCAGGCCACGCTGGAGAGGTTAGAAGGCATGTTAGCCCAGTCTGTCAGTACCCAGTACAACATGGCTGGAGTGAGAACAGAGGACTCTATAAGGGAGTTTGAAGGTAAGACATGCTTTTGTTTCACTAAACAATATGTCTTCATCAATGACACAGCCAGTGGGATTGAGTGCACCCTCAGCAAGTTTGCAGACACCAAGCTGAGAGGTGTGCTTGACACTCCAGAAGGATGGGGATGCTATCCAGAGGGTCCTGGACAAACTTGAGGGTTGGGTCCATGGGAACTTCATGAGGTTCAACAAGGCCAAGTGCAAGGTGCTGCACCTGTGTTGGGGCAACTCCCAGTATCAACACAGACTGGGAGAGGAAGGGATTAAAGAGCAGCCCTGCCAAAAAGGACCTGGGGGTGCTGGTGGATGAAAAGTTGGACATAACCTTGGGGTGCACCAGTGTGCACTCGCAGCCCAGAACACCAACCATGTCCTAGGCTGTATCCAAAGGAGCGTGGCCAGCATGGTGAGGGAGAGGAATCTGCCCCTCTGCTCCACTCTGGTGAGGCCCCACCTGGAGTGCTGCATCCAGCTCTGGGGTCCTCATAATGGGATATGGACCTACTGGAATGAGTCCAGAGTAGGTCATGAAGATGATCAGGAGTCTGGAGCACCTCTGCTGTGGAAACAGGCTGAGAGAATTGGGGTTGTTCAGCCTAGAAAAAACAAGGCTCTGGGGAGATTTAACTGAGGCCTTTCAGTACTTAAAGATGGGGACAGATTTTTTGGTAAGGCCACTTGCTGTAGGACAAGGGGGAATGGTTTCAAATCAAAGGAGGTGAGACTCGCATGATAAAAGGAGAGATTTTTTACCATGGGGATGGTGAGCCACTTGTCCAGAGAAGCTGTGGATGCCCCATCCCTGGAAGTGTTCAAGACCAGGCTGGATGGGGCTTTGATCAAAGTGTTCTAGTGGAAGGTGTCCCTGTCCATGGCTGCAAGGGCCCTTCCAACCCAAACCATTCTATGGTTCTGTGATATGGAAGTGGTGGTTCTCCAGTTTGGCTAATCCATAAACCAGGACCGAGCGAGTGCAATGCTGTGGGTGATACCTCACTGCAGAAGGTCAGGGATCACCCACATGCCTTTGGCCCTATGGGCACCGTGTTGGCTGCTGTGCTCTGTTAAAGAGTGAGCACTTCAGTGTTAAGAACACTTGATTCTTCCTGGTATGATTTTCTGGAACAGTGGTGAAGTGAAGTTGACTTAGGATTTTAAAAAAATGAAATTTACCAGTCTACACCAGGGTTAGGAAGCAGTTTCTACTTTAAATGAGTTGTAGTTTTTATTTGGGTTTTGATTTTGTTTTTTTTCCTGATACTCTAGGTTACAAATTAACAATTATCTTAACAGAGTTCAGGGTGAATTCTGAATAGTTAAACACACTGAAACAGATTTATTATAAAAGATCTATTTTTCTGAAGGATGCTGTCTCTTAATTCTGTTGATTGTTCAAATATGTATTTAAGGAGTAAAATTTCTTTTCTGTTCAGGGAAAATCATCTAATTTCGCAGACTCTGTCTTTTCTGTGTACTGTTTTCATTAGACCAATGTATTATCTGAGAGAAGAACAAGGAAGTAGTTTAGTAGCATTGCTTCTTTTTTATATATATAAATTGCAGTGATTTTTATATGCCCTTACGCTTTTGAAAGATTGAAAATGATGCAGCAGTTGTGGATTTCTAGAAAATAACTAATTTGTTCTCATCCACAGGGAGAGGTTTTTAATCTTACTTGTTTTGTCAGTTGTTTTCAGGCTGTCTTTGTTCTGCAATTTTGAATAAATTTATGTAAAGACAACAATAGGTGATGGGCTCCTGTTTCAGCTGTGCCCTTTGTTTGAAAATTTAGTTAGGTTTCTGAATCCCAAAATTCCAGAAATGAATATAAATTGAACAGCAAGTATGTCATGTGTCTCAGAGCCATCTTCATCAGTTTCGTTTACTTTCCTAATCTTATTTGCTACAGTACTGCTCCTTGGTTTGCTGGAATTATAAATATCTCCAGGGGTGCTCAGATTCAATTATTTTTTGAGTTAACTTATTTTTTATATTTTTATATATATTGTGGCATAGGGCAATTTTTCTTTATTTTCAGTGATTGTTTCAGAACAGGATACAGCTTCTTTCTGCTCAAGTAAAGTTATTCAAAGGAATCATGCCATTTGTTGCACCAAAACTTCATTTAAAACATGAAATAGTTAAAATCCAGTGTTGAAGTCTTTTAATAAGGCAGGGTGAGATGAGGTTGTAGGAACTGGTGACATCTCTAAGTGACTGACAGAGCTGGAGCAAACCGAGAAACTTGTGAGCTCACCAGTGTTTCCTTAGGCTGCTTTCCGAAGTTCAGTGAAGGGGTTTTCTGTCCTGGCCACCTCTTGTCAGCAGAGGGCATCTGCTCTCTTTCCCGTGAAAACGTCATCCCTCATCCGCTTGTTTATGGAGCACTGTCTGTTTTTTTCAGATGGGATGGAGGTGGATGTAGCACCAGTAGTTGCAGGGCAGTTTGAAGACGCCGAAGTTGATCACTGAGGAGGACAGGTACTGCTGTAAGTTCTTCTGACTTCTCACATCAATGCTTTTCAGTCCTGCAGAGCCTTCCCTCTCTGTAATTTGTGTATTTGTGTGATTCTACAGGAAGTGTCTCATGATATCAGGATGATGGTGATATAGAAGAAGGAAAAGGGAGCTGTAGTTGCCACAAATGTAGAAAGATGTTTAATGATCTGTGCCAAAATGCCTGTTGATATAAACTATTACCCTGCAGAGGCAATCAGCGTGGATGTGCCTGTCTGGAAGATAGGTCAGCCTTTTAGTTGGTTTATGAATTGTCTGATCTCAGAGGTTCTTAGATGCTGACACATGAACACTGGAGGCATCCCTGGGAAGTTACTGTCTTTAGTATCTGTTGTTTTGACCTTTGTGTGTAGGATTTCCCTGGCTGTTCAGGGGGGCAGGACACTTCACAGCACTGCAAGTCCGGCTCTTCCTTCTTTATAAGCAGAGCAGGAACAGTTCCTGGTAAAGTTTCTGAGCTGTCCAGATGGGATTGCTCTCGGGAGTGAACAACTTAGAGAGAACACCCTGCTCAGGAGGTTGTGCCAGAGCAATCCCTTTTCTTCCATCACCTGTTGCTTTTCTCCTCTTAGTAGCATTACAGGATGTGCCAGTGGTTCCTCGCTGGTGCTGGGAGGGAGAGGAAGAACAGCTTTTTCTGGGACTATTTTTAGAAATGCACAGGCACAGTGGGGTTGTGATGCCACCCTTGCTTCAGCAGTGCTCAGTTTGTATGTGCTGCTCAAGGGGTGCTGTGTTGTCCCAGTTCTTCTGCCTATCTCAGAAGGGAGACTGACAGCTCTTACCTTAAAGTGAATGTCCAGCTATCCCACTTGAAATGCCAGAGAGAGCAGCTGTGGAGCAGGCAGCCAAAAGCTCAGGGGAGGAAGGAGGAAAGGGACACAAAAAGGAGTGTGACTCACTGAAAGAAAAGTGGGAAAGTAGTTGATTAGGGATTAGAGTGTCACAAAGAAAGAGGCTGCAGTCCCTGAGGAGGGCTGTTGTGGAAGGGTGCTCCACAGCTGCATTCCTCCTCTGTTGCTTATTTTTCTTTGCTGCTGCAGTTCTGAAAGTCTCAGAGTAGTCTTGTATTCTCTTACTGACCTCCACCACTGCCACTGCTCCTGAATTGGTATTTATTGTCTGGTGTAAGAGCTCAGACTTCTGTAGTTGCATTTCTACCCTGGGAAACACTTCACAGAACAGAAGAGTTCTTAAAAAATCCAAAATCTAGATACTGGTTGTCCTGCCATTGGATGGTCCTCCAGTTTGGTAAAGAACACACTTAAAAATCAGAGAAAAGCCTTTAGCTGTAGATCAGCTGCCTCTTAGTGAGTGAATGTAAATTTAGGCTCTGATGACTCCATCTCCAAGATTACTTTGGTCAATGGTTTATTAAAAAAAAGTCATGCTGTTGAAATATTCAAATTTGACTGCTTTATCTATTATCCTGGTTAAAATTTAACTGGATTAAGGAGAGTTAGTAGCTGATAGCAGATCTCTAAGAAGTCTGAAATTGCTGGTGGAAGTGTTGTAGACTATTCTTGTAGAAAAGGGCAAAATACACCGAGTAAGAAGTAGCATTGGTTAGTGGAATTATTACTCTGCCTTCCATGGTACAGCATGTGGCTGTGGGAGATGAAAGTCATGAGAGGTGACTGGAGAGGATTTCTTCCTGTGCTTCTGCTTGTGCTGATCACAGCAATCCGTGTCAGAGCAGATCAAGTGACCTGCATATGCAGTGTCAGGTGCTGAAGTGACATCACTCCAGGTACCAGTTTGGGATGGCCCTTTTTAGAGTAACCGCCAGCCTGAGTGTGTGGATGTAATTTAAGGATGTTTAGGAATCCAGGATCTAAGGCAGCGACAAGGATTTGAAGGCAGAAAGTGACATGGACAGCTCTTGGAGGTCTGTGCTGATCACCTTGCTCAGAGGGTGGCTTGGCTCTACACTCTGTATGTAGGGGTGGAGAGGGAGCTTCTGTGGTCTTGTGGTATTCCATGGAGCAGCTTGTCCCTTTGGACCTCCTGAACTGCAAAATGATCTACAGGAACATCTCATTGGTGATCCCTTGGAGAACAGTGTGCTGTTCTGCCTCCCAAACAATGCCCTTGTGTGATGCTCATGTTGTGTGCCACACAAATGAGATGTGACAGTCTCCTGCTGAAGCTCCTGGAAGACTTGCTGGCAGGACAGCAAGTGCAGGACATTTCCGGTGTTCCTGTAATCAGTGGTGTTTTGTCTGTGGCATCACGAGGCTGCAGCAATTGTTCTGAAGCAACTGGTATGTCTGCGTGTGGGTGCAGCAGGGTCTGCCAGGGCATCCTGGTGCCTGCTGTGAGCACATGCAGTCCTTAGCTGACCCGAGTTAGAGCTGCTGCCAAAGGCAAAGAGGCTCAGCCCTTCTGAACATTCATGGGCTTGTAGTAAAGTGCTGTCCTCTGACTGCAACCAACAGATAGCTGCTACTCTGTGACCCTTAATAACCTCTTATTTTGATGCCAATTATGTAAACTTGGGTGTCTTGTGTCTTTCAGATTCCTCTTGTGGCACTTCCAGATTAAGCTGTAAAACCGAAGGCATTGCAGTGACTATCGGGAGTTAACCTTTCTTTTAATGACCTGACTTTAGACATCTAGGTCTATAAATGCTTGTAGAGATGTTTAAAACAGGGTTTGACATTTGTGACCACTATGGGGTTATTTAAATAAAACAACAAAATAAACAAAAACAACAAAACCTCTTGCATCCAACGCTTGAATGGGGCTAATCAGGGGTCATTTCATAGAATCACAGAATGATTTGTGTTGGAACAGACCTTAAAGATCATCTGGTTCCAACCCCACCTGCCATGGGCATGGGTGCCATTGAGTAGATCAGGTTGCTCAGGACCCCATCCTAACCTGGCTGTGAACACTTCCAGGGATGGGGCAGCCACAGTCTCTCTGACCTAACTCTCTAGCCTTTTAAAGAAGCCTTTGTAGGGATTCTAGGACTTCAGAAATAAAACTGTGAGTGGAACAGTATTTTAGATTGTCCTAGAATTTTCCATATTTTTTTACCTGTCATTGGGTGAAGAGAGAAATGGGAAGGAGAAATGGGAATAGAAATGTTACAACTAAAAGGAAATAGGGTTGGCCAAGGATTAAAAGAAAAGCTAAATTAAAACCCCCTCATGTAACTGGCTTTATCATTTCAGTGCTATCCCTTTCATTTCTCTGAGAGCTGAGCTTGGGTGGCAGAGGAGATGGAATGAAGTCTGTAAGGCCCGGTCAAAGAGAACTGGTTTGTGTCTTTGTATTAAATGTTAACATTGTTAAATAAACTAAGATTTTTGTATCTCACAACCAGCTCACTGTTGCAGTTCTCCCTCCTTTACTTCAGCAAGCAGCTTGAGCCCTTGAGTTTCAGAACTCTCTAACAAAAAAATCTTTAGTGAAACCAAAGCCATTTTCATCATTTACCTGGATGTGAAGATAAAAGGGCAGAGCATTTGCAGAGTCTGCCTGTGACAGACTTAGTCAGACACATCCCAGACTTAGGAACCCAGCTTTAGATTGCCAAGATGTTGGTCCTGCTGGAGCTTTTCTGTTTTCATCTCTCTGCTGGGTGGTGATTTTACTATTGGGAAACATCAGCAAATTCAGGTTGTTGTTCTCTTCCCCTAGTACTGAAATGAAAGTCTGGACCAAACTTCCTCCATTTTCTTTTGCTTTGAAGTTGACATGTGATTTTTGGGGGGGGGGGGGGGGGGGGGGGGAAATATGGAAGGGGAGAGGGAGGATGGGAGATGTTGGTTTATGAACTGTTTACTGGTCCTACACTCTGCTTACACGTTAGGATGTGATTTGGTTCCAAGGTACGTGATAATTATAACCACTCTTCGTTGAATATTTGTTAGGAATGCCAGTCAAATTAGGGATGTTTTAACAGTGCTGTAAACTATTGATGTAGCTGAATAAATGAGGTAATTCAGCATGTTATGCAACAAGACATTCTACAGGAATACCTTCACCAGCCCCTTTGTATACATACTAATGTATTCATGTGAGTGTGTGCCTGTTTTTGTTAGGGATTCAGAGTTACAAAAGATACAGAGTTGCTTTTTGCACTGGTGTTTGGAAAATCTTGGTGTGGTGAGATTTTGGAACAGGTAAAACTCTTACTGGCACCACAACTGAGGCAAAAGGCTCATTGAATTCGAAGTCACTATTCACTGTTGAAGCAGACTGGTGGGGTTTTCTTAGTGTGTATAAATCTGGGTTGGAATGTGGTGTTTCTGTTGTTTTCCACATTAAACATACCCTGGCAGATGGGCAGTTAACTCCAGGGCAGGTGGACTGTTCACAGTTCCTCTTGGGACTCTCACTAGATCCAGAATTTGTGTTGTACTAATGTGGAGCTCCAGCAGCAATTATCTAGTAATGCTTCCAGTAAAATCAATGCAGCAAGATTCCTTGAGGTGAGGTGGAAACAAATGCTGAAGGTAGCATTGAGAAGTGTCTTGTGTGGATTGACAAGTTTTATTTTCAGTAAAACTTTGTATTTAGGCTGTGTACAAGTGTTCTGGACTTCATGAGCATTCGTTACCTCAAATGTAAAATACTCCTTTTTGTCTGCACTACCAAAACCAGTTAAATTCTCCAGTTCCTAGCTTATGTTTAGTTTTTATTATTTCTGCTACTTCTGTTTTTTTTTTCTTTTCTTTTCCATTAATTTAGTCAATTTCAGGCTTGTCTAATTCCTAGTGATTTAAAAATATATATATTCTAGTGCCTAAAAATACAGCAGCTACTTGTTAGTCATCTAGATTTGTACCAATTCTTTTAAACTATATGTTGTGCCAAAATAAACAAGGCAGACATGGAGAAGTCAGATCTGATCTGACCTCTTCACTTTATGGACTTTTCTTTTGCAGGCCATGAAAAATGATGTCGAAGTAGGGTCTCTAATCTAACAAATCTTGGCTGCCTGTAGGTTTGTATATCTGTTTTCTCTTTTCTTTGTCCACTTTTATGCTCTTTGAGGTTTGTTTTTGAGACCTTTATCCTGTGGGCTCCATGGCTTCAGAGGAGACATCAAATCATGCAGATTTTGAAAGACTTGTTTCTGTAAGAAATGAGGTGGAAAAGTGGAGGGGAAAGTTATTAGGTATGGATCACTTCAAAAGGAGGTAAGAGAGATAGAAAGCAGTAAAGCAAGAAAAGGAGGTAGAAACCCCCAAAAGGATCTGTTTTAGAAGCAGAACAAGGTATAAAAATACGTATTTTTATCAGAGGATCACATCTTTTCAGGCTCAGTGTGCTGGTGTGTGGTCCTTGCCATGGAGAGTTTTAACAAGGACAAGTTTCCTTGGGTAGATCTACTCACCCTACGGTCGAAGAGCTGCTGAATGATAACCCAGAAGTTCTAGTTCTCCTCAGCATATTAGCAGGCTAATTTTTTTATTATTAGTAACAGGGTCATGGATAGGACTCTTGTATGTAAATCACATTCATACAGTTGATTTAATTTTGCAGTATAATCTTACAGGTACCTTGGGAAAATAAAACGAGAAAAGATTTTATTGCAACTAGGAAGAAATTACATGGAAATACTTGCTTCCCAAACTCTTGCAGAAAATAGTTGACAATAGTAGTTGTTAAAGACTTCATCAGTTTACTGTGAAAACCCCCCCCATCTGATTCCCTTTCTCTCAAAATGTGGTTGGTAAGGTAACTTGGATGATGAAGCAAGGGATATTAATATTATACTGAGATCTTTGTAGAATTTGTTAAACATCTCTCCTTTCAAACCAAGTAATGATAAAAAGAAAAACTGAATTTACTCTTAAATTTGAGAAGTATATTTTGGCATGTTTAAAAATTATGCTGCAGCTAGAAGAAACCTTGTGCTAGAAACAGAGCTTCAGAGGGTAGTATCCATCAGTGGTATTTGCCTCAGCTGAGGCTATAAAAGGTTATGCTTGTGTATGTAGCTTTCCTCTAGGTTTTATCTCTGTTATTTATTCTCCTGCATTGCAGATTGATTTGTTTTTTTTAAAGAAGAGCTACATAAAATCAAGGACAAACTGGAGTACTGCATGATTCATCCCTATATACTGTGTCTATGTGAAGAGGCAGAAGTAATTGCTGATAAAAAGTAGAGGGTTTTGCCTAAAATGCCATTTGGTGTGTGTGTCTACAGAATTTTATGGTATTTTATTACTGCTTTTTCCAACCAAGGTAAACATTCAATAATCTCCAATGGGACAGGATGGAACAGAGCCTTCCTGGAAGGAAGTGAGGGGTTACTTACCTGCACTCAGGTATTATTAAAATTGTTGGTCATACATTGTAATCATTTTAATTTTGGTGTAGGATGCCTCTAGAAGAGAGCTGTGGGGACTCTTCTAGGGTGAAGTGTAGCCTTTCTTCCTCTCAGAGGTAGGTATATGGCAAGTAGGAATATGATGATGTCAATATAAGAAAACTTGAGCTCCCTTTTTGCAGGTGCCTTCAGTGGGAAGAAATCCAATAAAATCAAACCTTGAAAGGATGGGGTATTTCTCTGAAATTAGTTTTGCATGCTAATAAAGGTCAGCAAATGGCACTTACGGCTAAAGTGACAAAGTTTGTGTTTTAACAGTCCTTCACATTCCTATGGCTTAACTGAAAATGGTGGCAGATATTCCCAAAACCCCAATATACATTTACAAAATAATTATCTTAATACAAAGTGGTGAGTCAAGTATTTCAAACGTGAAATCTGAAAATACAGCATAAAGGTGGCACGGAAGTCTGTCAGCAGTTCTCTGAAAGCTTTATGTCTGCAGATGTTGAAAATATTTTTTAATGTAGTGCTTCCAAATTTCAGGATTTGATGTCTCAAGACAACCGAGGAAAGAGTTCGTCCCATATAAAAGCCACAAGTATTGTACCTGAAATGAGAAGTTACAGAAAGGACCTTTATTTAAATGTGTTTGAGAAGACACAGTGCTGCTATGGAAAATAAACAGTATGTTTAAATATCTGAGTGTCTAACACAATACAGCAGTACATTTTGCAAAGGAAGCTTCAACAGGCCATGCAAGTGCTCCTTGTGAGTTAATAGTCTTGTTTTCCTTAGTGTGGTTAATGCTTTGATCTATGTAAGCTGAGCCAGAGGCAGAGTTTGGCTAGCTGAATCCAACACCAGCACCTTCCTGATCAGGGCTCCTTTCTTTGTAGCTAAATGTATAAATGACTGAACCAGCATCTTAACTTCCATCCCTCACCTGAGTTTGTAAACTGTATCTGTTTTGATAACCGCGTGATTTTTAGGTGCTGCCAAGTGGGTATAGGACAGTGGGCTTTTTTTGAAGATCATTCTCATATAGGGTTTATTATGGTAATGTTAGAAATAGTGTATGACTCTCATAAACTTCTATCTCAAGTTGAAAGGGGACCCTAAATCCAAAGGACATCCAAATACAGCTTATTACAACCTTTTTTACTGCAGGAAAAAAAGGTTATTCTTTCAGAGATGAAGAGGATCCAGCTTGATGGTGCTGCCCACATGTAAGACTGTATTTATGAAACTTCTTAGATCACAAAAAAAAAAGCTTATTGAAAGGGATTCTGTTTAGTCCAGTCTGCCACTCAGTGCAGGACTTTGCCTATGCTGGATGGGTCAGTGAGACTATCCCTGGCTGAGTCCCAAAAACCCTCATGCTGGAGATTAGCATTTCTCCAGGAAACTAATTTCAATATTGCTGCACCCTTCCTCCTGAATGTTTTCCAGTAGCCTAAGCTGAACTTCCCATGCCCCCGTTTGTGGCCTTGCTGTTACTTGTTGCCAAAAAGAATGGTCAATCTCTTGTAACTACTCTTGAAATACTGCTTGAAACACTTAAACATGCTTAAAACACTCTTTCATCTTATTTTTGCAGCCTAAATAAGTCTGGTTCCCTCAGCTTGCCCTCTTAGATCAGGTACTCTGGACCCTTCATTGTCTTTGTGGTCCTCCACTGCCTGGATCCTCTTTTTTGACACATTGCTCTTCAACTGGGGGACTCCAAACCACCCATGTTCCAGATGTCACCTCACAGGCATTGAGTAGAAGGAGGCAATAATCACAGAATCAATTTATTTGGAATACACCTCTGAGGTCACTGAGTCCAACCTGTGACCGAACACCACCATGGCAATAGATTGTGACGCTGAGTGCCACATAGAGTCTTTCCCTAAACACCTCCAGGAACAGTGACTCCACCATCTCCCTGGGCAGATCCTTCCAATATCTAATCATGCTTTCGATGAAAAAATTCTTCCTAATGTCCAGCCTAACCTTCCCCTGGCACAGCTTATGCCTGTGTCTTCTCATCCCATCTCTGGCTGCCTGGGAGAAGAGACTGACACCTCCTCTACCCCAGCTGCAGCCTCTCTTCAGGCATTTGTGGAGAGTAACAGAGTCCTCCCTTGAGCCTCTTCTCCAGGTTAAACAACCCCAGCTCCCTCAGCCACTCCTCACAGGACTTGTGGTCCAGACCCTTCACCAGCTCTGTTGGCCTTCTCTGGATGTGCTCTAGCACCTCAGTGTCCTTGCTGAACTGAGGGGTCCAGAACTGGACACAGCATTTGAGGTGTGGCCTCACCAGTGCTGAGTACAGCTGAGTACAGTCCCTGCCCTGGTCCTGCTGGCCACACTACTGTTGATACAGATCAGGTGCCACTGACCTTCCTGGCCACCTAGGCATAACTGGCTTAAGTTCAGCTGCTGTCAACCAGTGCCCCTAGGTCCTTTTCTGCAGGGCCACTTTCAAACCACTCTGACCCCAGCCTGCAGCCCTGCATGGGGTTGTTGTGGCCAAAGCGTAGGACCCAACACTTAGTTTTGTTGAACCTCATGTTGTTGGTCTCAGCCCACCTCTGCAGCCTGTGGAAATTCCTCTGCAGATGTGCTGCTGAATCCCAAACTGCTGAATCATGTGCTTTGTCAAGCAGAGGGACCAAACTGTTGTGAACAAACTTCAATTCACTGGTAAACATACTGGGGAGTATGAACTCAGTACTGACACCAGCATACTCTGCATGGTATTGGCCACCAGCCAGATGTCAACCCATTGATTGTGACAGTTTGAGGTCAATGCTTTAGCCAGTCTTTATTCCATCTAACAGTCTTTTTGTGCATCCCCACTTTGAAGCAAGAATGCTGTGGGAGCTGATACCAAAAGCCTTACTGAAGTGATGGTACACTACATCCTTGCTCCTTCCTCATTCCCATATGCATTCATTGCAGAAGGCAACCAAGCTGGTCAAGCGTGGATTACCCTCACCAAGCCTGTGCTGACTGTTCCTGTGTTTATCTCTGTGTTGTTTACATGGTTGGAAATGGATTCCAAGACTGCACCATCTTCCCACTGACTGAAGTGAGAACAACTGGCTTATAGTTCCCTGGCTTCTCTCCTTCTCAAAAGCAGGCATGGCATTAGCACATTTCCCATCAGCAGGAACCTCCTCCAGTTGCTGTAACTTCTCATAAATGAAGGATGATTCCAACACTGGCCAACTCCATTTCTAGGTGAATCCCACTAGAGTCTATGGATTCACAATCACATATATTGTTCCTATTTATTGTTCCTTATTTATTGCTTCCTTTCCAAAACCTTGCTGATTTACACAGAGGTTTGGGAGCAAATTTTGCTTGGGAAGACTGAGTGGTACCTCAGGCTTTTCCATGCCTTCCATCACTAGGTTGTATCCCCCCTCCATCGACTGACCTGCATTTTCTCTGGACTATTTTTGTAATTAGTATATTTGTAACTCTGCATGTCCCTGCTCTTAGTTCCAGCTGAGCTCTAACCTTCCTGACTTTGTTTCCAAGTGCCTGTACAAAGCTCTTATACTCCTCCTTTGCTGCCTGTCCCAGTTTCAACTTCTTACACGTTCTCCTTTGTTGTAGGGAAGTTCTTTGTCTAGCCAGCAAGGAAAGGCCTTTTTGTCGAAATTCCCAGTCTAACACTATATGACAGATTCCTTCTGCAAATCTAAATCTATTACTGAGCTCTCATGAGCTTTTTCTAAAAATCACCTTTTCCCATTTATAGCAGCTTCCAAAGGAATTACTACTGACAGCAGTTCCTTAAATAAGCAGAATTTTGTTTTGAGTCCAAAGTCTGGACAGCTTTGCTATTTACCTTCCCAGTCTTCCTCTGCATCCTGAACTCTTGTGAGAACTACAACCCAAGTGGCCACATTCTCAGGACCCATTCTTCTCTGTAGGCAGGTCCTGTTCAGCATCGCCCCTCACTGGCCCTTTAGTATTTGGATTAGACACAATTACTGACAGTTACTAGGAACTTCATGGATTGCACCCACTCATTGCATAAGAGTTTTCACTCTGTCAGGTGATGTCTGTAGAGCTGAAAACCCCTATGAGGACTGGGGTCTGGGAATAGGAGAGGTTTGTTTTCCAGTTGTTTGTTGAAAACCCCCTTTGCTTGGAAGTCCCTGAGATACTGAACACTTCACTGCACATGGACTTGGAATTCTTGTTTCTTTGCTTAAGTGTTCTGAACTTGCTGACAGCCTCAGAATAGCCTCTCCTCCGAGCAGAAAGGTCAAAGTCTCACCTGTTGCCTTCTCCCTTGCTTACCTCCTCCATTTACATCTACTGCTAAGTGGCTGTTGTGGCACTTATTTTCTAAGGAATAGTATTAGTCTTTCTAGTAAAATGGATCTAAAGGAAGGGGCCTCGATTCTAGTTTTATGATGTCAGAAACGTAGCAGGAGGCTAGGCCAGGGTGGATGGCTTTAAGCATTTTGGTCTACTGGAATGTGTCCCTGCCCCTAGCAGGGGGGTTGGAACTGGATGGTCTTTAATGTCCTTCACTCTGCAATACAATTCTATGATATGCTGAGGTAGCACCTGTCCAGGAAAGAGCATTTAATTCTATTGACCTCATGAGTATCTTGTCACCAACTCTTCCATTTGTAGCTGCCATCACCCTGGTAACTGAAAGAGCAGCATTATCTCAGTCCCCATCATTACTGATGGTATAATCATGCCTGGACAACTAACATGAATTCCTTTGGCAGTAAAACAGAAACCATCTTTGTTCCACTGGTGCTTACTGAGTCTATGTTCACAGTGCAGAACTTAAGCCTGCCTGTGCTAAGTTACAAACACTTGCTGGCATCTATGATTATTGCAGGAATCCAGAGTTTAATGCTGCTGGAGAATAACCTTCACAGAACATCGGTGAAGCCATTTTGACAAATGAGTAATTAACTACAGTTTCAAGATTAAATTTCTGAAAGACCATAAACCACCAGTAAATTTGCTGATCTTAAAAGAAAACTTCCATTTCATCCTTGTCTTGTAAAGGTGATAATCAATCTTCTTTTTCTTCCAAGTACCCTTTCTAACAACATTGTGAACAATGTGTGTACAGCCAGATCAGGACTCAGTTATATACTGAACACTGTCCATATCCTTGCCCTCATGGATTTTTGCTACAGCCATAAATGAGAATATATTGCACTTTGTACTGGCAATTTTAAGTTTCATGATATGTTGGTCCATGGCTCAACTGTGAGGTAGTTATTACAGCAAAACACAAGAAAACCCTTCTGAAAGGGTTTCCCAGAGTAAGAACAAAGTAATTTAACCATCTAGAGGCTGATGCTAGAAGAAGTAAGACATCAGATTAACATATCACTGTGACTCTGCCAGTTTCTAGGAAGTCTGAAACAGCATTTCTGCTGACATGTGGATTCTGAAAGTAATTTTTACAATTGAATTTAAAATATCCCTGCCTTCACCATCTTTCATGATTCTCCTTAGAGGTTCTTTCCACAAGAATTTATCATCATAACAGGTCATTTTCCTAGATGCCTCATAATTTTGTCCAATCATGAAAGAAAAAATTTGTATTCCTATTATTATTATCTTATTTTCAAAAGAGTCAGAAAAAAATCACTTCATGTTAAGATTTGTAGATCTGCACTTGTGTATTCATCAATTCAGTTTTCAAATACAGCAATCTCCTCTATACTTCAGCCTCAGACACTGTATTTGTTTAGAATTCTTAATTTATAAAGTCTCTTAAATGTATACATGAAAGATCCTGGTTCTGTAATGAGATATTTTTATCACCAATAGATTACTCAGTCCTACAGGTGATCCACAGAGCTGAGATCTGTCACTAAATGTTGGCTACAGTAGTGACACAGTGATGTGTCCTGAGTATTCACACCTTTGCAACTGCTCAGTCTGGAGGAGTTCCTTTCCCTCGTAAATCAAGAGACAGCATTCAGTGTATTCTGTATGTATATTCTAGATGTTAACTAATGACAAACCACTGTTTATGAATTTTCATAAAAATGTAACACTGCTCCCTAATCACATTCTAAGTTCCTCAAGTCATGGGTCCGTTTCAATTAAAAATGTTGATTTTTTTACATCAAAAATCAGCTGGAGGTTTTCTGCAGAGCTCTTCTGCAGGACACATCTTGGCATATAAGTAGAACATGGGGCTTCAGAATGCCTCTCATTTCTTTCAGTCATTTGCCAAAGGATTAAATCCCACATACTTACAGCCTGGAAAGTCTTTAAATGGTTATGAGGTTGAAATCAGTTAATGAAAGCTAAAGCTGAACTGTAAGAAATATGATGTGGTCTGTCAGAACCTGACCAATGCTGATCAGCTTTGCCTACATTGTATTAACATTTTACTAACTACTCTTTGAACAGTTATCAAGCTTACTCTATTGTTTAGTCATCCTGTTTAGAGATCTAATTTCAACAAGATTAAAGTGAATTTTAGTTAGGGTTAAAGTGCTGTCTTTGTTTTCAGCTGACTGAGAGCCAAGGCAAGTAGAACATGCACAAACATGAACTCAAAAAAAGGAAGTTTTTGGTCATAACAGGAGCCCTTTCCAGTGTTTCCTGTGTATATTTTACATCCTGTTGTGCCTTCATCATGGTTGTATCTTCTAACAGGATTAACAGTCATGAAAGAACTCAGGATTAGCAGACTGCTTCTTTATATACCCTAAGCAGAAAGCTCAAGATTTGTAGGGTCTGACTGTAAACAAACAACACAAGTATCACATGGAGCATTTTTATCTGCACACAGCTAGCAGTCAAAGTCAATACCTTCCAAATTAACACCATAATTTAAGTTAGGAAAAAAACTAGTTGCTAACACTTCTTATTCTTAAACTAAGAGCAGACCATGTCCAACAGTGACTAGGGGGAAAACACAGAATGAGAACTGCAAAGTTTAGACACTATGGGGATAAAAGATTTGATATCATAAAAGTGGTAATTGAGAAAGCATATTTAAGGCACTTGTCCCAATACCTGTGGGTAGGTTTAAAAAAAAAAAAATTCTCATCCCTGTGTTTTTGTAAACTGTCACAAAACAAGACAGGCACTGTGTGGTAACCAGTATGCTTCTCTTTTTTAAGTTAATCTGACTGGTATTTAATTTCAGGTAAAGACCACATGATCTTTTAAGATCCTTCCCAATCCAAATGATTCTATAATTCACTAAATAGTGCTGCAGGGACTCTACACAGAGCATTACAAAAAAAGTTTAAAATACGCAGCCTGCATTTGCAAAATGAAACCATAATTCTGAATTACTTCAACACATACATTATAATTTACTATTTTCTGGATTTACGGAACCCAAAAATCAAGCACTCTCAAATAAAGAACATTTATTTCCTGATTTATGAACCATGTACTAAATAACACTTTCTCAAACACATAAAGTATCAAGAACTTACCTAAGCATGGTGCTATCCAATATACTAGTGAGTAACTCAAAAATTTGTCATAGAAACAATCTGCATGTAATGAAAAAGCCAGTGCCGGGTTAAATATTGCTCCTGTGAGGTTTCCACCTGCAATAAGATGTAAACAGCATGAAATCAAACTATATTTCTTAATATTCACTTTAAATTCAAATGCACCATACTACAAGAAATCTACACCCTGCAATAAAATGTATTAGCAAAAACAGTTTGAACAGGTAAAACTCTTCTGAAGTTATTCACCAGATGACACAGTAAACAGTTTAACTGTTTTCTCAAAGGCTGTAGAATGTGTGAAGGATGAGCTACAACTTCCTTTATCTCTTTCGAGCAAATATTCTTTAAAGAGATAGGTCTGGCTAATGCTGAATGTTTCTATTGATAAAGCTAGAAGCTATTTCAGTATCATGATTTTAGAGGAGACAGAAATTACATAAGTCATTACATTACAGCCTTGTGAAATATATATGCAAGATAAAAAAACTGTCAAGTAGTGTTTTGCCAAGCTGACCTCTATACTTTCTTATAAGAATACTGATATTATTATACCAAGGTACAGAATGCTAAGATTTTCACATGGTGTAAGAACTGTGGGAAAACTCTGTATGTTGTTCAAAGATAATGAAAGCAAGTGCCACTCCACTGCCTTGTAGAAGGAAGCCAAACATCTTTCCTTGCCTCTGATTTCAGATGTAAATGAAGTTGCCTAAACATTTTCCAAATAACAAGATTCAAACACATTACACTGGGGACTAAAATTGTAATTACACTGCAGATGAACCTGGAGCTAAGTGTGTTTAGTTCTGACATATGTTTTTCCTCTCATTGCAATTCTGCAGAAAAAGCATTACTCATAGCTAAATTACCTATATTCCTTCCTGTACTTTCAGTTGCTTACTACCCCATACCTGTTTCATCTATTAACCCATTCCCATAAAATATTCTATAATTGCATCTGTAGAACTCCTTACAGATTATTCTTGACTTCTCCCCAAATAAGCTGGTGTGAGCTTTGAACCCACCCTTTGTACAAATACCCTGCTGCTGTAATCCTCATTTGCTTTGACAGTGCCATCATTTATCCAAAGTTTTAGTAAAGTCTTTGTCATTCTCTTCTTCTGTATTTCTCTTCCTATATTCTCCTTCTTATTTCTTCTACTGTTACTACAGTTTAAGAAAATTTTAATATTTGTTTGCCTACTCAGTTTACTGTGGTTTTACACTTGTTCTCAAGAATAAGTCAGATTTACTGTGCAGTCTGTTTTTCTGCACACTGACATATTAGCAATGTCCACGGTTGCCAGGAAGCCCAGCTACAATAATTTATTTTGCTTTAATCTATTTATGACTCCACTGCTTCTGCTTTTATATCCACAAGCACACAGTTGAAAGTAGAATTCCACTCTCAGGATGCAGTTGATGAACATTAAGCATTAGACAGAGTTTTGACTGCTGTATTTCTTCAATATTCATTACTAATAACTACTGGAATATCAACCATAGACCAGGGGCACTACTATAATCTTAAAATTATTTATTTAACACCTCAGTCTGTGTACCAGAAAAGACAAATTATTTTATGGCAGAAGAAGTGTAATCTCTGATGGAGCGTGCACAAAACTTTAAAAGGGGAAGTAATGTGACACAGTGCATGAGAAATTTTACCTTTTTGCCTTTATTACAGGCAAAACCAAAATTAGGAAGAAACTTGAGAATTAAAAATATGTATGTCCTTTGTACCTTGTTAGGCTCAGAAAAATCTAACCAATTTCATATGAGTCTGACTTAACTTGTCTGTAAATGAAAAAGCCCTGAGAAGGTGTATTTTTAACCCCTAAATAAGTAGTTTCCCAAAGGTATTATACAAAAATATTCTTTACCATCTCGTACATGGTCTGCATACTTAGCTAATGAATCATTTTTAAGGTTAATATGTAAAGACATAGTGTTGGGGTTTTTCTGGTCTTTATTTAGTAGAAAAAAGAGTGAAGCAGTATTGGAGCTTTTGTGTACAGTACAGCACTACTATAAAAAATTGGTTTGTGTAGGGCTAAATGTAAAAAGCAATCCAAATATTTTTAAATATGAAAAAGTATAAGAAAAACGAAAGTAACAGCTTGTAATTTTGAAAATACTGTATAAGCTGATGTTATTTGTTGGAGAAAGGTGCATGGCAGACCTATAAACAGTAAACAAAGAGGTGCAGAAGATTTCCTGAGAATGATCCAGGCCAGCTAAATTATGCATCTGTCTGTCATCACATCCTGCAGATGAGAACTCACCCTGCTGGAGGCCACTATTTGTGACACCTGACTTACAAGTGACTCTCCCTACTGCCTGTAAGAAGCAGAGGTGGGACAGACACGGTTAGGGCTATGCCAGGAGATCCACAGGATATATGGGATATGTGCAGCAGACATCATCTGTCCATGGCCACTTACCAGGCTCCTCGTTACTGCCTCAGCTATGACAGGATCTGAATACCTATATATTTTTATAGTAAACAAGTAGACTGTAGTTTAAAAGAAATGCAAAGAATAATGTCCAGGCAGCACACAGTGTTGTGCACACGACACAAAAGAGGCCTGAGTTTCCCTAGAAGTATGTGCAGATTGATTGCACTGGAGAGTCCCAGCAAGCCAAACTTTATGGCACAGAAGGGCACTTGGTACACTCAGCCTTCATGTGGCACACAGCCTTTTCCTGCTAGAAAAAGATAGGAACCTGGCCAGTGACACTGGGGGGGGGGGGGATTTCTTTGTATGGATTAGCTAAAAGAAAGACAATGTGACACGTATTATTTTATATGACTGTTTGCTAAGCAGGAGAAGAATGTTAGGAATCAGGAATCCAGATTTCTGTGCTTGTAGAAGAGGGAGGAGGATATTTGGCTACACTTCCACCAAGCAGCTCAGAAATATATTTCATGTCCTCAAATGCACTGACACCTTGCTTCTGCTTTTAGAAAGTAGTTCAGATTGCTAAATTGATTCTCAAAATTCTCCGTTGACTTTTATCTTTTAGGTATTAGCTAATTTCAGCTAAAGTTATTGAGTAAAGATTTTTACACTGCTACATCTGAAAATGTGACTGTATACTGTTCTAGGTGCTATTATGTTAAATAGCATTAATACAGCTAAACCTTTAGGACAAGGCATCAATGACAACATCCCGGATGTTTGCAGGTAAGAGATCTCCCTCTCTCAAAGGGATTTGCTAATTCCCTAGATTACTTTTTCTGTGGTGGGAGCAGTAGCAACAGCAAGAGTTCTGTAATCATATTTTTCACCTCTCCAAGCTACCTAATCTTGCCAGTAGGAGAAGGACTCCCTGCAGGGCTTTTGTCCCCACTTCGGTGGGGAAAAAAGGGAACATCAACAGTCAGAAGAAAGAAGTTCAGACTGACTCCCCTCACCTCTCCCTTCCCACTCGTCCAGAGAGGATGCACAGGTGACAATCAGGTAGCGAAAGGCAGGGATACAGACACTCAAGGTATTACAGACGAGGGAGGTTCTAGTAAAACAGGCACCTATTTTTTTCCCCCCATTTTTACATTTGGTCTCATGAGGTATTATTTCTGTATGCATTCCACAAATAACTATTCCCGCTTCTGATTTAAGGAACTAGTTAAATAAACTGCACTGATATGAATTATGCAGTATTTAAATGCAGAGCTTCCATATTACTAGTCTGTACCCTGCTGCTGCACAATCAGCACTTTCTCCTGATGCAGCCAGAATCTCCCAATGTCATTTAGTAATCAGAGCACATAGTATGAAATCTCTCACGCTGTATAAATAGTTGGATTATGAAACAATTCTTCACTGAGATATTTAACACTTAGCCATATGTACTTGCAGACCTGACATCACTTTAACTGCGTAACTCATTTCACTCTTAACCCCCTACCTGCCTGGAATGCAACCAGGCAAACTTTATATAAACGCCAAATGAACTTTGCATACGTAGGACGATACATAAAGAAATCATCAAGGAAAGTGTAGCTTAAGAAAAAGTATTTTGCATCTTAACACTTATAAGAAAACAGTTAAAAACCTCTTCCATTACAACTTCATTGCAGGAACAGAAGAATTAAAAAAAGACTAACCTGCATACACCAGCATGGTGATGAGAAGAGCAATCAAATGCACTCTGTATTTGGGATTAACACTTTCGGCTCGCAGGACGGCCAGCTGGAAAACGACAGAAAAGAGCAGTTCTATGCAGAACGCCTGCATCTCTGTAGTCTGCATGGGGCTGCTGCAGCCCTGTGAGAGCGCTCCGAGATGTGGCTCTACCATCTCCAGACTCCAGATAAAGTGCATGAACGCTCTGGCGAGCAGTGCAGCCACGAACTGAGCGGCGATCTTGAGTCCCCCCATCCTGAGCGATGTCCCGCCGCCCCACATGGGCTGCAGGGTCCCGCAGGGATTGCATGCGCTGCCGGCGAGGGTCAGGCCGTGCAGGACGGTGAAGCCGTAGGTGAGGGTGAGGGCGGTGTGCGGCTTCGGCTCCACGTTGCCGAGCAGGCTGAGCTCGTTCGTGCAGGCGCAGATCTGGAAGGTGCTGAACATCTCCACAAAGAAAGCGAAGAGGAGCGGGCGGGAGCGCAGCCGGCGCCGGGCCAGCCTCCGGCACAGCCCCACGGTCACCACGACGCCGGACATCAGCAGCAGGGAGCTCCCGACCCCACCGACAGCCATGCCCGGAGCTTCACAGGCCCGAGGGCTCGCCGAGGGTCCTGCCCCACCACCTGCGGGGAGAAAGAAAGCAGGAGAGGGAGGGAAAATGCCCCCGCTTCCCCTTGGCGGCAGGAACCAGCCTCTGTTCCCGAACTCAGGCGAGGAGCCTGACTCACCCTCCGCCCGGCGGAGCAAAGGGCAGGGGCGAGGGCAGGGGGATCCCGCTTCCTGCCAGGGCACGGGTTAGGACAGGGAAGTTCTCTCCCCGCGGTGGAAAAGCACGGGGAGGGCAGCGGGGGCAAGGGGGCTCTGCTGTCCCCTCAGCCCCTCCGCCGCGGCACGGACCGGGCTCCCTCGTCCCCTCAACCTGCCGGAGGACAGGGAGGGGAGGGAGGGCCTCGGCTCCCGGCCGCGGGGGTGCAGGAGGGGAGCCGATCTGCCCGGCGGGATCGGCGTTGCGGTGCGTCCGCGACTGCGGGAACGCTTCCAGCCCCAGCGCGGAGCCGGGCACGGGCTCGGCCGCGCCGCCCCCTCCGGCGGGCGCTGCGGCACCGCGCATGCGGGCGGGGCGTGAGGGCGCGGGCGGTGAGCGGGCCGACCCCGGCACCGGCACCGGCACCGGCACCGGCACCGGCACCGCCGGACACGGCCCTCGCCCCGTGGTCTGCAGTCAGCTCGAGAGACAGAGAGGGAGAGAGAGAGAGACACACCGGTATTTATTTAGAGTTGCGCAAGCCTGCGTGCTCGGTGGTGTTCGGCAAAAGGAGCACGCCAACTATCTGAACTTTTTTGCTGTTTAAACATTGTAGCAGGTATTACAGAATCACAGGAACAATTAGACCTCTAACATGACATGAAGTCCACCCTGTGACTGAACGCACCATGGCAATAGACCATGACGCTGAGTGCCACATCCAGCCTTTCCTTAAGCACCTGCAGGAACGGTGACTCCACCACCTCCCTGGACAGATCTTTGACACAATCTCCCTTGATACAGCTCAAGACTATTCCCTCTCATCCTCTCACTTGTTAGCTGGAAGAAGAGACCGATTCCTGCCTGGCTACAGCCTCCTTCCAGGGAGCTGTTGAGAGATAAGGTCCCCCCTGCACCTCCTCCAGACCAGGCACCTCCAGAAACTTCTCACAGGATTTGTTTACCGACTAGAAGTTACATAGTTGTGTTATTAGTTAGTACGCTATCTTCTGTTGGTAAATGATTCTCTCACTTCTCAGGCTGATTAGTCTGCATGCTCAATGTTTATCTTTTTTGAATTTCTTGGGTCAGGGGTGCATGAGTTGGTGGTCAGGATCTCACCCTGTCAGAATTACCTTTTACCCAGCTGGAACTGATTCAGCACAATTGCTGTGTTGTCTTTATTAGTTTCTTCTTTATCTTGTGAGTTCTGCCCAATGTCTTCGTGGCCTGTAAATTCTGTGTTGCGTCCACTGTCTGCGGTGCATCCTTCTTCCCAAGTTCCCCCTAGGTCTGAGGTCATGGAAACATGTCGAACTCAAAACCTTTACAAGGCAATTCTACTGAAAATTAATTTGTGACATCACTTAGAGCCTGTTGGCTGCTCTGTTTCATGGATAAAACCTCCTTTGCCATTGATCAGGCTTGAAATATACAAAGATCAAACATTAGAGAACATCCTTCCTTAAGAAAATTTTTACATTTACCACATTTTATAACAAGAGGGGTTTATTTCCTGTGTTTTTGGGAACCTGGTGGTGCAAAACACAGGTGTGCAGATTGATTCAGCCTGTTCCTCCCACTCGGTTGCTGGGAGAAGGGTGTTTGACAAAGCGCCCAGAGGAAGCAGGTGGTGATTCTTGGGCTTCTCCAGTGGAAGCAATGCTAAAAATAGGCATTAACCTCATTCTGCTTTATGTGGTAATGTTGGCATTCATAGCAGGGCCCAAATGGCATCAGGACTGTCCTGAAAAAATAGGCATGGGCTCCTTTAGGATAATTCTTTGGGTCAGGTAACTGAGAAGGGTGAGCCCAGCGTGAGGTAGCTGGGAAATGCTTCCTGTCCTGTTTGGCTGGGACTGAGGTTTCCTTCAGTCTCTCCCTGCAGTGCTATTTCGCAGTATTTGGAATGGGCTGTTCCTCTTGCCAGACTGTTTTTCTGGTGGGAAAAGAAAAAAATGCCCAAGCTCTTACCACATGAATGGTTGTTCCATGTATCGTTGGATATACCGATTTAGTTTTCAACCTAATAAAACAAGAACAAATGTGGTTTGTGGTGCTTCTCCTCCTCTCTGTCACTGACTGGTGATGTGTTTTTAGGGGCGTCCAGATACTGATTTGATGAACTCTACAACTGAAGTGCTACTGAAGCAGCAGTAACCACTGTGGTGCAGCTCAATGCACCTGCAAGGAGGGGCAAATGCTGAATGTTTTTCCAGAATTCCAATATCCAAACAGTTTTGCCACAAGGTGGCATTAATGACAGTTTGTCAGATCTCGCAGGAATTACTTTTGCCCGATCAAGGTCCACACAGAGTGTTTCTTGCAAGGAGGCAATACACAGATAAAATATTACTTACAAGTGGCAACAACAAGCTTTTAGTTGAAGGTCAACCTACCTACCATAAAGATCCAAGTTGAAATATACAGAATTGTTTCCCTAGAAGGGAGTGACATGACAAGCTCTTCCTCATTCCCAGAAATGTAGGACCATTGAGACATAGGGGCTTAAGAAGTCTGAGGATAAAAGAGTATTTGGAAGGTGCATTTGGCTTTGAGAAATAGGCTTGCTTCTAACAGGAGAGGAGAAAAACAGCAGTTGAACAGTGATGATATAAACAGGGGAAAGCAGAAAATGACAGAGCAATTAGTATTTTACTTTTACTGTTTGTATAAGTTTACATGTCAAGAAGCCTGAGTAAGGCAACACAGGAGACACGACTGTGTTAAGCCATTACACAAGTCTCAAAACACTACAATAAAAACGATGCATTGAAACAACTGCTTTTCCCAGAAATGATGTTCTGTAGATGTAATGTGGAAGAAAAAAACCCGGTCTCTTTCAGAGCCATGGACAGTTACTTGTGTGTATGACCAATCGTGAATTTGTCACTTTAAAGCAGACTAATAAGGTAGATGTTGGATTTAACAGCACGGTCTCGAGGTGGAATAGTGGAGTGTGGATTGGAATTGATTGCATCTTTCAGTTGTCTCTACGACCAGCTGTGAGTATTTTACTTCCTGGTGTACAGATAATTGTATTTTTTGACCACTAGAGGGTAGTGCCATTCCAAACAATTGCTTTTGGTGTGCTCCAATAGGAGCTTTATTTTGTGTTTTGCCACAAGGAGGTGAGAATAGTACATTTCCTATGCACAAGATCAAGCCCTTAATTTTGTAATTTGTAAAAACGAGTTCAAGCCTGAACGTCTCTTAAAATTCGCTTTCAGCATATAGTTTTTTGGTACTGGATTAGTTAGGCTTATGAATTTCTTCTTCTTGGTGGCATTGCTGGCTGTGTCTCATTCTAGGTTGTCCTTGTGTATGCTCTCTCCTCCCTGAACAAGATTCCCTCATGCTTCTGCCTGCTCTGTACTAGGACATATATAATTTCCCTTTTGTCACAGTCTGATTTGTCCCATTTTCTTTTCTCCTCGTCAGAGTCCCTCCACATCCTTTTCTCCCATGTTTCCTTCCGTGCAAATCAGTCTTGTATTTTCCTTCTTATTTGTGTGTATTCCTTCTTTACTTCCTTGCCCAAGCCCTTGTATTTCCTGCTTTTTCTGTATGCAGTTAACTGTTCTTAGTTGTGTATATGGTTTCAGCCTCATTCCTTCCTAAAATTCCCTCACCGACTTCTTTTTTCTATGACAGGCTGAGTCATTTGGAGGGTATCAACATGCCGAGAGTTCTTGGATGGATTTTGCAGGGGTGAAATTTGGCATTATCATGCTGGAAAATGCTGGCGAACATTTCCATCCACATTAATGTTAATGAATAATTTCAGAGGAGCTGAATCTGTATTTCAGGTAGCAATATACCAGGGAATCTGTGTGCCCTGTTTTCTCTGTTGTGGTTCAGTTGGTTTCTTCCAAAATTAGTTGATTTCCACTGACATTTAAAGCTGCATCGGAAATACAGAGAGTAAAAGTAGTCATAGTGACTCCAAACAGAAAATCCTTGCTGAGCAGGCACTGGCAAGCTCAGGCACAGCTTCAGCACAGGTTTTCTTATCAAGTGGCTGTGGACGTTTGGGACATTTCCCCTTTCTGGCTACATTTCACAGCAGTTGGATGCCAGAGCCAGGATTTGCAGCTGAGGGCAGCCGGAAGCTCTGATGTGCAGAGAGAGATCCTGGTGCATGAGCAGTAGGGAAGAGTCCAGGATCACAGCAGCAGGGGAATTGCTCAGTACACAGGAGTCTGAGTTCTTAGACACCTGGGAGCCTTTGATTTCAGGGCAAGAAATGCCACTGCCTGTGAGGGCTCTTGCCACAAGGACCCAGTGAGGGCATTGGGACAGATCAAAGTGTGGAAATTGTATGGATTCTCTGAAGGCCTGCTGATACCAGCAAGCTAAACAGCATCAGGGATGTTCCTGAGCACCAAACTCAGCTGTTTCTACTGATTCTCATGATCCTTACATGGTTTTAGCCTGGGCCAATGAGCAGTAGCCCAGAATATTCCAGGGTGTGGGTTCGGAGATACATCCTGCTGTTACAAATAGGCAGACTGTGCTTCCATGGACTTTTTGAGGCTTTCATAGACTGGACGTTGGATGCCCTGTGCCAGCTGGCCTCAGGGGCTGAGACTGGTCCCAGACTTGTTTAATTTACTAATATGAGTGTAATCACAGTGACTAGGCCTGGCCACTGGACTGAAAATCTGTTTTTGCAAACCATGTTTGGTTTAGACACCAGGAACTGAAGGGAGGTTGCTTCCACCTGTTCCGCTACTCTGCCTCCAAAGGTTACTACCTCATCCAAAAGGGCCAGAAGGTTTATTTACTCTTCAGTCATGGCTGGCCACCTTGCACCTCTAGCACTGAGTTAGACCACTGATTTTTGTTTTCTGATCATTCTGTTGGCTTTGATGGGGAGGACTTTTTTTTTCTCTAAGTGTAACAAGCAATGTTATTTTATGACATGAATCACGGATGAAGGAAATCTCTAAATCACCTGATGTTCATAATCTCTGAGTTAACAAGACATATACAAATTAATATAGATAAGATCACACTTGGGAATGCCCTGACTCATATACAGGACCTTTAACTTGGCTTTGTTGGACTTCATGAAGTTTGCAAGGGTCCACTATATTCACTCTAATCAAAAAGGATAAAATTTTAAAAAGCTAAAGGCAAGAGAAGAAGCTTCACATTTTTAAGAGGCTCTTGTTTTTTCAAGGCCATTTCTAATTTGTCGTTTGTTCTTCCCCCCCCCCCCCCCCCTTTTCTGGATTATGTAATACAAAATAATCCTTAGCTTTACCTTTCTTAAGTGTTGCTGTTAGCTGCCATAGCCCATTCATTATAGTAAAGTGACACTTGCTAACAAAAATTGCACAGTGTGCAGTCCTTCATCTGTTGTTCCCATCGTGTTGCTTTCCATCTCTTTGAAGCCTGTTCCAGAGTCAAACTTCTTGCCTTAAAACATGGTTTTGTATTGAACAGGGAGTCTATAATTGAGTAGTAATTGTCTCAATATATCTGCTACACCCAACTTTCAAAAGAATTCTTAAGTTGCTTATGAACCAACTCTACATGATTATATGAGGTAACCTAGAACCATATTCTAAGAACTGTAAATGCTGAAAAGCCAGTAGAAGGCCCTGAGCTGTAATGTAATGACTCATTTTCAAGTAAGTTAAGGACTACGATCTCCAAAAGAACCAACTGAAATCTCTGCTTCTGTTTAATATGCATAGTGTCATAGATCAACAAAAATTATCATTGCTTTGTCTTCTTTTTACCTGTGATTGTTTCCAGGAAAAAGAAATGTGTAAGTGCAAAACAATATTCTGCTGAACTTGTAAAGAAAGATACATTACTGAATTCTTCTTGTTCTCACTAATACTTAGCTTTCTCTCTATGAAGTACCATGAAACAAACCCAACAAATAAATTACCACTGTGATTTAGAGTAACTCAAATGAATGTTTTTGTACAAATACAGTTTTTAGGGATTGCACTGTCTCATGTAGCACTACAATATATTTAGTATGTCTTTGCATTTTGCAAGGCTGGGTTAGAGACTTGGAATCCAGCTGTCTTTTTAGCACACTGTCTTTACACTCTTAGGAAACTTTTCAGCCTGGTTCACACTCAGATTTTTCTTTCTCCTTCATGGATCTGAGTTGTGGGTGGTATTCACTGTACTGTGTGAGCAGGAGGGCCTGTGCCAGTAGTGCTCCCTTTTGAACTTGTTACCAAAGCACCTTGGATTTAGAGTTGGATTTGAGTTAGATTGTAAGTAAACTGTGTATTCCAGTGCAGATCCTCTATCTGTGTGATGTTGGTGCACACCTGCCAAGTGTCCTTCTGAACCAGGAATCAGACATCACATTCCCTTGACATGTTGAAAGCATTTATGGAAAAAGGTGCGATAGCAAGCGTACCATAAACTTGGGAAAGAAGTGAGTTCTTTTGTTCTCCCTCTCCCAGCTGTTACTGATAATGACTCACGTGTGGTTTACAGCCTTGAAAGTACAATAGCAGTAGTTCAGAAAGCAAAAGGGAGCTCTGTTTTTCTTTATGAACAGGTGATAAATTTTGAGAGAAGGAGGCAGCCCATCTTAGCAGGATTTGAATCAGACAGCTGCAGCAGCAAGCTTGACCACAGGTGAGTTGAGAACGAGATATAAAGGGAGCGATCACAACTTTCAGTTGGCTCTGATGTTGTCTGCCTCTGGTGCCAAAGGGAACTGTGGAAAAGCAGTGTGACTCATTTGTGCCCTTTTTTTTTATGTTTGCACCTTCACCTTGAGCTGCACCATGCCCATGTCCATTGTGGTTTCCTTCAGAGAGAGCATTTTGTAAGCTTGTCTTTGCTGGAATTCCTGTTGATAAGGTGCATTTGTTCATCATCTGTTCCTGATGCCATGAAGCTGAAGCAAAGGAGAACTTCAGTGTCAGACAGGAAGATCATTTTGAGTGATTCCCTGTGGCAGAAGTTTATGTTAATGAAGTCGTTGCTTCTAGTACTAGGGGACATCTCATGTTTGTTTATCATTGCATTCACATAATTGCTTTGAAAGTTTAATAAGATTAAAATTTTATTAGCACAACTGGGTTTCTTTCAATTCACTCAAGCAGCTACAGTAGTTTTTTCTATGGGGGATTATTTTGTTTGTTTATATTTTACATTTTAATCCATGTATTTTTTTGCGGTGTAAGAAGAAGCGTTGAGTGGTTAATTCCTTCCATAAAGAAATCATAATTCATTTGTGAGAGATGAGGTAATCTGGTAGCAAAGCATGCATGCTAGTCAAGAGAGATGCAGTCTAATCCTTATTGCATAACCATGTGTTGTGGACTTGTTTTGAATCCAGCTCAGCCTGTCTGCAGCCTTCTACTTGTCAACTGTCAGTTCCAACACTTGGGTGTATGGATCATCATTGCCAAGTGGCATGCAGTCACATCTCAGATGGGATCTCTAACCCTCATGTAATATAATTAATTAGAAAAAACAATGATACTGGAGCATTGCATGAGCATTAAAAAGCGTGTTTCACAGCACTATTACAAGGTGCAGTAAAACATGGCTCATTTTACTGGGCAGTAAATCAACAGATTGTTAAATGCCTTGTCTGAGATGACAGGAAGGCTGTGGATTATATGGAGCCTCTTGACTCCCAGGTTTTAACCTTGATCATAAAATCAAAGTATTGGCACCCTTGACAGATACTCCCTCCAGCCACTTCAACTTATTGGTAAACCTAAGAACTGTGACACCTGAAAGCGTAACAGAGTTCCTGTGTGTAGAGCACACAGTCTGTGCTCAGGGGACTGGCTATGATTTTGTTTGGTTTTCTTTATCTTCAGCTGCTCCTACTTTGTTGTTCTGGGCCTAAAAAGTGAGCAATGTGTTTGCTATTTGCTGTGGGAATGCTGGGCCCAATCTGAATCAAATGGAGCTTTGAAAGTTTTCAGGAGGGTGAGATGAGGGCACTGAATATCAAGAGATTCTTTTTCATCCATAGCCATCATACTTCAAGACAGATAATAAGAGGTGACTTGAAGGATAACATTGAGACACCAGATCTTAGAAATCTTAGTACTCTGTCAAGCCTGCTGCTTCTCAGTTATTCTACATTTCTGTGAATTTTAACCTCTTAAAGACTGCCTCATTGAAGTTTCTCAAGCCTGAACTTCCACGTAACCTTTAAAAAAAGATTGTTTGGGGTCAGATTCAGCCACTGCATAACCACGGACTACTGCTAATTTTCTGTAATGCCACTGGTTTCCCAGAATTGAAGCTTTTGTTATAAACACCCATTTTCTCCCACCTTCTTTGATTTCTAGCCCGCAGGATTTCCAAAAGCAATTCAGTATGTGACTGCAATGAATTTTCAGAATTCTTTGGGAAAAATAGTCCTGAGAAACAGGAACAGATGCCTTTCTTCTCAGTGGGTAATATTTCTGAACTTAACAAATGGAATTGTTTCATTTTAGTTACCATATTATTGAGGAAATAGACTGAAGTGCCATCACAATTTCCCAGTCCACCTAGGGGCCAAGCAACTGTGAAAAATGACACTTTTAAAGTTTATAGAAAAAGTAATAACTGTGCTAACTGCTTAGATAACCACTTAGCTCTAGTAAAGAGAAATGTGTTTATAGGCATGTCAAGAGAACAGTGATACAATACAAAGAAAAACCCATGAAAGCAATAAATTAACAATATTTTCAGGGCTAATTTTCAGGCAAGAGAAAATTTGCTGATTAAATTTAGCATTGACATAAAATTGGAAGACAAAATCAAAATGAAGAAGAACTGGAACATCATATAGGAAGTCTGCATAACCTTGAGAACTGGAGTAATAGATGTCATATGGTCATGTACTAGGGAGTAATGAAAAAAATCTGATAGAAGAGAGGAGATTTCCAGAAAGAGTACAGGTGAAAAACCTGTATTCAGTTGCCAGCTGCCAGTGTACTGTGGACCAGCTGTAAGATGTGCCTAGATGAAGGCAAATGAAATCTTGAAATGTCTCTTGCTGCTGTTTCAGAATACATGGAAGAAGCTAAAGCTCCACAGAGAGATGACTTGTTCAATGTAAAAAGCAATATTGACACAAGAGCAAATGGAAAGATGTGTGAAATGTGAAGTAAGTGATCATTGCTAAGACAGAAACCAAACACATTTATTTTCAGCTTTGATTCCCATGCTTCTAGTAGCAGAGAACACAAATTCATGATTCAAGGATTTTTTTCCAGTCATGTTATCAGTTATGTTCCAAGAATCGCAGCTGAAAAATGTGCGGGCTCATTTACTGTCAGTACTACTTCTCCTTGCTAAAATACAGCAACCTCCAAGAAACCTGGGAAGTAATCTTAAAGAAAAGCCAAAGTCAAGTTACCAGTTACATCAGGGTTCATTAGGCTGTGTCAGAGCACCACTAACTCTGCATAGCTTCTCTAAACTAGAAACAGTTTTAATTAAGATGAGGATGAAACAGAGGATTTCAGTAATGCAATGTCTCTCCCCAGTCTGCTCTCAGCAGAATCTTCAGCCCAACCTCTGAAAAGGGAAATTGAACCGAAATTGGACAGGGGAAAACTGACTTGCATGTAAGAGCAAAACTGAAACTGAAGATCAGGAAAGTGAGAAAGACATATGTTTACTTTCAGAAGTAAATGCACCTTAAGAAGACAGAGCCTGGGCCTTTTTTAATGAGCTATGGCTTAAAAGACATCTTGGTTATGTAGGATTCTGCATCAGTGTTTACAAATGTGCTCACTCCAGACCAATTCCATAATCTCCAACTGGTAAACCACCAATAACAAGGATAATAAATGCTTAAGATTTCAAGACACAGACTTATAATGAAGCAGGGAACTAGACTGGGTAATACCACATGGAAATTGAATACTACCAATTCTACTGAAAAGGGAGTATGGAGAAAAATAAAAAAAAAGGTAGCCTTTTTTATGCTAAAGGATGCAATGCATTTAAAACATATTTAAAACATATTCAAAACATAATAATTAGCTGCATGGATCCCATTGGGCGACATATTTAATAAGAATGTGTGAAAACCTAATTCCCTTAGTTTTTACAATCTGAGATAAATCTAATGGACTGATGTTAAGGGTCAGCAGACCATAACTTTGTAAATTTCTTCAGGATTGTGACTGATATCTTACCAGAGTAATCACAGCTCATATGGAGATCACAAAGAAAGCATAACTTGAAAAAAAAAATCAATTTTCTTTAATGATTTGTTATGGGGCCTCTATTTGAGACTACCTATTTACTTTTAATTAAATCTGTTGCTTTTCAGCCAGATGTCTGTTTTGGGCTGACTCATCCCTCCCTCCCCCTGAAATTTCAGCCAGAGCTGTTTAGTCATTTCCAAGTATGAAAAGAGAAGAATAAGTTGTTTCTCAGTGTTAAAATATCTTAGAATCACAGATAGTTTTTTAAGGTTGTTTTGTTTTGTTTTTTGTGATTTGTTGGATTTTGGGCTTTTTTTTTTTTCTTTTCTTTTTTTTTTTTTTTTTTTTTTGCTTGGCAAGAGGCTGGGCTATGTGTCAGGTCTGCACTTCTTGTGCCTGTGAAAATTGACCTAAATTTGGCCAAGTCAGAAGCCTTTAAAAAAGAATCTCACTTCTGATGTTCTGGGGAGTTGTGCTCAATTTCAACAGTAAAATACAACAGTGGGTGGAAGAATGACAGAGGCTGGATGAGATGATGGGAGAGAAAAGACATAAACAGGAAACTACAACTGGCCTTATGAAGGTGTTGAATTGGCTGTGGGGGAGTAGAGAAAGATTTACCTAAACAGTTTGATGTGCGTGGGGACAAATATATTGGACAAACAAAACAGAAATGACAGGATATATGGGAAGTGAGAAACTGAGACTGAGCAAGAGATGTTCCCTACAGGACTGGAGAGATAACTCCTCCATCTTCTAGGATATTATAAAAATAAGAAAGAAATGCTGAGGTTCTATCATGATGAAAATCATAGAAAACTATAGAATAAAGTATTATTTTCCCTTTTCAGGTTTGGCCAGCTTACAATGAATATGACTTTGGAATCTGCAAGAAATTAGGGAAGAAAAGGAATTGATCTGCTGTTGCTTTAAAGGGTGGATTACTGTCATATCTATGAGATATCTAAATTATGGTTTTGTAAGTTCATTGTGGGAAGTTCTGTATTTGCAAAGGAGACTCAGCTTACCTAAGACTCGAATTGCATAAACTTGGTGCATAAATACAAATGATATCAATCTCCTGTTGAGTGAACGTTCTTTTTGTGAACCAAATGAGGAAGCTGGGACCTGTGGAAAAACAGCACCAAGACAAGTAATGAAAATCCACCATAAGGAATATATGCAAAGGGCAATAATTAAGGTGGTGCAGCTGACATTCACTTTGGCATTTTGCAGCCTTCAAATGCTTAGATTTGCAAATTTCATGAGTGTTCTTTCAGCCTCCTTTTTGTGCATTTAATTAACATTGTGTATTGTTTGTATAGAGGTAGAGGCTGGAAGCCCTAGGCAAAGATTCTAGGGCTTTGCAGTCACAACACGGAATAGCTGTCAGAAGTCCAGATTTTTCAGTTACTACTGACTTGGACTACATTTGAAAAACTGAGACGTATGAACTTTGGTTGGGAGCACAAATAGCAGTGCGTAGTCCCTGATTTGTCTACTTAGATTGTGTGCTTTTTCAAACTGGAGACATGTTCTCTTTGCACAATCTCTGCCGTCCTTTGTTAGCACCTTAGAACTCTAAATTCTGTGCTGGTAAAGATGGTTAGTAATAATTTGTAATATAAAACCTTGTAAAATCCTTAAGCCTCGCTGCTGCATGTCAGAGCTCCCCAGCTGGATGTTGCAGACTGAGTGCTGTTAACAAACAATAGAGATTGTAATTTTGTTTTGTTGTAAGTGGTTGTGGTTTTGAGGACTTCCATTCTTCTCTTTCCCACAGAGCTCAAAGTGATTTGGGCATGCAGTAATGGCTGTGAAAGTTTCTGGCTTCTATGCATTTCTTACAGTATTAGATAAGCTGCTTGGTTTGGTGACACGTGAACCAGGTAGAATTGTCTTCCCTGAAAATGCTTCAGTGACTGTCACTCCTTGCCTCAAGCAGGCAGGCAGGCAGGTGGTCAGGGACAGTCTGTCTGTCTTCTTCTGCACCCAGCAGTCCCCTCTGACTGAGCTGTGGGAATCAGGCTTTCTCAGGTCAGGGAACTTGTCTGAGGAGCTCACTCTCTGTGGATGCCAGACATCATTCTGCTCCAGCTTTCTTCAGGTCTCCTGGCGCAGACCTTGGAAGTCAGTGCATTCTTTGGCAGCTGTGTCCCACCCCTCTTCTTAAAACTTATCTGATATATTTAATACAGGGAGGTTGTGTGATACACTTTAGTTTCTGCACCATCCTGGACGCCTGGATAAAAGATTTTGTGAAAAGAAAAAATAGATAACAGTAGGCTAAATGTGTCGTGATTTGATTGCATGGAAGTCTGTAGACTTACACCTGGAAGGACTCTGGTCTAATGTGTGTGGCAAACTTCTGACTGACAGGAGAATTTGGCTCAGATTGCAGGCATGTGGATGAACTGCAGGATCAAAACTTTCCATTCCAATTGGAATAACAAGAAAAATCATCTCACATGCTAGGACAAACTTTGGTTTCATCAGCTGCCTTCTTTTGATCTGAAGTTAAGTACCAGCAATCACACTTTAAATCATCACTTTGTTAGACAAGGGAGAAGTGCTGGTGTAGATGTTCCTAATGACGTCTCCCTCTCTGCCACAGAAGGTGACACCACAGCAAACAAAAATAGTGGGCATAGCTAACAAAACAGTTCCCTTGCAATCAAAGTGTAAATAACACTTTGACATTATGACTTCATTGCTATATAATGCTTTCTTTGGAATTGCATTGCAAGCAAAGAGGCAAATTACTTTAAAGAAAACCCAGATCTCTGTGGAGCAGAGGTCTCAAGTGTGCTATTTCTTTGTTGGTCATCCTGCAGAGCAACCAGCAAACTGCAGCTTAGCCTGTAAGCCTCTCAGGAGAACTAATCTGGCCTTGATGGAAGCAGAGGCTTTACAACAAATCTGGAGAATTTAGAAACAAATGGAGATCAGGTAAGAAATAAAAGGAGTTAACCAAAATAGTATGACAACAAGAGTGTGTTTATTATGTGAAATAGCTGATTATTGACAAGGAAAATAGGGTCTCTTGGGACTTGAGTGAAGTAGTTAGTGTGTTGCCACAAAGAAAACTGAGCTAAAGAGGCGAAAGTGAGGATTAAGGCAAGAAGGGTGACATAAACAGGTGAGGTCAAAGTTCCCTACTTATCTGGAGTTTTGCATGATTGCATACCATGAGCCCACTAAACTGGTTGTTTTGTGCCATATTGTCCATGTTAAACTAAGAGGTCATGAAGGAAAGACTCATGGAAAATATGCAGGTAAATAGCAAAAGGGGCAAACCCCACTCTGCTTTTGCCAAGTGCTGTCTGGATTGACAACTAGCAGCTATCAGGGTGCTGTCACTGCATGTGTGTAGACTGTGCATGGTTTTTTTGGCTTATTTGGATATACAGAATTGTCTATGACGGTGTGCTTCACATGGTCTGCTGGTAAGTCCTGGGCAAGTGCAAATTCTGCTCTGTATACTGTCCGTAAAGCTACAAAAGATTTTTTTTTATTTTAGTATTTTATAAAGTAGACTGATTTTGGAAGACTAATTAACTGGTTTTGGAAGTAGTTTACAGAGTGGACTTAAAAGGGAAATCTCTCATTCCTTGCACCATACAAAGCAATAATTTCAGCTGTGTTTCTGCTCTCCCTGAATACCTTCAAATAATTGTGCTATTGAAAAAAAACAAAAAAAACCCAACAAAACAGACCTAGAAGGTTGAAGAGGGGGAACACTCTGGAAGTAGAGAACTTCCTACATAGGTTTCAAGGATTTGGGTTGCTTGTTGAACTGATTTATTTTTAAAAAGCACTTAAGGTAATGCATTTGAGTTTATTTTCCCTTACTAGGTGAGCCTTGTAACATGCTGTTTTTGTGATCTTCTTAGTCATCACATTACCTTCCAGGGTTTGGGATGGAAAACGATGAAAATACATAGGCACTGGCAATTACTAATTGGAATTTGTTTGACAATAGCAACCTACTTACCTATTTTTCATGTTTCAACACAAATCTTCAGTTCTACATTTACTGATTAAGCCTGAGGACCATCTACTGAAGGAAATTTAGCTCCCGTAGGAGGAAGGAACCACATGCAATTCCTACCTAGGCTAAAAAAAGCTTAATTGGACTTAATAGTAGTACCATGTGTGAATATAGTAGCATGTGAGCTGAAGATAATTGTTTTTTAACAGCTCTAATTGGTATATGTGCAGAACATGTATATGGTGCAGAACAAAACAGAGGTGATGAACTCTCATTATCCTACTCCCTGACATAACAAAAATTACTATCAAGCATACTGAGCAGAGGTCACTCAGCTTATCAGGTTATTTTCCTGGGTATATATTCAGTCCCTGTTTGTTACAGAGATTAGTCATGCAATGTTGGATGGTTTTCCTCCATTTCTACAATAGGATGTGTTGCTCCCAGTGGAAATAAATAAATAAGCACAGTAACTCCTGCTTTTTGCAGTACCAGTGGGTGGTTTGGATGTGTATGTGTGTCATGCTGGAGCTGTGAGTTCAGGCTTGGCAAATTATTACCAGATCATTTAGGTTGGAAATTATTACTCATAATTAGTGTTATGGTGGTGTCTATGAGCCATGTCCTTGCCATTGTGGGTACTGATAAAAACATCAGATGGAAGCCTTGATCTTGCTCTGTATAAGACATGGTCCAGGTATGATTTCCATGTATGGGCATTTAATGGGATTTTAATGACTGTACAACCTAGGCTGGATGCATGTTTTGTCTGCTTAGTTTTTAAAACTGAAATGCATCAGCCAAAGATTGTGGCATCCCTGGTGACTGTGCAGATTATACACAGGCTAAGAGCAGATAACTGTTTCCTGTCTTTTCCAGTTAATGAAGAAAGACAATACAATGAAAAATTATGATTAATAAAACAAGCAGCATTTCCAGCATACTAATTGCTTCTTTGTGGCTGAGCGTGATGGCACCATCCTTATCTTATATTTTATTATGGAGGCTGCAGTGTTACTCTTATGGATTTTGTGTAGCTCTTCTTGTCAAAGGAATGCATGGGAGAAAGCATTCCTGTGCTTGAGGGAGTTCCAGCCTGATGAATAGCACATGATACCTAGTGATACCTGGTACCCCATGGCTCCAGATACACCATTATGCCCTGCCCAAGGGCATTCAGTGAAGCTGGAGATGCTACAGCTCCTGGAAAGAAACTTCTTTGATCCGTTTGAACAAGAAAATGTAAGCACCACCCCACAGATATAATCTTTCTGTGAATGTAACTTACTGAATTTGTTTATACTGGTGGTGTTCTCTGGCAGGAATATCTAAGTATCAAGATATTAATTTTGAAGCATTATTCTATTGGAATTTATGTGTATAGATTCAAAAGCATTGTCCTTCAAAATCACCAGCCCAAGAGATTTCTTTCTGGCTGGCAAAGTTTCTTGCTTTCTGAATTTTCCTTGGCAAGCAATTCAGCTCCCGTGTTGCTCTTAATTCTACCCATGATCCTCAGAGTAGGCATTTCTTTGTCTGCATCCACTGAGGGTTGTGATCTGGAAGCTGTGCCTCAGGCGCACGTGCCTCACAGGGGACAGCACCGACCTGAACATACATCACAGCACTCACAGTCACATCAGGAAACCAGTAAATAAATAACCACAGCATTGCAGTTAAATAGTTAAGATAGCTTGGACAAAGACTAGATGTCCCTTTTACCTGGGGTGTCTTCTAACCCTTATGCTCCTTCTTTTGGCATAATAATTTACAAATAGCTTGTTGCACTGTGACAAAATCCCTGTAGCAATTTTTCTTACGATTATTTCCTTGGGCACTTTAATGCTTTTTCACAATTCAACTTTCATCTTCGCTTCAGGCATTGCTGGCTACATTCTGGTGAGTACTGCTGGGCAGTTTAAGATGTGGCTGCTTGTTCTGCCCCTCTGGTGTGGGGTACTGCTTCACCTCAGAGCTGTCAGAAGGAACAGGTGCTGAGACTTCTACCTGATGACAAAGCCAAACTAGTAGATAGTTATAAAGATGTATTTGAATTAAGACACTTGATTTTGGAGAGAAGCAAGCAAAATGCAGGCACACATTTCCTTCTGCTGACTTTGGTGGAAGGATGAGTGGACCCTTAGCAAGTCTGCTGATGACACAAAGATGTGTGGTGCAGCTGATGTGCCTGGAAGATGGGATGGCATCCAGAGGGACCTGGACAAGCTCAAGAAGTGGGTCTGTGGGGGCTTCACAAGGTTAAAAAATGCCAAGTGCAAGATGCCTCATGCGAATTGGGGCAACTCCTGGTATCAATACACATGAGAATGAATGGATTGATTGCAGCCCTGATAAAAAGACTTGGGAGTGCTGGTGGATGAGAGGCTTGACATGACCGGGCATTGTGCACTCAGCCCAAGCACGTCCTGGGTTGTGTCCAAAGCAGTGCAGGCAGCAGGGCAAGGGAGGGGACTCTGCCACTCTGCTCTTGTGAGCACCCACCTGGAGTATTGAATCCAGCTCTGGTGTCTTCAGCATGGAGAGGACATGGATCTGACTAGTGCTACAAAAATTATCAGGAGGCTGGAGCACCTTTGCTGTGGAGACAGACTGAGAGAGTTGGGGTTGTTCAGTCTGGAGGACAGAAGGCTCCGGGAAGACCTTCCGATCTCCTGGAGGGGCACCTTCCAGTGCCTAAAGGGGCTACAAGAGGTTTGGAGAGAGAGTTCTGATAGGGGCATGAAGTCAGAGGACAAGTGAAAATGGCTTTAAACTGAAAGAGAGTACATTTAGATTCAGATACCAGGAAGAAATTCTTCCCTGTGAAGGTGGTGAGGCACCATCACATATTTCCCAGGAAGCTATGGCTGCCCCATCCCTGGAATTGTTCAAAGTAGGTTGGATGGGGCTTTGAGCAATTTGGTCTAGTAGAAAGTGTTCCTACCCACAGTAGAGGGGCTGGAACAAGATGAGCTTTAAGGTCACTTCCAATTCATATCATTCTATGATTCTATGGGAGCTCCAGCCTGAGGTACCAGCTAACAGCTGCAGAATAAAAACAACCTAAGTAGATGCAGCTGTTGCCAAGTGACTGAGCCAAATATAGCATTTTAGTTTAGCACTTTAATTTAGCAAATTTCACATGTTAATATAACATACAGGTGTTAATTTATTACATTAGCTATAAATATGTTTATATTCTTTTTTTCTTCACTTTGCACTTGTGACTGTCTGGCAGCAATGGGAGGAAAGAAATTGAAAATTAACCTGTCTGGTTTCACCATTTTTTCTTAGCTGATCCTGTGGTATGGTTTGCATCCTGCCTTCTGATTGCTTAATTGCAGTTTGCACTTGAGAAAACCATGTATTACTTGAATTGCAAGCTAGCCTCAGTTTGAAGCAAATGACATAATTATTTGGGAAACCAATCAGGAAGCATTCAAATCTTCCTTGGTGACGTGCCTCCTTTAGTTGTACGGCCTGCTTCCTTCTGGATGGCAAACATCAGTGTTAAGATTAGCCTGACACTGTGAAAGTACTTACTTGGCATTTCATCACCAGAGCGAGCACGGCTGGATTTGTGATGCTGCTCCTCTGCCAACGTCAAACGGGCTTAGGCACAGCAGCCCTCACATGTTCATGCTGAAACCTGGTCTGCTCTCAAACAGCGTGTTAAAACAAGAGCCAACAGTTTGATGCACAGCTGAGAACTCAGAGACTGGTACAGATACCTTGCAACTGGATACCCATGAGAATTAAAGAGATGAACTGAAAGAGATTAAGCAGCTCTTTGTACATTCTCCCCTGTGAAGTTTAAAGAGCTGAGAGCTTCATTGATTTGTAACCACTTCCAAACTAAAGGGGAAAAAGAATTGCTTCAGCATGGGCTTCTTGAATATGGCTTTATGGAAAGTGCTCTTCCCAGAAATCTAGCCATACAGGCAAAATAAGAGATCCTCAATACACAGATTTCACTACAGACCGTTGTCCATCCTGAAGTTTAAATGTTCCCAAACCCGGTTTCCCTTCAGCAAGTAGCTTTGCCCTCCTGTTTCCAACACAGTCCACATACCTCAGCAGTTGACTCGCTTTCTGCACTGTTTTTTGAAAATCATTTACCTTGGACCTCTAGGCCCTTTTTCTCTAGACAGCCATTTGCACCTTCATCTCTGTGTGTGAAAAAGGCCACTGTCACCACAGAATCAGTTTCAGTATCACAGTTTCTTGCAGGGCTGCTCTCTGTGAACGAAAAGCCTGTGGACAGAGGTTGCCAATTGCAAATGGCATTATTAAATGTATCCCCCCTACAGTTCACCTGCCTGCTGAAGATTAGTTCTTTGTATGACTGCAGGCCCACGTCCCTTCCACAAGGTTTATATTTGCTGCAATTGGAAGCTTTCAGAGTCAGCTTAAAGGACTGATTTAGTTTGAGAGCAGAAATGGGAAGTAGGAACTCGAATTCAAAAAGCATTATTGCAGTAGTTTTGCTGCAGAGCTTGAGGCTATGGATTGAGCTCTTACCTCATTTTCCCCATCTGTGATACAGCTCCTAGGATGGTTTGGTGATTAATTTATGCTGACAAAGTTAATTACTTGGTAAGTATGTAATAATTTGATAAGAATCTCTGCATATTCCAGAAAATGTGTCCAAAAGAAAGGCGAAATAGCCATCCCTAAAACTGTTAATTAACAAACTGAGACAGGATAGTGAGATTCAGGACAGAAACCTCATCAGAGATATTATGGCAATTACAGCCAATGCAACTCGACATTCCTCCGCTTGCAGAGACAACTTGACAGGAACGTAAAGTTAGAGCTTGGTGTGTTCCTGAAGCCTCAGTTTTATCCTGGCAGTTTTGCAAGACCGATGTGGTATGCTGAGGCAGCCAGTGAAAAAGCTCAGGGGGTTGTATGTTGTTATTTAGCAATTCCTGCAGGTATTTACAAGGAATCAATAGGAAAGGATTATGCAATAAAATAATTTATTAAGATTTCCTGTGTCCTGCTGTGAATCATCAGCAATTTGGACAGCACTGAGATGTACATCATATCAAAGGAATTCTGCAGGGCCAGCTCTCCTGGCAGGCTTGTTGTGATCTATATCTCTAGTGTAACTCTGGTTATGGTGTGACCAACCAGTACAATTAAATTATCAGTGTCACTGTCCTCAGCCAGATTGCCCCTGAGCTTGTATAGCTCCCTCTATTGGGTTAACAATCAAAGTTGCTCTCTACCCTGCAAAATGGGTGTTCCATCTCTCCAGCTTTTTGATGAGTTAATAACTTGAATTATCTTGCTGTTTCTATGATATTTTATCTGCTCCAGGTCAGTTCAGATTATGTTGCTGAAGACCTTTACTTTGCACTTCAATAAAATTTTACTGCACTGATATTTGAAGCTGCCATAAAATCTCTCAAATTCAATGCAGTTCTTCCAAAACATTTGGAGTTAGCTACTCTATAATCTTTCTGTTATGATCCACTTAGGTCTTCTTGGACACAATGTAAAAAGGAAGAAGTAAAGGACAGAGGTTTCACATTTTCAAAGCTTGCTTGTGAAACATCCGAAATGCCCAGAGACACCATGTCTGCCAGTGCTCTGCAGTTTTTGGTTGCTATTCATGTAACCCAGCGAGGCAGAAGAGCAGAGATAAGGGAAAGAACAGGGGAAGATTTTTCTCTGCAGTTTATTCTCCCGGGTTTTATTCAGTCCAGTTTTAAATGGCTCAAGCTACTGAAGTGATTCAAGCTATGACATTTTGGCAGGGCGTGAAACAAAATCTGGCAGAGGTGCTATGACTGAAAGGTTGGTTTTGTAGTCTGAAATGTGTGGCAAATCTTTCACTGGCTTCAGTTAAAACAGGATCAGATCTTCAGAGTCATTCAGTTTGAATAAGCTCAGCAAAACCAGCAAAAGAATCCACTTTTGTGGTGCCATTATGCTGTTACAATCTCTCTCAATCTCACCCTCTTCTGTTTACAGTGTCCTCCCATGCAACTGAGTTTCTGCATAGAAAAATGAGCTGCTTTTGTTATGTTTTGAGTAATAAATAACCCTGGATTAGTAGTCTCTGTCTGATGTCTCATTCAGACTGCCTCTTGCATTACCTAGCTATGTTTTTAAGCCCTGATACTGGAAGTGAAAACTCTCCAGAGGCTTTAAAAAGTCAATAAAGAGAGGAAAAGCTAATTGATTTTAAAATTATTTTTATAATTATTTTATTTGTATGGTAGCCCATTAAACTTGGGGAGTCCCTAACGGAAGGTCAGTTTAGTGCACTCTTCTTTTTCCACACTTCCGGAGTTGTGTCCCCTTGATGTTATGCTTTCTTTTTTATTTCTCCCCACTTATAGGTAAAAGAAAATTTAAAAAAAAGAATAGCATAGTTCAGAATAACTTGGATTGATCTAACTTTCAGTAGTGTTATTCTTGTTTTCTTACTGGTGAAGCAGGAGTTGTTGAGCCCAAGAAATGCGTAAATCTATTTCTACCGTGTTCTTCCACATTCTCACAGAGGAAGATTTTTCTCATCAAAGGCTCACAGTAAACCACAATAAAATGTATGGAAAAGTGATTCTGAGTGTCTTTTATAAAATCATTGCAACTCTGTAAGCTGAATCCTGGAAGGAAAACTTCTCATAGCAAACCTTGTCTGTTGGGAAACCCATTCTAGACAGCAAATTTATATTTTGGGCAGTATTGAGGGGTTTTTTTGTTTGTTTGTTTGTTTTTTGTTTTGTTTTGTTTTGTTTTTGTTTTGTTTTGTTTTTTAATATCTTTATATTAAGGAGAGAAAACGAGAGTCATGGTTCTGAGACAGTGCAGAGAACCTGCTCACACCTGAGGCCAGGACAGTCACCAAACAGTTCTAAGAAGGCTGTGGCATGCAATATCACAGGCCAGGCCCTTGTACTGGAAAGGGACTTTCAAAGCAAGGTGAATGATTAAATAAGGCTGGGAGGTAGAGGGAAGGGGAAGGGGAAAGGAGAGGAAGTAGGAATGACTAAATGTTTCTTGATACAGCTGGAGAAGAATAGGGGCAGACAGGGACAGGGGGTTTCTTAGACTGCAGGCGGAGGGAAGTTTGATATAGGGAACCCATAGGTGAGACTGCAGTTGGGAGATTGAAAGATGAAATTCTGAACCAAATTCCTGGTTTTGGAACACATCAGTAAACTGTTTTTAATATCTGAAAACAAGCTCTTCAGTTATGGCACTCATCTTCACAGATTCTTGCACAATGTAGGATTTACATACAAATGGTCAGCCTGTGGTGTGAATTCTTATAGCTCCACTGACTGACCCAATGTGTTTGAATCTTATACCTCCACACACAAAAAAGAGCTTACAGCATTTAAATATATTTTTTAGCTAAGATTACCAGTGCCTAGTAATATTTTTCCAAAAAATGAAACCATTTAGATGATTGAGAGAACATACAAAACCTAAGCCAAAGCTGCGATTCTGTACCACTCCAAAGAAACTCACAGCACAGGGTAAAATTCCCCCCTTGCTTTTAAGCTTGAACTAGCAGCATGCCTCAAAACTCAGATGTATGTGCTTAAATTCAGCTGTCAGCTGATGAATCAAAGACTGACCTCACTGTTAAGCCATTGCCCATCTGTATTTTATGACTTCCAGAGATACACAAGGCTTCCAGAATCAAGCAGTCATTTGTGGCTTCCCTAGTATTCCCTGACTTGCTGACTGCTCACCAAAGCACTGAGTGCTCTTAGCTGTCTCTGTGCAATTTCCTGGCTAAAGGAGATCTGGAATGTAAAAGTGTATTCATCAGCAGAGGTTTTGCAAGATTCCAGGACTTCAATGAAGCGGTAAGAGATTTATTTAAAATTGGAATGGCATGAAGGTTCCCCTGAGTTTTCAACAAACGTATAGAGTAACTTAACTAGCAAGTAAATAACCCATAAGCAGAACCAGAATTATTTGGGACTTAAGCATAAATTTAGAAAAAATGCACCAAGTTGTAACTACTGTTATAACTGTACCAGACAGATCCTGACCCTTTACTGTGAGCTTCTCAGTATAGAAATGGAGGACAAAGTGGCGAGTGGGACTGTGTACAGTAGGATGCCTTAACCATTTATCTGGAATGCAACAACTGCATATAGTGAAATACTGAGAAATGTTTTTGCATTAGCTGGATTTTCAACTTCAGTGCTAAGATCAAAGCAGTGTAACCCAGAGCCAGATTTGCTAAGATGGTGACCGTGGTTCTTACTCCTGTATTTGAACTCGTTCTAGGCAGAGAAATCATAGCAAACCTTTCTCCAGGATGGCAGGAGGTGCATGTCCACGTTAAAATACATCAGAGGTAATGTGCTATTGGTATACATCTTGGAAATGATTTCAACGTCTGTTGTGATGGGTATTACATACCATCTAACATCAGGATATATAAGATAGGAACCAGATGCTGCTCTGAGCTAGTCAGGTGTTCTGGCCCTTTTTTAAATTTTATTTTTTACTTTGCTTTTCTGGCACTAAAACTCCCCAAAACCTACTGAGGAAATGAAAAATTGCTGCTGTCATGCTTTTGTGTTTTTGTTTAGCAAAAGCATTTATGCATCATAGATTTGTGCCCAGAAACACATTCCTTACTGTTTTAGTGTACTGTATTATCTGGACAAAACGAAAAGGAAATCACTGTGATTTGAAAGTGTTTTACATGCATTTTGCAGAGCTGTACAAACTTACGTGATATTGTAGGGCAGTGATAAATCATAGTCTGTCTTCTTCACACCACCATAACAACATTACTTTGCTGGACTGACTTCTGATTTACTGGGTGAGAAACCTTCAAGCAGTAGTGTGCTGAGTCACCACTGCCTTCAGTTTTGCTTGCTGGTGCTTGCTGTTTCTGCATATTCACAGTCAGACATTCAGCTGAAGAACTTTGTAATTGTGTGTTGTATAACTATAGGATTACATTTTTCTTTTTGTCTTTTTCCTTTCCCTACTACTAAGACCTAGAGACCCGTAATTAGTTTTCAAGTCATTCATGAATTCTGGTTTCTTCCATGTAGGCTGAGTCCAATTTGTCTCTGTTTGCTTGGGCAGATGAAATGATTGAACAGGTTAATGCAGGTGACTGAGTGGGCACATCCTAACAAGTTACTGTCCCTCAGCTAAGCTTCAGCTCCTGTGATTACACATGCTCTTGTGTTTCTCCTGCATTGTGTCAGCCAAGATATTTGGGGATCTGATCTGGCTAAAAACACCTAGGAAAAACTTCTAGGTGGACCAGTTCTTTGATCCCTTCCATTACATAGCTGCACAAATAGCTGCGTTGGCACAGTGCAGGGAGTAGCTCAGGAGCAGGGATGCACAGCACAGTAAGAACTATTGATACTGGTGCTGCTGACAAAGAAGAAATCATCAGGCTGTGCCCTACGGCAGCTCTACTGCTTGCTCTGCTGTGTGTCTGAAGGGGAGGAAAATGCAGTTCTTGTGTGATCGCTCTAAAATCAATTGCTCAGCAGAGTTGGTCTTTGAGGCTGGGGTCTGGTGCCGAGCTTCTTCCCACAGAGCACAGGAGACCCTTTTGAGGTGCATGAAATCCCCTTTTTCCTCCATATTGGAAAAGGGCCATCTGACTTTAACCTGAGAACAAGGCAAGATGGACCCTTTCCCTGAAAACCCCTGAACATTAGATCTGAGTGCTTAGAAATGCAAATAAAATTATTTACATTTCCCTCATTCCTTTCTCAAGTACCAAATTCTGGTTTGCAGCAGTAGCTTCCTATCCTATTCTTACGCTGTTCATGGACATCTTCTTCCTTTCATTTAGGAACTCCCTCTGAAATATCCAGCAATAGTTTCAGACAAAGGAGCCTTGAACTTTGGGTAAATTCAGAAAACTCTATGTACTGTAATTCCTGAATATCTCATTAGGATTGCACATTACTACAGAGCAGGAAAATAGCAAAATGTAAGGGTTCTTAAAAGTTTTGGTGAGATCCCTTGGCAGCAAATATACAAAGGTTTAATTGAAAGAATTTCTGAGCTGAGTTAACCTACGTATAGATTGTCCCCTCTCAGTTGTCTCTCCTCAAGGCTGAACATGCCCGGCTCTCTCAGCCTTTCCTCATGAGAGAAATGCTCCTGTCCCCTCATCATATTTGTAGCTCTTTGGGCAAACACTATAGTTACACAACCCACTCTCTTGGACTGAGGAGCCTGGCCACTGGTCACAGCACTCCAGATGGATCTCACCAGGGCTCAGTAGAGTGCAGTGCACCAGGTGTGTATGGACCAGGCCTTAGGTCGACCACTGCAATTACCTGAGTTATCCATTCTCCGTGTGGTTGAATGAGTGTATTTGGTAAAACAAGCATGTTTATGGACTATTTTGGGCTGTTCTCTTGCCTGGCTTCAAAATTTATTTTTTACAATTGTCAGGGTGCATCCATGTTTCTGAAAAGGCTTTGGGATTTGAAATGTGGTACAAAAGGAAGTCACTGTTCAGTTCTCAGTTCAGGGCCAAAGGGTAACTCTTGGGTTTTAACTCCAGCTTTGACGGAGCCCCCTTTATGGACCCAGCATTTAAGCTGAGCTGCATGGTTTTTGTCTCGGTTCCTCCCCCTCACCAGCAATACTGTAAGCTCCCATGTATCTCTGGGATTGCTTGACACAGTCTGATCCTGTCTTTGAAGTGATGTGACTGATACATACTACCCTAAACTACATAAAAACCTTTATGCCGCAACCGGACTACGGCCAGACGGTGCTTCAGGGAACTCATGCAATCCGCCTGTGTGCGTGGATTTGAATCCAGCATTAAACGTATCCGACAGGGGGAAGCGCTTCGAAGTGTGCAATTCCACAGCAGGTTCAGCTGACTGAAATCAGGCTCTGTGGCATTCCCACTCTCCCTATCAGTCCCAGACTCGAATTCTCGCTTCGTCCATTTGTTTACTTTCGCGATGTTAATTTTCTGCTGGTTTAGCTCCCGAACAAACTTATCACGGGAGCCGATAAATGTTGGTGCAAGGGTTCCGGAAGGGAGAGACTGTGGCAGCGCTGTCTTAAGTCTGTCGTGTGTAGGGGCACGCTGTCCCGCTGTGAAGCTTGTCTCCCTTTTGCCCGTATTTACCCGCTTCACTTCAACATTTCACCTTCGTACCTCTAGAGAGCACGTCCCAAGAACGCCTCGGCACTCCCGTGCCCTTCTCGAGAGCCCTGCGCTCTACGTGCAAACCCCTCCTCTTTTTCTCTCCAGGCACAGCACAAGCGCTGAGAAAACTCCTGTTAACTAGGGTGACAAGTTTCCAGCAGTTTTGGATCACGGGGAGAGGGGAACACCCGGATCCCGGCAATATAAGGTATAGACGCCTCTCCTTGTGCAACACAGCAGCAGGGCAGAGCCCATTTTATTCTTGCCTTTTTTGGATCTGCACGCACACAGTCCCCGGCACAATGGAGCCGGCTCCGCGATAGCGCAGAGCGATACGAGCAGCAGGAATCAAGTCATCGCAGCGCCGCTCGCCAAGGCTGCGACTGCCGGCGATCCGACGGCGTGATCGCCAAAGCCTTCTGCGTCCCAGGCAGGCCAGCGCCGCTGGGGCTGCGGGGCTCCGGGAGCCTCCTACGGCCGCAACACGGCGGGAGCACAGCCCGAGGCAGCGCCGAGCCGCACCGCGCTCCGGGCTCCCGACCCGGCTGCGCCGGGAAGGTACCACCCCGCTCCCAAAAAAACTTCCCACCGCGGGCCACTCGGCTGCGATGCCGCGCCCCGGCCGCCGCCGAGCGCAGCGGGAAGGACCTGCCCCTTACTCCTTGCCCCCTCTCCGCTCCGCTCCCCGGCGGGCCCGGCTGCCCACCTTGGCGGCAGGGGGGCTGCGGGGCGGGCCCCCCGAGCCAATGGCCGCGGCAAGGCGGGCAGGGAGCGGGGGGCGGCGCCGGGCCGACAATAGGGGCGGTGTGGGGAGCGGGGCCGGGCGGGGAGCCGCGGGAGAGCCGGGCAGCACCTTGCGGCGGGCGGAAGGTGAGTGCCGCCGCGCCGGGGAAAGGGGATTTCCTCGCTCGTTTTGCAGCCGGGAAGTTTGCGCAGGGGTCGAGCGGTCGGGTGCGTTCTTCTTCGGCCGTTCTCTTCCTCCCTTCTTTCGAAATTTTCTTTTAGAGGAGAGTGCTGAGCCTGCCTTCCCCTTCCTGATTTCCCCCTCCTGTCTCCCCGCTCCTGCCTCCTCGGCTCATTAATTTAACAAAGGGAGTTGTTCTCAGTCCCCGGGAGCTTTGCGAGAGGGGAGCCCCTCGGGGCCGCGTTCCTGGGGTCCCGGCGCAGAGGTTGGGGTGGAATCGGGGCTCAGCCCACAGTTTTTGCCTGGCTTCGCCTGGAGGAGCGGGCGCTTTGGGCAAACACAAAGAACTGAGGATCTGGACCCATGCTGGGCGATGGGGTGATGAAGCCTCAGGCTTTGTGTGGCTGGTGAAGGAAGGATGGAGTGGTGGGAGCTTGTCTTTTAACCCATCCGCCCGCGTGTGTGTACGGAACCGTGGCTTTTTGCTAGTAAAGTACTTAAGAGCGAAGCTGAACTTTGGGATCGTGGCATAATTCAGATTGCAGGGAGCGTCAGGTGGTCTCTAATCCAGTCTCCTTCAAAGCAGGGGCTTCTGCCTGGGGAGTGGGTAGCAGTGAAGGGACATCGGAGATGGGTGGCACATCTGGGTGCTCTTGAATGAACCTGGGAGCTCGAAGGAGGAGGCAGCACCAGTAGGACGAGACTTCAGAGGCAGTAGCGTTTGTGTCTTCTGATGTGCCTGGAAATACCCAATCCACAGCTCTCCCATGCCGGCAATCCCTGTTTTTGCTGCTTTTGTTATTCGGAGGGCTTAAAACTCATGATTGTTGGGAATAGCTGGCTCCATCCGCATGTGTGTCACGGTGCATCTACTCCTGCTGAGCATTACTTGATTCTTATTCCGACATTGCCTCCAGGAGTTTTTTCTTCAGGAGCAAGATTTATAAATAGGTGTCAAAACCTAGCTCTTGCTTGGGACTGGCTGTAAGGCGTGTACTTTATGTGGTAATTATGTGTGAGATATGTATATGTGTGTAAGAGCAGCCATAAAAGCTGTTCAGTTAGCCAAGCTTTTCATTTTCAAAGTGAAAGCAGGTATTGTAGCTGGGTGAAATGGCTGGGTCGGGCACAGACGGAAGAATGTTTGTTTTCTTTGCTCACAATTACTCTTTGCCCAGTGGCTTATAGATGCCTTTCACTGAACCACCCCTCACCCTCCATACCTGGAGTTTCCCGGTGCTGTGCACATTACCTGGCCAAGCAGGGGACATTTTCCTGTCTGCTGCTCTAAGATCTCTCAAGTGCGGGTGTGCTGATTTTGCTCTCAGCTTTATAGGGTAAGGCTGGAACAACTCCTTCTTGTGGAACAGTTTGTGTGTGTGTCCGCTGGATGCTTCGAGATCGCTTTTCCCTGTGCATTTTTTGTGGGTAAGTCAGAGAAGTGAAGCTTGTCTCTGCTCGGAGAACAGAAGGTATGGTGGGAATTTGAATATGTCTAAATACTGATTCTGTTTAACTCTGGATTGCCTGTCCTGTGCCACAGAACAGAATTTGTTCTCAGGTGTACTGTGTAACAAAGCTGGAGTCTAAGACTGGACAGTAAACCCCACCAGGTGATTTTTTTTTTAACCTTTTTTGAGTCCTGTGGGGAAGGACCTGCATCTTTAAATAGAATGATATAACTACCAGTCTTTGATTTGAAAATGAAAGCCAAAAATAAACTTGAAGAGGAAGATGCTCTTGCAGCATGACAGCAAGAATGCTTTTACTGTTTTTTGAGGAATACTGTGTGCTCTGGATGTTGCTCAGGAAAAAAAAAATAAGGAAAAGTGATGCTTTTAATTCATGTCTTTTTGTTCATCATGGGGATATTGGAAGAAATATGTATGTGACAAGTCCAATATAACTGCCACAAGTAAAAATATATTGCTTACTTATTGTGTTTCTGACTGCCTTGCTTGCAGTGGATTGAAAACTGATGGTCAAAGAACTATTTTATTATCCTTTTCCGGGTCTCTGAAGGGAGACCTTTTCTCTCAGTTTTGATTCCAATAATAAATTTCACCAGTTTGCTACTAGTGTTTTGTCTTTTTATAAATGTGAGCTGCAGTATGGCTTCTTTTTCCTTTTTTTTCGCTTTTGTGCACCTGTCTCACTTCCTTGGTGTGGGTAGTTTTGTAATTTCAAAAGCTTGTTGCTATGGTCCAATTTCCTTATATGCTTAAGAGTGTACGGAAGAACCTAGAGCTGAAATATACTTTTCTCAGCTGAAAAATACAGAAATTATGCAGAGCTCCACCCTCAAAGTGTTCTGGTTTTACAGTTCATCCTGTCATCAGCAGATAACAGAAACAAATAGAATTTGTAAAGGAACTGACCAGTCTTGGTGAGGATGTGCAAGATACAACGGAAACCAGATAACTAAAAATCAGACATTTCTTAAAAGCATGGTCAGCCATTAGCCCTCTGACAGGTACAAGAATGCCTACTGCTGGCTTTTTATCTCTGTGGGAAGGGAAAATGATACTGTGTGCCATACCTTTATTGTGTCAAAGAGTGTTTTTTTATACTTGGCAATGAGCTGAACTAATTTTCTCAGCCTGATGGCTTGGCTTGCATAGGAATTGGGGACAATGTCAGCATGTTCTGCTCGATGCTGAAGGTTTGCTCTTACGGAGAAAATAGTCCAGTGTGTGATTCTTCTTAGGCACTTGCACAGCTCTCATGTGGGAGGAGCTGCTTTGCACTCCTGTTGCCAGAGATGGGAATGGCTGAATCCGTTCCCCTTCGTGGCAGCAGAACTGGGACTGTCAGCCAGTGCTCACTGATGTAGCACAGAAGTCAGCAATCAGTTCTTTCCACCTGAGTTTAAGGCACATGGTGCTCTTTGAGAATGGATAGGTTAAAAGTATCTCATGCTGCTTGTACTAATCGGGTTTTTTACGCAAACTGAAGTTCAGGTTTGAAATTCCTGTGCTTGGGTGCAGCTGGGCACAGCATGTGCAGATGTGGATGTTGTGCCTGTGAGGAGTAATGCTCAGTGTTTCAGTGGTGATGACTGCCCCTGGCTTTGTGCAGGAAAGGGAGCTGACTTTTGTCCCATCCCACCTCAGGCTGGGGTGGGATGTGGATGAGCTTTGGGTCCTTCCCAAAAGAAGCTGTGGATGTCTTTGGGTCCTTCCATGGTCTGTCTTCTTTTTGGCACATGACACTCGGGTGCATGGCACAATTCCAGGGCCCTTCATGGGATCCATTTGATGAAAACATGGATGCTCCAAGCTCAAAACATTGTTGCTCTGAGCTGAACATGTCTCTCCAGCCTCCTAGTATGGTCTGCAAAGATAAATTGGAGACCCTTTTAGGATGTGCCTTATGTCACCTTCCTGTAGGTATTTTTAAAATAGGTCAGAGTTGCATTCTAAAAATGCCAGTTATTCTTGTAGTCCCCTGGTCTCCTCTGTCTCCACTGTGTTGTGTTGTATATTGGAGCTGCTGAGAGAAGTTTTATCTGCTCCTCTCGCTGTGGGGATGCAGGCAGCATTGCTAACAAATCCATCAGCAAAAACACTGTTGTAGTGTGGCTTTCACCCTTTCTCTTCATTTTAGCATCTTTTTGTTGGGATGGGAGAAGAGAAAGCAACAGCAACAACAAAAACCATCTGAGAAATGGATTTCCAGGGTAATGTGAAGAAAAAGTCCAAGTATTCAGTTCTGGTTTGTGTATTAATACACTCTTTCAGGCTGGCAGTGCAAGTGTTCTGGCTTCCACTCCTCCATTGTCAATCTCTTGTGTGTAGTCTGAGATTCAGGTTAAACAATAACTTCCTCTCTATAGTTGCTTTCCTTCTTGCAGTCTGTACTCTTTAGACCGACCATACAACTAGTTTGTTTTACTCTTAGGCTGGTATAACTTCCTTCAAGCCATTCTGTTTCGTACTTCCTGTCAAAAGTCAGAAGTGGTGCTGAATCAGGCAACCTTGTATCTTCTTAAGTTTAAAGAAGCAAAGAGAAAAAGGTGACTGGTGTAGAAAAAAAAAGTCCTAATTTCTGAAAATTTGGTGAAATCATAAGACTGCAGAAATAGTAACCAAATGTACTTTCTGGAAAGAAATAATTTTTGCCAAAGTAGCCCTTTGTGATCCCAACTACTATGTCAGAGTGTACAAAGTATATTGTGACTGCCTTGAAACCTATGACATCTAGCTGCAAATAGTTCCTTGATCTCAATGGGCCTTTAGCTGTGGGGCTGTGAGGAAGTCAAGCAGGGAGTGTGTGCTGCAGGCAGGTGGGGCATAAAGACCTGTGTCATACCTTTTTTTTCCTTATTTTTCCATGAAGTCTGTCCACATCCTATCTAAAAGGAAAATGGGAGGAATATTATTGCTATTTAAATTGTGGGTGTTTTGGGAATGAAGAAGTCTCCCAAGTTTACCTTAAGGCTTTGTTTCTTGCCCTTGTGAGTTTGCTGTGGATATTTACAGTGTCTGTCCATGGTTTACTGCTGATGGCATTTGATGACTTTCCAGATGGCAGCAGAGAGAAAGAAACTAAAATACAAAATGTTAGGACACATTTTGAAAGCCTGGCTTGCTAAGGTCACAGCACAGCTTTGAGTCACTCTCTGTAAGCATCAGTGGGGCTTTGAACTATCACCTTTCTTAATGACTGTTGTGGCACACCAGTATTTTAGATGATGCTTCCCTTACAAGGCAAAGCCCGTTTCTCAGGGCTGATGTTCTATTCATGAAGTAAGAGCTGGAGTGAGAAATATTTTTATTTGGCTTGCATCATGTGTGTTTTTTTTGTCTTTTGCATATAGTGTAATGCAAAATACCTTGTCACTTACTTAGCGTAAAGAAAATACAAGATAGATTATTATTTGTACCTACATATTCCCAAATGCTCATTCTCTGCTGATCCTAAAATATGAATGGCTTGGCCTCTTAACCCAGTCTCTTCTGTGGAAAGAATAGAGAAGTAATTCCTTATGTGAAACTTGTATTTAATTTCCCCAGCTATCTGTAAGTAAACATTATGCAGTTTTGCCAACAAGTTCAGCTTGAAAGCTTTGTGCCAGGATGATTCTACGATTTGCCTTTAGTAGGTATTTCAAGAATGTCTTATTTCAGTCATGCTTTGAGAGGCTAGAAGTGACAGCTGAATGTGGAATTCATGCAGTTCCAGGGGTAAGACTTGCTGGGGTTAAGCAAAAGCTGATTTCCTTCAGCAGCAGATGGGAGGGATATTCCAACTCCTCTTTCCCAATTCTCTGCATACTGCTGAAGCTGTTAGATTCATTCAGCTCAAGGCCCTGTGCTTGCCTGTGTGAGGTGTTTGAGGCTTTTATGGGAGCTCTCTAATGCCAGCATGTGTCAAGGTAGAGGAGGGAAAAAAAATGAGGCCAAGCTCATAATGTATCCTCTGCTTTTTTTGCTCATTGAACTGGGTACCTGAGCCTGAACTCCTGTGTCCCTTCACAATAGAAGGTAGATTTGTCAGATAACAGCTGCAAAGACCAAGGAGTGCCTAGCACAAAGAGGGATTAGCAGCAAAGGGACACATCAGGATTCAAAATGCAATATTGATTAGCTCATTAAAATGAATAAGACACTCAATTATGGAAGTCCCATTACATATTCCAGTTCTTCTGGAGATAGAACAGTTTATATGTCCTTGTCCTTTCAGAAGTACCTCACACAAGACAAATTTTAATGTCATTTTCCTCTGCAAACCACAGAACGTGTTAACTTTTAATAGAGCCCAAGTACCTCAGTGTTTTATTGGGAAAGCATTGTTTTTGGTAGGGCACTGTTTTTAAAAGACTGGAAGATGTAGGCATAGTAATTAAAAGTTTCTTTTACTGAGAGTGATCGAATTAGCATATAATTGGGCTAATGTTGTTTTAGGTAGGGTCAAAAGCTAAATGGGAGATATTCACATACTGGCCAATTTTAGCAAATCAGTCAAATCTGTCTCAAAATACAGGACACAGAGGGAAAACCCTTTGATTCAAGCTCAGGAGCTCAAGGAGCAAGTGTGTGAAAGGGCATGTTGTTCCTAAAAGGGAAAAGAGTAAAATTTTTCCCAGTTCTTCAGAAATATGTGTATTGCCTCCCTAGTACATAAATGCAGTTTTTAAGCTACAGATGTTTTTGCCTTATGGAATGTTAAATGGCTTAGAACTGGATTGCCAGTGTGAATTTCTGTGCTTTACTAAGTTTTGTGGTTGGGTTGTTCTTTGGTTGTTGTTTTTTGTTTGGTTGGTTTTTTAATAGTATCTTTACTAAAGACTTTGCTTGAGAGGGTTTGAGCCATCTGACTCAGGGCAATTCTTGCTGAAATTGCTTTAGGAATACTCAGTTTCCATGCAAGAGAGAGGCTGGAGGAAGATAAAGTCATAGAACTAAGACCTGTAATAATTGCTAATGTGATGGCACTTCTCATGGATGTGGCATTGCTACTTCTTTTTTCTACAGATGTTTGATGGAATTTTTTGCCACATTGCCCAGGAGAGATAGTTTTCCTGTTTAACCACAAAATGTTAACCACAAGCTTATAGTTCCCATCCATTTTACCCTGCCATTGTACTTATCTTCAGTCCCACTTTGCAATGTGTATTCACTTTCACTGTTGTTCCTCTGGTCTCATGATCACAGTAGATCACAGGTAATAACGAAAAAGCTTTGGGAGCTGAACTCAAAGGAGAGACCCAGAAATGAAATGGTGATAACACCGCACAGTCCTTCATCAAAACCATCCCCTTTCAAATAATCAAAGTCATTGGTAAGATTCTTTAGTAAAATGCATGCAGTTGTGGGTGTATGTTAAGGTGCTTGATACTTTCTGTTAAACTCCAAGATTGTGGAGATGTAAAAGCTATGCAAAAATATGTGTCATATGAAAGAGACTTCTCCCATTCCTATCCTCCTATCTGTAGAGAGAAATGGCAGAATTTGATCCAAATGTACCTGGAAGACTTAAATAGATTTAAGCACACGGAGGCTTTGGTTTGAGTCTCCAGTTCCTAATTTTGGGTGAGGAAGTGACTGTATCTACTACCTCCTAACAGTGAGTTACTAGCATTATAACTTAATTCTCCAAAATCAATGAGTAGCCTTACAGAAAACCAGGGAAGTTGTGAGGGAAGGAAGGAGAGGAAACTGCAGCACCAGCAACAAGTATTGTCTCACAGTTATCTTGATCTAATATAAAAATCTGCATTTTAATTTCTGGCTCATCAAGTTTCTTATTGTTGCATCAGCCTATATGTCTTGGTAATAAGGTGCCTGGGAAAAATTGCGGTCTCTTACATTTGTGTGTGCTATAAATTCTTCCGTGCAATTTTGACTCCCTTGGTAGCAGAGAGAATGAGTAAAAAGGCTGTACCATATTCACAGCAATCAGCAGGAGTCTAATCCAGTGCCAGGCCACTGCCAAAAGACTCCAAAGAAGTGAGACTGGAAGTACTTTTCCAGGCCTGCTTTAATTCCTTTGCATACGTTCCTAAACCAGATTTTAAAGAGTATGAATAAAATTAAACTGACATTTTATCTGGAGCTGTAAATTCCAGTGCCAGTCTTGTGTCTCTTGCCATTTCTAGGAGCCCTGACAATACTGAACTTAACTTGCAGCTTGGTTTCTTTTCTCTGCTTCCATTCCTTGATCATGTATGTCTTAAAGCATTGTCTGCTAGTTTGTTGGTTTTCCTTTTGCCTGTCTACAGAAACCTTGTTCATCTCCTGCCTATCTTTACTTTCCCTGACCACTCCCAAGACTGATGAGAAACAGATTCCTCACAGTTCTGTGGTCCTGAAGATATTGGGCAAGCACAGGTGAGCAGCAGGGAGGTAAAATACTTTGTCCTCCCCCCCCCCCCATTAATAAGCATCTTCTTTTGGGCTTGGGAGGAGGATGAAGACTGGATAGGGGAAGAAACCCATTATCTTCCTCTATTAAACAGGTAGTTCCGGTGATGTGTGGAAATACTTAAATCTTTAGATTTCATTATAAAGGCTGAGGGGGTAAGGGTAGGACTGGGAATGACAAAAGCAGGACGTGATTCAAGAAGAGAAAGCAAACAACTCGAGATTCCTTCAGGGCTCTCTTGCAAGACAGAAAATAGGCAACAGTGTCTGTGTAGGCTGTCTTCAGATGGAGGCAGACGGTCACAGGCGGTGTTCGGATTCCAGGTTCAATAAAAGGCACATCCTTCCATTAGAGGAGGCAAAACAGTGTCACTTGCTAGAATTCAAAATCCTTCTCTAAATGCCTCAGTGACTTGTCATCAAGTGACTCACTGCACTGTCATAGCAGGGCTTCTGGCTTTCCCATCCCAGTTATGCTTGCTGAAACAGTGTCTTGCCTGCTCATTCTAACAGTCCCCCCTCCCAAGCTTGTTTCTAGTTTACTCAGTGAAGAGGGGATTTGGGAGTGTCAGGGCAGGAGAAGGCTGCAAGGGCAGATCAGAAATCGCACTACCTTGTAGACTTCAGAATGCTAGCTTTTCATTTGTTTAGTGTGTCTCTGAAACAAGTCCTTGAGTTGCAGAAGAAAAACACTCAGCAGTGATGAACTGTAAAAAATGGTAAGAATTTAGTCATTTACTTTGTCCAACGAAAAATGTCTTTTCTTGCAGGCAAAGGCTTCTTTTAAAGTTGCTACTTTAGAAAAATGCTAATGTCAAAATGCTCTCAGCTTGATTTCCTTTATCCCCTGCAGTTCATTAGACGATCATCAGGATCATTTTTTTCTTTCTTTAATTCACATAATCAATTTTATTCTAGGTGACCTTTGTGTCTTTTTAAGAGCCAATTCTTTCTAACACTAGGTACATCCTGCAGGAGCCCTTCCTGCCTTCTGATCCAATAATTATTCGTCCTGGGACCTAGTCCAAATGCCACCAACAGTGTTTGTGTGGGCTTTCTTTGTTTGTTTCAAAGACATTTCATCATGTGATGACATATGGCAGCATTAAATGTGCAGTTTAGAATGTGATAGTCATGAAGATGAAAAGAATCTCACCCAAGCAGCAAGTGGCTTTCTGCTTTTTACATCATACCTGCTTTAAATTTAGTATTACAATGGATGCTTTGTGTTTCTGATGATGTTGCTTTTTGAATCCCACCCTGTTATTTTGGCTCAGTAATCGAGGAGTGGTGACTTCAACAAGGTGATCTCATCCAGTGTGTGGTGTGGCTGTGTTTCTTTCTGAAGGCTTGAGATCCCATTCCATCTGCACTTCCTGTAGCTTTAGGTAAATCATCTGAAATCCAAGACGGTGAGCATGCCTGATCTCTGTGCTCTGAATCTCCTTTCTCATTAATTCACGTGCCTCCCTTCTGTGATGGGGCTCCAGTGAGTGTTGTTTTTCTTTTCACTGGGATATGAATAGGTTGAGCAGGGAAAGGGTTCTCTATAAAGCATAACCTGTGCTAGTTTTGGCACAAAAACTCCCTTTGTGAGGGCTCTTAATTCCTAATGAATTAACTACAAATTTTGGGGAGAGTGTGGTTGACTTAAGATTCTTCTTGACTAGCGTATGAAAAGCTTGTGTTTCACTTTTTTTCTCAAAAGCCAGCTTGCACTGCCCTCCTCCCCCAAACTACAAAGCAAGGATGTGGCCGTTGGCAGCTGTTTTCCTTTTGATGTGGTCGACTCAAATTAACATTAAAAGTATAATTCTGAACTTGCATTTTCTTGGAGGATCAGTGCATGATGAAAGGACAGGAGGGATCTCTCTCCACCTGCTGGGTGGGAGTGTGCTTCTCACTTGAGTTTCTTAGGAGCTGAGATCAGAGGATGAAGCTTGACACAGCTGAGCTCATCGTGGCACACAGCCATCCAAAGACAAGGGTGCTTCTCCCTTTCAGCACTTGGCTGTGAGCTGACCTGGCAGGAAACTTTGCAAAGCAGTATGACTGTAGCTGTAGTGTAGTATTAAAGATCACTGAGCTGCCTGCAGGTCTGAGAGCTGGAAGTAAGGTCTGTAAGGTGTGTAGTGAGATCGAGCAGCTCCTCAGAACTGACGCTCAAGTAAGTGCCTTTTTACTCTGTCGTTGTGATACCTGTTGTATACAGCTTTTTATTCTGCTTATTTTGGTCCTATACCTCTCTCTACCCAAACTCTCTGAACCTCTAGCACCTACCCAGTCAGCTCCTGTGGGACGTGCTTATGCTGCAGATCTGGAAGTCTTTGGTGCCCAATGGATTTTATAGAATCATAGAATTGTTTGGGTTGGAATGACCTTAAAGATCGTCTACTTTTCAACCCACCTGCTGTAGGCAAGGAACCTTCTACTAGAGCAGGCTGATCAAAACCCCATTCCAGCCTGGTCTTGAACAGTTCCAGAGATGGGGCATCCACAGCTTTTCTGGGCAATCTGTGCCAGTGCCTCACTACTTTTATGGTAAAGAATTTCTTCCTAATATCAAACCTAAACCTACCCTCCCTCCTTCAGCTTAAGACAACCCCCCCACCCTTGCCCTGTCACTACATGCCCTTGTCAAAAGTCCCTCTCTAACCTTCTTTAGGTGCTGGAAGGGGCTTTAAGGTGTCCCTGGAGCCTTCTCTTCTCCAGGCTGAACAGCCCCAAGTTTGTGAGCCTTTTGATTTTGACTCTTCTCTAGTTGGTTCTCTGTCTTTAATAAATGTCTTTGAGAGAGATCCTGACAAAAAAATCACAACTGGATCATGTATTTCTCCCCATCCCATTGTTCTGTTGCTCTGAACCCTGATTTGATTTCCATATGGAGGAATAATTATTATAATCCCTGCCATGCTGTAGGGACTTCCATGCTTTGCCCAGTGGGTTCATTTGTTAGTTAACAGGGTTGGCTAACTAACAAATTAGTTGTTTGCTCTGTTAGCAGAGCACTTTTGGGATTTGTCCATCACCTTTCTGGATAATCTCTTGTGTTGTGTGTTATATGCATTCTTGAGAAGTTTTTCAGAATTGAAAGAATTATTATAAGCTGGGCCCAAACTTCTGGTTTTCAGCTGGAACTATATTTTTACTCAGACAGAATGAAGTTGGTAATGCTGTAGCCAGTCTCACAAAATTAAGTAATTCTGCTGTTCCCCTCTACCTTGCAGTCCTCCACTTCATAGCCAAAGTGTAGGAGTTGTACAAATGTTTGATGGATTTTTCATGGAGGTGATTCCTTGTCACCTTCCACCTAAACACTGCCAGTAAAGGCTCACAGTGAGTACGTAACACAACTGTGCTGGAGAAATAATGTGCTTTGTTCTGTCATATAGGTGTAAAGGGCAAACAGAGAAGCAGCAGGCGCACAGGAGGAGTAGGAAAACACATTTCTGATATAGCATAATGTCACTTTATCTCTGAATACCCTGCAATATGTACAGAAAGACTTCAGCAACATCTGTGCCTCAGAATTCCTAGCCAAGGTGAAAACAAAGCCTTCATCTGGCAGGAGCTGTGCAGCAGGTATTTGGTAAGATCGTCCTGGCATGAAAGAACAAAAATCAAAAGTTGTGGAGGGATTTTTCTTTCCTTTTTTAACTTATCTCATCCCCCACCCCCCTTCTTATTATTTATTTTTTCTTTTTTCTTCTTTTTTCTTCTTTTTTTTTTTTTTTTCTTCTCTCCCTAACCAGGAGGCATAACTCTCAGTAGCCTGTGTGTTTCAGTGGGAACATTCAGGGACTGTCTTAGCAGCACTTGAGAGCCTAACCTTGAGAACAAAAGTAGTGTTTCATGTGGTTACGTACTGAAAGATGTGGGTAGGCATCTAGTGGGAATCCAGAAAGCGCGTGGGCGCTTGATTCCCTCGGAAACTGTTGGGATTTGGCACCTAAGCTGGTAAAGTATTTTAGAAAACTTAAATATCTTTCTGAAAATTGGGTCTGATGTTGCTAATCACTGTGAAGGGTGGGGGATTTTTTTTATTGTGATGTAATGGTGCCTTTGATCTTTGTTACTTTCTAGTAGATAAACAGAAGGAAGTTGAAGGAAAGCAACAGAAGTGACTTTGGGGTTGGAGGGATTGACGCAAGAAGAAGATAAAAGCTGTATTCTTGTATAGTTTTTATAAAATGAGTAGGAGGGCAGGACTGCTAAGGGTTTCAGGAGGGTATAAATGCCAAGGAATGGAGGGTGTGGAAGAAAGAAACTTGAGTCTCTACTCTGCAAGTGCTTGTGCAGGCAGGTAGCTTCACACACAGCCTCATCCAAAAGGAGAATTTTCACAGAACCTTGTGATGGTTATAGGGACGTGCTGGTGAGGAACAGCAACTCTTTGTGTGGCAGCAAGGAAGGTACCTGCTATAGTACTTTAATCAGGGTAAACCACTAAAATCTGCAGTTGTTTGCACCTCAGATTGGTTAGCATCTATTAATGTCACCATGTCACACAAAAGCTGCTTTCCATTTGTGCTGGCCTTCCCAGACAGGAGGAGCTTTAGAAAACTCTGCTTTAGACCTCCATAGCTCCTGTCCCAAACTTGAATTGTTAGTGCTTGGGTCTCTACCTTGCCTTACAGGTGGCTGCCATGGTGACACAGTTTAATCTCTGTGATCTCTTGTGGTATCTGAAACTTTGACCAGGAGGGAAAAGCAGGGTGACAGCTGCTCCAGGGCACAAGTTGGTAGGAGGGGGACACTAGGTAGGTAAAACAGTCTGTCTTGGGACTACTCTTCTGGGATGTTAGGACATCACTTATTATATCCACTAGGACATAAATATTGTATGTGTGAGGATATAGTCCAATAAGATTTGAGTATCCTGGGGTGTGCTTGATGTCAAAGGTATAAAGAAGCTACTTGAAGATGACAAAGCAGAGAATATGAGTCTTAACTGCTGGAGGTGTTGGGGATTTCCTGTGTCAAGTGCACTTTTTGTAGCCAATAGATTGATAAACTAATTCGAGATAATTACTAAAGATAAAAATAGACCAAATAGGTAAATGTTAATAAGTCACCAGAGCTGGATGGCATTCAAGAGTCCTGAGGAGCTTGAATGTGAAACTGCAGAACTGCTGGCCAAGCTGTATAATTTATCACTACAGACGGCTGCTGTGCCAGAGGACTGGGGAGCTGCCAGTGTGATTCCCAACTATAAAAAGGGCTCTAGAGGGGATCCTGGGAACAACACAACAAAGAGTCATGCTACCAGGAGTGGAAAGGATCTCTGAATATGTAGAGAAGTGTTAACTGTTGGGAAGGTCGGTGTGGCTTCTGAAAATGAAAATCCGGCTGCCCAATGCCATGAAGTTCTGTGGGGTGTCAATAAGGAAAGGTTAAAGTGGATTATAAAATATCTGGATTTTCAGAAAACTTCTGTCAACACCTTGAGCTCCTGTAAGTTTGGAGGAAAGGCTTTTTTATGCTTTGAAAGCCATATGGCTATTAGAAAGTAAAAAATCTGGGACAATTTCACACCTTAAGATGGAGAGGGAAACACCACTGCATCAGCAACCAAAAAGGCCACCATCCTCATTGGGAAAGTGATGAACGACACCCTTTGGCTGGTAAAAATGCTCAATGCATGCTTATCTTGTGGGTGATGTGCAGGTCTGCTCTCCACATCTCTTGCAGAGCATAGTGGCATTGCAGAAAGGGCAAAGAAATGGGCCACCTTCCAAGAAGAAGCTAAAATAGTTGAGACTATTCCATATGGGAAGAAGGGAAGGAACACAGGTTTATATCACAAAGTCAGCAGGTAAAGCTAATATGAACCATCAGCTCCTCTGCTTTTACAGCCAGGGAACTTTTGAATAAACATGATGTGCTTTGATTTTAAAATAGGTGGAAGACCATACTTGTGCAGTGGAGAATGGGTGACTGTAGCCTCAGAATAGGTAGAATTTGGTGTCAGGCTTTCAGGTACTCACCTGTGCAGGGCAAATCCCAGTTGCACTTTGCAAGGCTCTTGCCTTTGCAAGAATCTCTAAATGACCCTTCCTTTCCCCAGGGCTCTCCTCTGCAGTTTTTCATAGGAAGCAATTATCCAGGTGGCTGGCAAGTGTTCGACACTCCCTTGTGTGCACAAAGAGATTTTTTTTTTTAATTATAAGTGACTTATTCCTCATAGAAGTATTTTTTTTAATGCTGTCTTCAGCAGGGTGTGCATGTGAACTTTATTTTAATTAAGAGTGAGGAATCTGTTTTACATAACTAAATCCCAAATTCTCATGAGAGAGTGAAAACAGCCCTGAGGGATTGATGAAAACTCCAGTGAAATCGGGTTGCCTCACAGATGGGAGGCCTGATTCCAATCTCTTAGGTTTTCTGTACCTGTGGGACTTGCTCCAAGCTGGTTGACAGACAGAGGAGTTGAACCAATGCAGAGGCACTGCCTCTTCACAGCTTTATTTTGGCCACTAATTTGTGGCTCTGGGCAGATACTGGGGTGGCTGTTGCAGCTCTGCCTGAGGTTGTTATCCCTGTAGTGGGAGTGGCCAAATGGGATGTGAATCTGCTTCCAAGTCCTTTCAGCCATGTCCTATTGCTAGCTCAGACAATTTCTGCCATTGTGACTGTTGCCAGTATTTGTATTGCAACGTGTGGTTTACCCATCTCTTTGGAACAGGGGTGCCTGTTACAATCAAAATGTGATCCCCACCAGCCAGCTGAGCTGCTAATTTAATGGCAGTACTAATGGGATTGGGTCAAGATGGTTCTCTGAATTTTTGAGAAAGAACAAATTTTAGCCAACATCATTTGTTTGTGACTTCCAGCACCATTTATTTTTCTGAGTGGTAAAACCTGAAAGGAACAGGGACCACATGAATAAAATGTTTCTGTACCATTAAGGAGGGAAAATCCAAGGTCTGTGCGTGGCCTTTTGTTTGTTTTCCTGTTAAGAAAAAAGAAGTGATAAAGGTGTTAAAACTCAGCTGTTGCTGAAACTGTACTGGAAGTGGAGCATACAAATAAAAGAGGACCTCTTTCACTGTGCACAAAGAGAAACATGAAAAACAAACCACAAACTCTGTAAAGAGGCTGATGAAGTTTGAGTTAAACCTGGCATGCTGTTAGCACCTGCTGCTTGTTTGTGGTGACTGAAGTAAGCATCCCTTTCAGAAAGTCTCTCATACTGAAGATAGTTTTACTATCCTGTAATCAGAACCTCTGTGTGGTTGAAGAGGCTGAACTGCTGATAAACTGCACAGCTGAGACCTTCAGCTTGATTCCTGCTGAATCTGGTGGTAGTTGGCAATTTTTTCTGATGCCAAAAATCTAGAGAGGTTTGGCGTGATCCCGCTGCATGTGGATAATGTTGGTTTTGTTCTATGTCTGCTTCTGCCCCAAGAGCTGGCTCTAGGGAGTATCTAGAAATTTGGCTTTTCTTATCAGAATCTTACATGAATCAAAGGATGGTTTTGATGCTGAGCTCTTAATGTTTCATTGAAGTGGCAGTTCATGCCATTCATCTGAAGAGTGTTTAGGAGTTGATGGGAATTGACTGGTGATGCTGGGGCTTTGCAGCCCCAGGTGGGCATCTGCCACCAATCTCCTGGGGAAGGAGGGAACAGATGAGCAAGGAGGTGAGGCAAAGATAAGCCTGTGGAAATAGATGTCCTTCAGCTGTTCATCAGAGCAACATAAATGAGTGCACTTTAGCGATGCAGGAATGTGATGGTCATGTCACAGCTTGGATGTGCTTTGCTTTGGGATGATTTCATAGGTTGGAGCATGTGGTTTGAGTGGAGGTCAAGAGATTCAGCCTGGTGTGAGGTGAGGGAAGTGGGGAACAAGTTCAGTGTCAGTCATGTCAGTCTGAGGGCATGTGCCGAGGGCTTTAAGCTGTAGAGAAATGTGCAGGAGCTGTAGAGAAATGTCTGATGGTGAAATGTTTTTCCAGGGGAAGAGGCCTGGCCATTTCCTTCATCTTAACAGACCATACGGAAATGGCCTCAAAGTATGCCAGGGGAGGTTTAGATTAGATATTATGATTTTTTTTTCCACAATGGAGTTGTAAATCATTGGAACAGACTGCTTAAGGAAGTGGTGGAGTCACCATCCCTGGAAGCGCTCAGAAAATGTGTGAATATGGCACTTGAGGACATGGTTTAATGGTGAATGTGGTGGTGGTGCTGGGTTGATGGTTGGACTTGATGATTTTAAAGGTTTTTTCCAACCCTAATAACTCTCTGATTCTGTGACATGAAAATTCCATTCCTGGCATAGGTGGTTGGAACAAGAACGCTATAAGCTGTGCCAGAAGCAGTGATCCAAATCTCTGCTTTATGCAACTTGTGCTCTATAGGGAGTAGGGTAAAATGTTGTAATCACTTGGTAGTTTAAACCAGGAACAAATCTGTGAGGCTCATTCAGGTGAAAAGGCAAAAGGGAGTGAGCAGTGCCAATGTCTCTGATTGGGAAAGTTGCACAGAAGATGGATAAGGATGGCTGAGTGCTGCCAGTTCCTCCTGCTCTCTGAGCTGTTTCCATTCTGATTGTGGTACCAGCCCCAGAAGCATCTGCCTGACAGCCTGTTCCAGCAGCAGATCCCTGCTCCATGCCTTACTCTGGAGTTGATTGCAAAATTAGCAGGGGGTTGGAGGGTTACAGGTGCAGAACCTGAACAGGACAGAAGCCTGGAAGATGTGTTTTCTTCTCTGCTGTAAACCTGCGTGACCTTTCTCAGCTCACTTCAGCTGTGTCCTCAGTTTATAGAAGGGTAGTGGAGCTACTGTGCACTTTCAGGTATTCTGTGTTACTGGGCAGAAGTTGTTCTTTCACCCACATTAGTGAAGCTTTATCACTGAGTAGTGTTTTATGCATGAATGGTTTTCTGTGCAGTGCTTAAAATTTAGAAAAGGTCCTGAAATTCTATGAGCCTCTTGTATAGGCAGAACTGGCCAAGGGGGTGGGGGAAGGAGGAATTGTATGCTTTTTTGGAGAAACTCCTGTGCATTTTCTCTTCCAAAATAGTTTTAGGCTATTTATTTATATCAAACCTTCATTAATCCATTTTACAGTGAAACAGCAGATTGTGGGGTCTTTTGGAAAGCTGTACAGATGCTTCAATACATAAGCAATAAGCAAGGAAATAAGAACACCCTAAGGAATAGTATGAAGTGTGATACTTTCTGGGCCTGCTACACAGCTGCAAAGCAATGGGTGAAGTCAGATTTTGCCCACACAGCTCTCTTAAGCCTCAGTACTTTGAGTTTTACTTTGCTTGCTTTGGCTTCTGAGACAGCTGGTGTCTGGAGCTGAGGCACTCCGGTGCTTTGCTTAGTGTCCCCAAAAGACCTGCAAACTTAGCCAAGCTTTTGGGCTTGAAAGAGATGAGCTGCGTAGCTTGAATTGCAACTGGGTGCCTCTAGTTCTGGGAGGCTGTAACGGCTGCGACCTTTTGAAATCTTATTCAAACTGTTTTTGTTGCACTCAGACAGGAATGTTATGTTCTTTGTTCCATCTCCTAAAAGGCAAACTTTTCTGTATAGGCCGCTTGTGGTTTTTAGAGTTTGATATATATGGGTCAGGGGAGGAAGCAGGCTCAGACTGTCGGATGTTTTCAAGCTGCTGAGAAAGTCCTTCTGAGTGCATGAAGTGGGTTTTAAGATCCCAGCTGAATTTTTTGCAAATAACTTCTGTCTTGATTAGGGAAAGAAAAAAGCCCCCAACTGTGGATTGCTTCCAATTTGTGTGCACACAAGCGAGTGGGCTGACTCTTCTCTGAGGCAGACCTGTGTGGTAAGGTCTGCCCCAGAAAAGAGATGACATCTTTAATCCTGAACCCCTTCTCCTGGGGTAGGAAGCATGCTACATCTCAGCTACCATTACTGAAATGTCATTGTTTTCCAAGCAGAATAAAAATACGCATTCAGTAGTCAAAATTGAGGTAAAAGTTTGCATTGCCTCTTGGAAGGGCTCTTCTTGATGCCTGTACACCTTTAGGTACATGTCTTCACAGAATCACAGACTGGCTGAGGTGGGAAGGGAACTCCAGAGGTCATCTGGCCCAACCTGCTGTAATCAAGCAAGGCCACCCACAGCCAGTTACCCAGGACTGTGTGCAGACAGCATTTGAATATCTCCAAGGATGGAGACTCCACCACCTTTCTGGCCTGCCTGTCAGTGCTTGGTCACCTTCACAGTGAAAAAGTGTTTCCTGCTGTTTGGAGGGACCCTCTGTGTTTCAGTTTGTGCCCATGGCCTCTGGCACTGGGCATCACTGATAAGAGCCTGGTTCTGTCTGCTTTGCATCCTCCCTGCAGGTACTTAAAGACATTGATGAGATCCCCCTGAGCCTGCTCATCTCTCAGCTGGACACTCCCAGCTCTGTCAACCTTTCATCACTGAAGAGATGCTTCCCCTCAGCATCTTTGCAGCCCTTTGCTGGACTCTCTCTGGTCTGTGTGCCTCTCATGTAGGAAAGCCCAGAACTGGACCCAGTGCTCCAGGTGTGTCTTCACTGGTGCTGAGGAAAGGGGAAAGATCATCTGCCTTGAACCTGCTGGCAATACTTGGCCTAATGCAGCCCAGGGTACCATTTGCCTTCTTGGCTGCAAGGACCCACTGCTAGCTCATGGTCAACTTGGTGACCACCAGGACCCCCAGGTCCTTTTCTGCTAGTATTTTCCATCTGGGTGACCCCTAGCACATGGAGGTGCCTGTGGTTGTTTCTCCTTGCTGAACTTCAGGAGGTTCCTGTAGGCCCACCTGTGATTCCCTGGGTCTCCTGGAACATCAGGATTGATATTTGCTTTCCTCCAGACTATGGACCCCTCTGCCAGTTGCTAGGATTGATGAAAAATTATGGAGCCTGGCCTCACAGTGTCATCTGCCAGCTCTATTTGCATTCCTGGATGCATGCTGTTAGGGCCTGTGTACTTAATTGTGAGTCTCTATCTGTAGATGTGCACAGAAACTTCTAGAGAAGGGCTAAGGCTTGGGTATCAAGCTGCTCTTTGGTCTTCCTTTCTTCTCTTCTTTCCCTCTCCTTTGTCTGTTGACCTCAGTCCTCAACTGCTGCTAGAGGCTCTTTGCTGGCATGACAAGGCTATTGTGGGTTTGGCTTCAGGTTTAAAGCCTACAGGTAATGTGGCTTTAAAGCCAGGACACCTCTTTTGCAAAGGTTGTTGTGCAGTGTGGGGCTGTTTCTGAGGTGGTGTGTCACGTACATACACAATTTGGCTTGTGGCTCCTGTACGGTGTTTGCTGTTTGTTCCTGGCTGAAGAAGGGAGTCTGCCACAAGGACTGGCTGTGCAACTTCAGCTCAAACTGCCTTAACTCGCACTATTTACTTTGGAAATTACAGATTCAATTGCAGCTGATAACCCAGCTGATAGTTATGTTTTACATTTAGCACAGTTTTTTTAGTTCCTTCCTTAATTACTTATGTAAATAATTTTAGAAGACTTAGCGTTAATTTTGGAGAAGCTGGCGTGTGGGGCTGTGAGGCTAGCAGCAGGTGCTGTAAGCAATCACTCTTCTAAATTAAGCAACACTTTCTGAGGCAGTAGGTTAATTTCTGGGTAAGCAGCCTGCATACAGATTCTTGGAATCAGCTGCATTTTGACCCAGCAAGTGACTCAAGGCTTTGTGTAGGTTTAATTGCTTGAGTTATCTCACTGAAGCCTTTAATTTCTAGAGAAAACTAGGGCTGTGCTTGAATGTCTGTTGAAACTGTGTTATCACGTTGAAGTCTTTGTCACCTGGATTTGTGCTTGTCTTTGTAGCTCAGTCTTCACTGCCATTGGAGGTGTATTTGGAGCATGGGCAATGTCATGGCTTAACCAGGTCAAGCTGCCTGGAGCCAGGGTTATCTATCATAGAATGGTTTGGGTGGGAAGGGACCTCAAAGATCATATCATTCCAGCCCCCTGCCGTGGTCAGGGACACCTTCCACTAGACCAAGTTGTTCAGAGCCCCATCCAACCTGGCATTGAACACTCCCAGGGATGGGGCATCCACAGCTTCTCTGGGCAAACCGTGCCAGTGGCTCACCACTCTCACAGTAGAGAATTTCTTCCTAATATCACATCTAAACCTGCCTTCTGTCAGTTTGAAGCATTTTCATCTTGTCTTATCACTGCATGCCCTTGTGAAATAAACAGTTCCCCTCCAGACTTCTTGTTGACAACATTTGTGTACTGAAAGACTGCAGTGTTCATGAGTGGCTCGTGCTTATGCTGAAGTTTGTGCTGCTGTGGGTTTCTCTCATTAATACAAGAGCAAGCTGAGTAGTTCTTGAGAGCTTTTTACTGTTTCTTTCTCCACCTTTGTGCCTGTGAATGGATTTCTGTGGAAATATTTCCTCTAATGTCTCTAGTGGAGCTCTCATGGGATCTGTAAGCAGTAACTGTTGACCAGATTGTACTCAAGTGCTGCCTGTCACTTTTGCATTGTCACAGCTCTGGCCAGCATTGTTCTTGCTCAGGGCTTGGAGATTGCTTGCAGAAGTGTGACCCACTCATTGTAAAACCACTCTTGAGTCTGTGAGGCTGATGGGACCAATGGTGTTTGACTTGAAAACTTAAATGATTTTTCATAGGCTCAGCAGAGCTCTGAGCAAACTGGTAAAATCTTAAGTTCTGTTACTACACAGAGTATGATTTTGGGGCACTTTGTCTAACTTGTGGAGCAGGAAGGTGCAGTTCTTACAAGCTCAAGCTCTCTTTAAAATCTGTCTTCCCTGTGTAAAGATTATGCCAAAAAGTAATGTGAAAGGTGGAGTTTCTACTTACATGGAATCCCATGTAAAGTGGAATTGAGTGGGAAAAATGCCTTTCTCCAAGGATTCAAGAAAGGAGAGAACTTCAGAGAGCCTGAGAGAAAAAACAGATTTTTGTTGTGCTTTTATGACTGTAAGCTGGGACTTGCTCCATCTCTGGCTTAGAGCTGGTGTTTCGTGTGCCTTTGAATATTCAACCTAATATCAAACTGGTGCTTGAAAACCTGCTAAAAAGGTTTGAAACCACTTCCTGCACTTATAGCTTTTTTTTTTTTTTTTTTTTGCTATGGTCAATCATCTTCAGGTCAAAATGCTCTTAGGCTTGAAAGTCAGTGTAGGGATACAGCCCTTTCATGTTAAAAAAAAAAAATTAATAATCCAAATGACAGGCTCCTGAAAGTAGACCTCAATTCTTCCAAATACCATTACAGAATGACACGGCTTTTGCAATTTTTTTAGGGGTCTGTAATCTCTTCCCACTTTCTAGATTAAAACTTTACTTACTTCTTTGTTCTGCAATGTTGAAGAGGAACTGTTCACATGTGCAGAGTCCAAGAAACAATATTGTACTTCTCTATAATGGAAACTAAATGTATAAGCAACTTGTTTTTTTGATAGCTCAGCTTTGCTTGAAAACCTGAATTCTCATGTAGCTCTGGAGGCAAACAGCCCCTCTTTAGGTGACATTGTGGTTCTGTGGGGATTTAAAGGGTCTGAAATACTTCCTCTTCACCATTTCTTTTTTAAAATAATACGCACTGACTCTTTGTTCTTTATGGATCTTCTGACAGGGGATGCCTTGTGGGTTTAACAGATGATCCAAATGCATATTGATGCATTCAGATGATCTCAGTGTATTCTCTGGGATGCTGTGAGATGTCTGTAAGCTTGGAAATGGAGAGGTGCAGTGGGCAAGAGCTGGATGGGCAATGCGCTGGTGATGGGAGCACAGAAACGTGCTGATCTTCGACAGCCTATTCAAAAGGGATCAGAATTTGAAATTGGATTTCAAATCTGATTCTTCAGATTTGAGCAGTCTTAAATTCTGTGGGGTAGAAGCCAGAGAAATATTTTTTTCCCAGATGTGTTAGCTCTGTATAGGCCACAGGAATGGAAAGTGTCAGGTGAAGAAGAAACCAGATGCTCAACAGGCATCTTGAAGGTTGGCTTTCTGAATGGACTTCTGAAGAGAAAGCAGAGGACCAAAATTCTCTGCTCCAGATTTGTAGATTTTGATAGGTAATTTGAATAGGTAATTTAAGAATATTGCTTTGCACCTTTCTCAATGACTTCCCTAAACTCAGTCTATCCAAATATTTTTTTCAGGTGGCATGAAGAATTTGTAATGCTTTCTGTTATCAAAAGCAGAACTTGAAAGAATCCTGCACCATACCAAAGCTATGAATGCTGTGTTAGGGAATTTGGGCATATTAATAAAAACAACATTTTTTTAATAAAACAACATACTCTACCACTCTTGCCTCTGAGATTAAACATGTCAAGCAAATTGCTGAAACAGTAGATGGAAACTTGGCAATTACATTTGTGTGGCAATTTGATTCTGTTCTCCTAAAATACCTCTGGAGAGCATCCAACTGTAGCTCTGCTCTGATCCCAAGACTACCCTGTGGATGCCCTGAACACAGACACGTAAGCAGCAAGCTCTGGTGGCTTGACCTGTGTAGTTTCTAGAAAGCTTCAAAATCTGGTTTGCTCTCAGAGGGCTTTGCATTTGGAAAAGGAACTGATACCATTCCAATTTTAACTCTGGAAGAGGAAGGGTAAATATGAAAGCTTTGGAGAAGCAAGTTTTTGTCTAGACTGTGGAGCCAGGTGGGTATTTTGTTCTGTCTTGTCAGGCTGCCTTCTTGTTTGGGGCTGTCTCTGAATGGTTGACAAGTGCATTAACTCTGTGAAAATAAACCCACTTTTGGTGTGGCATATGATCCCTGGTCTCCCATGACCATCTCCTGCCACAGTTGTTTCAGCAGTGCTTTGCTCACCCATAAAAACAGTCTTCTCTCCTTGTCCTTTCACAGTCATCATTTGAAAAGCTTTCCTCTGTTTTTGCCTTAAGAACTACTTTAAGTGAAAGGTCCCTTTTGTTTCACTGGCTATAAAGTGTGCATGATAATTACAGGACGATTGCTGTGTTAGCTGGGATACTGCAGTGTTTCTGCAGGACAAAACCCTGCTCCAAGCAGGAGCAGTTCAGCTTCTCTCACTCAAACCCGGGGGCCAGGGACGTGGAATTTCCTCAGTTTTGTGCTCAGCAGTGACAGTGGTATCTCTGTGGATACAATTTATTGCACTGTAAATAATAGTTTAATGGCCTTGCACGCCATAAATGCTGTTTCGTGCTCGTGTGTGGTTTTCAATGGTATGTCAGAGAATTACTTACGCCTTTTAATCTGCATCATTCAAGAAGGCAATATTTTAAAAATGTGATTATAATATCAAGGGTTTGTGAAGTGAAGGGCAGAGAGGTTTTTGCTGCTCTAGATATTTCCTGTCTGGAGAATGTAAGTCATAAGCATGACAACTATGGGATTCTTTTTTTTTTTCTCTGTTTGGTTTGATTTCCCCCCCCACCCCCCCACATACATCAGGCTTCTTTCCTTCTCCTGCGTTTGCATCCTATTAAAAATGACTAGTTTCAGGGAAAAATGCAAGCATACCAAAAAAACCTGTGGAAGTCTTCTGTCATTAGATAACTAATTGCTGCTTTTAGAGTGGAACCCATCTGTTTCTTCAGCAGTGTGTCTCCTTGGCTGTGCTCTTGCTCTGAAATGAGTCATGGTGCAGTCTCTGAAAGCCCCACTGACCTTGACTGTCTTTTAAACCTTTTTTTTTTATCCCTTGTTTGGGTTATTTTCTGTTGGTTGCTGTCAGGGAGATGCTGTGACAGCTAAAGAGGCTGCTCCTCTTACCTACTGTGTCCCAGTTGCTGCATTGGTTATTTATAAGGATACAACCTGACTTGCACCATAGGTGTTGACCCCACCTTGTGGAAACCCCTGCTGCCTCCAGGGATCCAAATAAAGGATCTTCTTAAGAGTTAGATGCTACAGACCCTGTGCTGCTGACTGTGAAACCAGGGGCTTCAGTTTCGGCAGGACCCAGGGCTCCCATTGGCCCCTGGAATACCAGAGTTTGTTATTGCTCATCTTCTCACAGGATCAAGGCCAGATTGGGTTGAGCAGGGTTCATAGACATGTTTCTCCAGAAACCCTCAGATCTGGCACATACTTACCTGGTCAATATTTGCTTAGTTAAGAGTGGGACAGTAGTGAGGAATAGTTAAGGATGGGAAAGTTCATCAGCCAGTGGCAAACTGGTTTCCTGACCATCAATACCAGTAGATTTGGGTTCAAAGGCACTGTGTGAGCAGAAACTGGCCTCTCAGACCTCGGTATCTCCTGGCTGTAAACCAATCCACCTTGTCCCAGATTGTGTTGGGGATGACAGTAGCTATTTTAGGGCAGTTTTGGAGGTATTGGGTGGGAAAAGATGGGGAATTGGGTGCTAGAAAAAAGTTCTGGAAAAGCATCTGAAGGTGGGGGTATTATTGCACAAGTTAAATAACATGCTGGATGCAACTGCTTTGTGGTTTGGGGTTGGTTTGTTGGGTTTTTTTTCCCTCCTTTTAAAGTGTGGTTTGTTTGGCATTGAGTATCTATCAGAGAAGTGTTTTTAGCCACTGTGCTTTTAAAATCAGCATGCTAAACCCCCCTTGGAGCTGTGAGAATATGTGCATATGCAGACTGGTGTTGGTTGAATTCAATTGTTACAAAACACACCTTTGGAAGCCTCATCTGGGATGGTGCTGGCTTGTCCCTCACATTTTGCTAGTTTTCAGAAGCTGTCAGGTAGTACTGTGTGGGAAGTGTTACAGGGATAAATCCTGAAATCCTAATTTGGGCTAAACTCCCACTGTTTTCAGTGGGTGGCTTGCTGGCATTAAGGCCAAGTACCCTTCAGCTATTACAGATTACCTTTGTGCCTTTAAAAGTCAAGGGGACTGAGACCTGATGGCTCTGTCTTGTACTGGAGACCAAACTGCAGGATTGCAGCCCTTGAAGTTTGTACATGTGCTTGAGATTTGTGAACAAGAAGTTGGTTAACCAAAAACATTTCCAGTAACTGTTCTTTAGTTTCTCAGTAGTGCTGGTGAAATGCCAGAGATCTGGAAGCAGAAATTATCTGGTGATTTAGAGCAGTGCATGAAGAAGACACTCATTCTGTAGAGGAAACACTGAAAACTCTACTTTTCATAAATGGAGAATATATAACCCCATGTATTTTAAATTGAGAATACTAAATTATTTCAAAATACCAGCACAAACTTATTGAAATTTTGTTTGCTCAGGTAGTTGATTTCTGTTTTTTTAGGGGAATGTTTCTTTGAAATGCCTGCAACTTTTGTCAGCATATTGCTTTCCAGCAAAATTGAATTGAATGTATTTTAGAGGTCAGTAGTCTGAAAGGAGGTACCTGAAGTTCCTGACTATCCCCAAGTAATTGAGATCATATGTTGTTCTGGCTTCATCTCTCTGTGCAAGAAAGAGGGAAGATGTTGTGTTTGTGTTGGCAACACAGAATAAAATCAGAGTCTCAACAGTAAGAAAAGAAAAAGGCCCAAATCGCTTCAGAAAATGTTGCTGTGCAAACCTTGTCTGGTAGAAGGTCTTCCCAGCTGAAGAGCTTATTGCCTGTACCTCAGTGGAGCATCACCATTAAAGTCTGACTGAACCCAGCCTGGTGTCACACTCAAATGCTCTGCAAGGACGTGCCAAGAACTTGCTCAGTTGCAGCTGAAGCTCTGAAGCGCACACTGTGTTGTTTTTCTTGTCTGTTTCCCCTTAGGTGGTCACTGCCTATTCATATTGCAAGCTCAGGAGGGCTCTTCTGTCCCATCATTGGGACTCCAAAGGGGAAGAAGGTTTTTCAAATCCTTCCATGCTGCCCTTTACTTCTGAGTTCCCCATGAGGATTGCATACACAGCTCTCTTTTCAGTTCTTTTCTTGCTGAGAATACGTTCCTTGGGCTTACTGAAGTTGCAGAAGCATCTGGAAGGGATTTTTCTCATGCTGTGTGCTCTAACTACCAGAATTGCCTTTCCTTTAAAGAAGTGATTGGCTGATAGGAGGAGGGCCGAGCAGACAAGAAGTACTTCTCCTCCTCTTGTGCCTCCAAGATCACAAATGAGGTCTGTGAGAACTGGGACAAGAGCTGGCATCTCCCAAGTACTGGGACTGTACTCCACATACTAAACTTTGTAATGAGGTTGTTCTGGTACTGGTCCCAACTCTTCTGCTGATTTTCTGCTCAAGATTGTCACAACCACTTTTGTCTTCATCACTAAACTGGGGCTTTGGACACTGAGGAGTAAAAACACTACTTGTTCTTCAGACAAGTACTTGGAATCATGTGTATGTCTTTCCTTTAAAACCTGTCAGTTTGTGTGGCGTGTAATTGCGAAATTACAGGTTGGCAGGAACCTCTGTGTGGATAGTCTAGTCCAATTCCCCACCTTATGTGGTGGCAGCTGAAACAATCTGCTCAGTGGGGTTTTGAGCATGCCCAAGGATGGAAATTCCCATTATTTTCCTGAGCAATCGGTGGTTTTCTGGGTTCTGTGGTTTTGTGTCCATCTCCCCTCATCCCTAACCCAGAAAAGAAGTGTGGTTTTGTTGTGAGGTTTGTTCTTACTTTTAAATGAAATTTCCTGTGTTTCAGTTTGTGCCCACTGACTCTTGTCCTGTTGCTGGATACCACCAAGAGGAGCCTGGTTCCATCTTTACACCTCCATCAGGTATTTATGCACATTGCTCTGAACTTTTTCTTTTGCAGGCTGAAGAGTCCCAGCTCCTTCAGCCTCTCCTTATGTGCCAGGTATTCCAGTCCCTTAATTATTTTTGTGGACATTTGCTAGACTCTCAGCAGTATGTCCACGTCTCTGTTGTACTGGGGAGGGAAGCACTTGTCCCAGCACTCCAGATTTGTCTCACCAGCCCTGAGCAGAGGGGAAGGATCTCCTCCCTTGACCTGCTGGAAGTTGTTTTTCCTAATGCAGCCCACATGCTGTTGACTTTGTTTGCTGCCAAGGTAGTTTGGAGGCTCATGCTCAACTTGATGTCCACCAGGAATCTCAGGCCTTTCTCTGCTTCCTTTCTGCTTGTTGGGTCTCAGCCTGTGCTCCTGAGCAGCAGGGGTTTGCATTTTCCCTTGATGAATTGCAAAGGTTGGTGCTGGCCCATTTCTACAGCCTGTCCACATCCCTCTGAGTGGCAGCACACCTGTCTGGTCTGTTAGCTGCCACTTCCAATACTGTATCATCTTCAAACTTCCTGAAAGTGGACTCTGCTGTCACCCATAATCTTTCCTTTATAAAGAATTTAGAGCCCTGGGTGAAGTGTTTAATAAATGAAATCTCTCACCAGTTCTTGAAAGTACATTGCTGTTCACTTGGGAAATTCAGGCAGAGATGAGGCAGCTTCACTAGCACTAACAGAACATTAAATACTGTGCCTTACAGTAAAGGACTTCATTATTATTATTTAGGACTTTAATTCCTTGAATCTCTGATACTTCATGCAATACCAGCTCATGCCCTTTGCTAACACCATAGCAACCTGCTATAAATATCACTATATAATGTGGTTTGTTAGCCAAAAGCTGGAAAAGGAATGCTTTCTAGGGCAGGAAATCCATGGGGTCAGTAAAAAGGGTGCAGTAGAATGAGGGAAAAATCCTATTGTTATTTTATAGTATTGCAAAGTGATTTTTCTTCTTCTCTCCAAAACTGCCCTAGAGGAAACAGAGGCATCAACTGGAATTCTCTCAATGCCTTATCTATATCCCCCTCCCCCAAAACCTACAGCCTAGGCACAGTCTAAACCTCTGGGCTAACAGATGGTGTTGAGAGGGGGAGGGAAGGGGAACAATTTGCATCTAAATAGCTGAAATAAAAAAGGGTCACGTCCCACAGACCAGCCCCACTCACCTGCTGTTTAAATCCCCCTGAGAAACAGGCAAATGCGCTTAGCTTTTTAATGTCTGCGTCAGCTGTACTTGCTCTCTCTGGAGCTTTCTGCCCTAAAATAGCTGCAATCCTGTGCATCTTGCTGTATGGATTCTGTTCTGCCCCTTGAATGACAAACTTTTAAGGCTTTAGTTCTGTGAATGGAGTTGACAGCTGTGTCACTTCTGTTCAGCCCTCCCATCAGAGTGAGTTGCTGCTGTTGGTTAGTGTAATTAGCACAAGCACTAACGATACAGAAAAGGTTCAGAGCAAATGCTACCTCTTCTGTCAGCTGGCTACTCTCACGGCTGCCTGACTGCACCTTCAGAGGTGTTCTTGCCATATGGTCCTGTTGCCTCCTGACGCAATACTCCATGCTGGGATTGTGTGTAGGCTTTGGCTCTAGTGACCGCCAGGCTGCAGCCCAGTGGTGATCCTGACCCTGCAGGACTGTGGCATGGTGTTGGATAATCCTGCAGGCATGCAAAGCCAAGTTGCTCTGGCTTCCTGACTCTATCCTGTAAGAATTTCTCAGGTCTGACTAAGACCTTGCTGCTTTGTAATGATTTTGTTTTGGAGTGTAAGGGTCGTTTGTCCACCACTTTTACACATTCACGGAGACTACTCTGGGTCTACCCTCCTGTCCCGGCAGCAAGAAATTTGCTTTTGTCTCTTCAGGCAGACTTTCTCACAAGTTTAAGGCTGTGGAAAGCCTGTAATAAGGAAAACCTTCCCAGTTCTTTGTAATTATGTACGCATTCATCACATCAAAACCATCCCACCTTATTTCCCGATGACATTTGGAGAGGCAAGAGGGCTTCACAATGAAGTTTAGTCTTAGTAAAAAACCTGATTCTACCCTTCAGTTCCTTGGACTTATGCACTCAAATGCTAAAAATAAATGATGTGACAGTAGTCAGGTAGTTCAGGAATTTTATTACTTTTGTTTGTTGGCAATATCATCTCCACTTCCCATGAAACCAGAGGCATTGGAAGGTTGAGTTTGGCAGAGTGGAAGGCTCTGCAGGATAAGGAGTGGCGAAGATGATGTCTGGGGACCCACCACTGTCTTCTGTGTGTTGAACTGGTAGAATAAAATGTCTGCAAAGGAGGGTTTATATTTCTGGAATTGCAAGGCCTTGAATCTCTTCTTTCTTCAGTACAAGCATGGAGGGAATTGGTGAGGTTAACCTTTACTAAGCTGCTGGGCCCTCCCTCCCACAAGTGTCTTGGAAGAGGAAATGGCCTCAAGAAGCATCTTTCATTTTTTTTTCTCATTTAATTCCCAAGTATGTTTCAGTACTGTGGGTAGTAGTTGATGTGCATTAGGGCAACATGGATCTGGGCAACAGCCTTTTTTGCATGCCTCTGGGAAACAGGTTTATTTATTTTATAATTTAATATAGATTCCAGTTAATAGAAACAAGATCCGGTGTATGAATGCTTACAGAAGTAATTGGGCAATGCACAATACCAAATTATATTAATTTAGAGTGGTCTGTGGTACTTTATAACTTTCCACAACTGTTTTTCTTTTTAGTACTTTGTCACTTGAGGATAATTATGTTTTATAAATGGTCATATCACATGATGCGTACTCACTGTCCGGGAGTAAACAAAATGAGTTAACTTGGGTGATGCAAGTTATATGCACACATGCATGTGTAAAGGTGTGTGGATATACATGTTTACACATCCACACTCTCTTCTGCAGGACAGACCTCTGCCCTGCTCCTCGTGCCCCCTTCCCCAGTTCAATGATGCAGGCAGGTAGCTGGCTCTGGCAGCTGTGCTGCTGGTCTTTGCTGTGGATAAAATGCTTGTTTATGCGGCATGGTCCGCAGACCATGTAAGAGCAAATCCAGAAATGAAAGATGATACTGGAAATATTTCTTTTCTCTGTTTTTTAAAAACAAAGCAACGTAAATTGTGCAGCTGCAGCAGAGATGCATGTTACTTTTTGACGAAGCATGAGGAATTAGGTGCCCTTTGAGGTGAGGTTTGCAGGTACTGGGATGAAGACTGAGGAAGCTGGATTTCACAGACTCATAGAATGGTTTGTGTTGGAAAGGACCCTAATGATCATCCAGTTTCTACAACCCTTTGCCATGGTGATTACCCACCACTGTGCCAGGTTGCTCAAAGTCCCATCCAACCTGGCCTTGAAGACTTCCAAGGATGTGATATCCACAGCTTCTTGGGCAACCTGTGCCAGTGCCTCACCATCCTCAAAGGAAAGAATTTCTTCCTACTATCTAATCTAAACCTGCCCTCTGTCTTATGGCCATTGACCCTTGTCCTGTAACTCCATGCCCTGGTCCAGAGTCTGTCTCCAGCTGTCTTGTAGCCCCTTTAGTTACTGGATGGTGCTCTGAAATCTCTGTGGAGCCTTCCCTTCTCCAGGCTGAACAATCCCAGCTCTCTTAGCCTTTCTGTGTATCAGAGGTGCTCTGGCCCTCTGAGCATCTTTCTGGTCTCTTCTAGTTTTGCTCCAGCAGATCCACATCCCTCTGACACTGAGGTCTCCAGAGCTGGATGCAGCACTCCATGTGGGGTCTCACCAGAGTAGAGCAGAAGTGGAGAATCCCCTTCTTTTACCTGCTGGTTACAGCCTGAGATACAGGCTGCTTTTATTTTAACAGGTTTCTTTTTGTTTCTTTTATTAAGTGGCTTACCAAGGACTGACTGACATTGGAACATTTATTTCTGTATCTTCCCAAGATCTCTAACTGGAAGAGGAATTTGCTGTACAGAAAGGACCATGCTGGTAGTCTACAGTGTTATTTCAGTCACTTTCCCTGTGTGGAACTAAAATAATAAATAAAAATATGTGCTGGATTGGAACCATGCCTAAAGCAATTCTCAGCATAATGAGATTATTTTACTGATTTTTAATTAAAATAGAATTCCAATAGATTGTTTTGAGCATACATACAGCTCTGGTTTGTTGTTGTTGGTCTAATTGCCTCCTAAATTAAAGATACCAATATTCTAATCCACCTTCTCCCTTGGGATACTGGCATTAAAAGAGGGTGTGGAATGCTATGTAAATGATATACAGGCATGCAAGATAGAATATGGTCCTTAACAGCATTAGCCAAAACTTAGGTCTTCCCTTTACCTGCGATGTCTTGACAGAGAGATTGATGAATTGTTATTTTTTGGTATGTATTTATTTCTCTGTCCTGACAGGTATTTTAAATGGTTAGAAATGTAGTCTGAGAAAAATGCCAATAATCTCAGCCTTTGAGGAAGAAGCAGTTAACAAATCTCCAGGGAAATAGCCAGAGTACAGATGCTCTGTGTGGAGGAAAAGGTTAGGAGCCAGTGGACCAGGGGATGGAGACAATACATTATCTCAGATCTAAGATGGAAGCTGTCTGCTGACAACACAAGATACTAAAATGACAGAATTATGGGCTTATTTGCTTAGGACTACTTTTTGAGAGCCCATTATAAAGTAATGATTTGGGATTTGACTACTTCTATTTAAGATATCTTGGTTAAATTTTGTCAGAAATAAATGATCTTTATTTATCTTTAAAAATCTGCAAGGTTTTTAATTATCTCTACTAATTGAAACCCTTTGGGGAAGTTTCACCTCTGGGGAATGTAAATTCAAACCATGGTGTAGGTTTAAATAATATATATTATTTATATATTATATTGGCTGAAATCCAACTTCTATTTTTAAAGCTAAAAGGGACCTTACAAAGTAGCCAGCCACAAGTTTAGGTGTCTGTTTTGTAACATTTTAATAGAGTAGCAGAGACTGACAAAACTTTTGCTAATGTAGAATATTTAAACTATATTTAAACATATATTTAAACAGATAAAACTAGATGTGCATTGAAGAGTGTTCATGGAAAAAAAGAAATTTATTTCCAGCCTGAAGAGATCTTTCTTAAAAATAATCTTTTATCACTTCAGCTCTGTTGTGGATTGATTTGAAGGATCTCTTTTCCCACAGCAAATGTATTTTATACACTGAATCCGTCTGCAAGGAGTGTAAGAACAGGAAGGATGGAGTTGGTGCAGGTTGTGCCACAACATGGGTGTGAATTGTTAGTAAAGAGGAAGGCAGCACTGAGACAAGTGTAAATGGCATAAAGTGAAGGGGGAAAAATTGGTTTGGGAAGTGCATTCCCATGCATTGCTGGTTTGTGCTCAGGACCAAACCTGGGATTTCTTGAGAGCTGTGCAATAGCTGTTTCCAAAACAGACTGCCCTGTTCATGTCTTGAGATTTTTTTTAGCAATCAGAGCTGTTACTGTAAGGCTGAGGGGTGAAATTATGGTGTGCTAGTTACAGAATTTAAAGTATCACTTTGCACTCTCTTGCCTTGGATAGGAGAGAGGAAGTGTGGTCAGGTAACTTGAGGTGGGTGCTGGGTTTGTGTGGCCAAAATACTGAGAAACCTTTGGGTTGTGTGTAGGTACCATATCTCTATGGCAGCGTGCTGTGAACATTCTTGACTCTTAATTGCTGAAATTAGGGGAGGGTGATCAGAAAACTACACCTGGACATACTGCATGCTGTGCTCTCCTAATTCTTATGCTGATGGCTTTAGGAGGAAGGTGACTTAAAGCAATGGGAGGGAACACTACTGAACAAAATGCCTTAACTCCTGCATCTTCCTAGAGCCTCTGTCTTTGATTGTTGTCTTCATTTTGGAAATCGGTTGAGTTTTAGCTACCACTTACCAAAGGTACCACATTGTCCATAGAGCTGCTTGTCTGCCCAGTAGTGACCATAAAAAGATTTTTCGCATTTTAAGTACACAGAGGACAAACACAACCTGACAAAGCAGTCTTGAGATTAATAAAACATGCATGCTGGCAATCCATCCATCAGTGAAATCCCAATTCTGCTGAATTTGCAGTTTATATTGTTGCTAATTGTATGATGTAGATGCTTGTCCACTGGGAATTGGATGGAAATAAGCAAGTCACTTGCTTCAGATGCTGACAGGGCTGTGAATGAGAGCTCAGCCAGTCTCCTCTGGGTTGAGTTTTATGGCTGCAGTGTTGCTTCTTCTTGAGAAAGAAAGAGTTTTAAATAGGTAGCAGTGAAGATGCATGCATCCTACTGAAAGCTGCAAAGGTCATTGTAGCAAGAGCAGAGGGTAAGAAGATTGGTGCCCCAGAAAAACCTTGCTCAAAGATGTTGAGGAAAACCTTGCCTGTTATATCTAGCCTTGCAATTAACTCCTACTCCTAATTACATAGTGCCTTAAAATGGGCCTGCCACTGTAATAAATGATGTTGTTATATTTCCTTTTGTTCAGTGGAGTAAAAATAGTTCACTTGGCTCATGGGCTTTATTTAACTGAGTGCTAATGCCGACTTGGTTGCAATATGTTGCAGAAACAGCAATTCCTTTGTGCCAGTCCTGTAGGGCTTTATTTTCTCTACTGACATACAGTAAGTATGATTGGAATCTGGGTAAATGATGTGATAAAAGGCTTGATGGTGCTCCCTAAAAACAAACTGCTGCTCATTAAATTAAAAATTAAACGATGATAATTGTTAATGGACCAGTTAGTGCTCTCCATTGCATCTGGTACAAGCAAGGAAGTCTAGGGAGTGAGACCTTGCCACTATGGCTCCTCCTGCATGTTCTGGAATATAAAGCAGGTGGAATAGGGACTTATGCTAAATAGCTTATAATTATAAATACAGAGGCGATGTTCTTGCAGCAAAGAAGACTACTGTGACAGTTTAATTAGGGAAGAAACCATAAGCCACCTTAGGCTTTTCCATTTTGGCTTATAAGTGAGCTGCTCATAGAGCATTCCATGTATCTCACTTGAAGGAGTAATCATTGCAAACCTGAAGGAGATTTATGTGCATTTCTCAAATTGCTTGTCTTTACTGACATTAAATTAGCCCTTATAGTGCTGGGTATTTGATGGTACTTCTCTCTAAATTCAGTTTGTCTACAAAAGCCTCATATTTGATGCAGAGCTTATCCTATTTTTGGAGAAGTGTTCATTCTCCCCTCTTTCCCCAGCTTTGATGAACCAAAACTTTTAACAAGCAATGTGAAACTGAACCAATCTTTGTGATTTTATTTAATTGAAAGCTACTGCCAGTATGAAAATCCTGGCTAGCAATTAAGGCAATGTGACAGCTTTGCCAGTCATTACATAAATACTATGGAGCACTGGGCTTCCTACTGTCATTAGCTGCAATGAACACAATGGAGCTATACACAGCACTACTCTGATGATAAATGTTTGCATTTCCAATTAGCACTGAACTATTATGGCATTTTTCCCCTCAGTCTAATTGAGGGTCTCGGATGGTTTCATTCACTAAGATAATTGGGTTGTCTTCTTGCTCTTTGCTTTCCCAGCAGCAAAGGAGTTGAATGAGTTTTGTTCTTAAGAACATTGGTTTCCTCCTTGCAGCTCTCTGTGTCTTGGTGTTTCTTCACCTCAGGGAAAAACCTCAGCTTTTACAGGTTAATGTAAACTTTCATCTATTTACTAACTGTGGCTTTTTGCTAACCAATGCTTTGCAATGTCCTCTGTGCCTATGGGATGCTGTTGACTTGATCTGACAATGTTCTCATTTTCTTATATATTTCTTACCCCCACACCCATTGCTAAATGACAGATGTCTGCATTTAGAAAGGTGCAGTTTTTGAAAATGCTAACATGTATTTAAAGCATGAATACATGGGAATTATTCCACGTTAGGAGATAGCAGGGCTTAATTCTGAGCCCTGTGCTCTATGTCCATCTTCTGCATTGGAAACTTTTGAATGGAGGAATGATTAATGATTTGGCTGCTCTCAGTTGCTGTTGCTGCTAATGTGTAGTTAGGATTCTGAGCCAAGTAACTTAGGCTAGAGTAGTGGAGGTGGGTTTAACTGCGTGCATTAATATATACTCTTTATGCTGCATCCGGTCATTTCCTCTGGAGCACAGATTTCCTCCAGGAAACCTGTTTATGAGAGCTCTGGATATGCTTTAACATAAGAGGCCTTTATTTTTCCCACCCTGCTTAGCAAGCTGGGACTCCAGCGACTACTTTGACTTGTGTGGTTGAAGCCCTGCCCTCCTGTGAGCAAAAGCGGAACCGGAGCCAAGGCTACTCTGTGCTGTGCTGGAAAAGGGAGCCTGTCCTGACATCTGCAACAGCAAACTTGCTTGTTCAGGCATGTAGCTGGGGGAGGGGAGGCAGCACTTCTGGAGATGAGGAAACAAGGAGGATGATTTGTGGGCTGAGAGCTTTCAAAAACTGTACTCCTGGTTCTTTCTGTCGTAGCTTGGATTTTATTTTTATTTTTTCCTCCTTGAATGTGGATGCAATTCTCTTAGGCTGTTTGAAAGTGCTGTTAGAAATGGGTAAATGCTCGGTCAAAATGAGGAGGCTGCTGCCCAGGGATGGGATCAGGCAGAGCTGAATCTCTGCAGTTCTCCAAGCTTGAGCACAAGTAAGGGTAGTTCATCACATATTCCAGGTACTTGGGCATGGCTGGCATTGATTGTGAAATGGTCATTGTTTGACACGGCCATTTATTTGTGCAACAGCTGAAGCCAAGTCTAAACACAGCAATTTAAGCTGGCATTGCCTCTCTGTGGTTTTGGATTCAAGCCTAATGTGAAAAGGGCTTAACCTGCCTCAACACTTCTGAAACCCTCAGTGTGCCTGGGCTACTGTCACAGTGCTCACACAAGGGCCTACGCTGTGGAAACTGGTGAACATTGGGCCTTGATTCTTTCAAACAAAACAGAAAGAAGCTTCCTTAACTTGAATGAAAGGAGGACTCTGTTGCTAGGAATCAAGTAGTTATAATTAGTCTGTTCTTCTTTAGAAGCGTATCTGTGCCGTAGGATGGGTTAGCATGGATATCTGCCCTGGGAGAGATTTTTGCAGCTCTCCTGCCCGCTGCAGTGATGTCCACCTCCTCCTGCAAAATCTGGGCTAGGGAATCCCACCTGGCAGTTCTTGCATTTAGCCCAAACTGTTTGGGTTGAATTAAAGGTGTTTTTTAAAAGGACTGTCCATACGTTCGGTTTATAAAATTCCAAGCCATGGAATTGTCCAGCTTTTCCTGTTGAGTTGTAAGTGGTCAGTCGTCCTTTATGTCTGGCCCTGTGGAAATAATGCTGGCAGCGGAGCAAGACTGCAACTGGTAGTTGGCCATCTGCCATGAGGGTGTCTCCCTTCCCCCTCCTCACACCCACCCGTGCTGTAGCAGTGGATGCATTCTCTTCTGTGTGTATACTGATGCTGAGTGGTTATTCTTTCATTTAACTGAGCGATTTCATCTGCATCTTGAGGTGTTGGCAGCACCTGCAGGGGTCTAACAGGTAAGTTCTGAAAAGACATCAGCAAACACTGCTGTTTTGTAATTATTTATTTGAACTTTATGCAAACATGTTGTTTAGTTTATTGGGTTTTTGTTTGTTTGTTTTTGTTGTAGTTTACGATTAAATGCTGGGTCTGGGCTGTTGCTTTGCTGGTGCTTAGCTTTTTTGGTTTAATTGGCACATTTACACAGAGCTCAGATGTGCAGTAACTGTTCTGGGGAGACAGCTCCATGAAACAGTTTGAGGCTTTTTTTAATCACCTCTAAATGCAGTGATCGGTCTGTCCTCCCTCAGAGTGTGTATGTTGCAGCTGCCTTTTTTTGTGACAGCATGTGTTCCAGGTCCCATCTGCTGTTGGTTGGAGGAAGAAGACACCTCTTGCCTCTTTTTCAGGTGGAATGCGTGGGGTGCCTTTCCTTCAGTGTGAGACTGGTGTTTGACACTTAGTCCCACATAAAGTAATAAAAAACGAATTACTGCCTTTTCATCCTGTGTGGAAACCCAGCTGGTAAACTCTGATGTTACTTTTTCTGCTGGGATTTGCATGGAAGCGTGACACACAGGGAGGGAACCTGCTGCTTGCAGTGTGTTTGAAAAGAGTAGGGCACAACCTGTGCTCTTTCTCACCAGGGCAGTCAGTGTAAGGGGGAAGGAGGAGATTTTAACTGTGTGTGCACAAGCAATTTCCAGCTATGGGTGAAAGGATGCAGAGATACTGGTGCAGGGGTGAAGCACTTGTTCTGATCAGGATCAACTCGATTAAAGTTCAAGACACTCTCTCTCTCTTTTTTTTTTTTTTTTTTTTTTTTTTTTTCCGTGGGCAAGACACCCTTTCTTCACCCTGCCAACAACAGAATACTAGTGTCTGGGAAAAATGTGGATTTCCTTCTGGTAGTAGGCAGAGAGGAAAGAGCAGTTGCTGAGCATCTTCCTCCTCCCTGTCTTGTTTAATATGGTTTATTCATCTGTAAGCTGTAGTGAGTAACTTACAGCTATTCTCTTGCCAGACTGCATGAATTATAGATGTCTCTTTTATGAGTTTTCATGTTGACTCCTGCAATTAGTATGCATTGGATGTAGTTATCTGTATGGCATCTACTGTAGCGTAGGTTTCAGCCTTTCTGACTTTTTAATTGCTTTCTGTTTTAGCAGTCAGTCATCTGTCTGTCTTGCTAAGGCGTGCAAAGAGAGCACAAAGCAGCTTGATAGAAATCTTAGAGTTCAGTGTGGAGCAGTAGGTTTGAAATGGTGTGGTTAAGTTAAGAGGAAGGAAAAATTACATACACAGGGGGTCTTCGTTCTCTCTTTTTTCTGCTTGTGTGTGTGCTACAGTAGGGTCAGAATGTCCCACCTACTTTTGGGTCCCACTCTGTGTGGTGAATGTCTCAGGAGGTTGTGTATGTACTACAGTTTATGCCTGTAGTTTAGCATAAACCTCATGATTCCCAAGGCATGTAGATGTGGCACTTTGGAGTGTGATTTAGTGGTTAACACAGTGGTGCTGAGTTAATGATTGGACTTGATGATCTTAGAAGTCTTTTTAAACCTTAATGATTCTGTGATTTTTCTTTTGTGTTATATCTTCTTAACAAAGATCAGCAGACCTGCATGGATCTTTGCATGTGGGAATGTGCTCTGAGCTCCTGGATGCCACTCTTGGCACCTGTGGGTGCTGTCTTCTGTTCAGTACTTCTGCTTGTTCTGTCTTCTTTCTGTCTCTTGTCTGCAGAAGTGTTTTGCACGTGTAAAAGGAGAGTTTGTCAGATTTGCTTTTGGACTCTGAGGCAATGATATGTAGCTAATGGGCTGCAAAAGTTGATGGGAAGGGACAGGGATGCATTGAAGGCAACCATAACTTGACTACAGCAGTCACAGATTGCAGTATGTAATAAAACTTTTCATGATTACTGTGTGCTGAAGCAACTCAAACTTTTAGTACTCCCAAATGTCTGCAGAAACAATAGTCCTACATTACAGCAATGGCTTCCTAGTGGTGTCTATGGAGTTTGGTTTGAGTGCTGGTATTTTAATACATATAGTAGTTGAGAATAATTGTGTCTGCAGCTAAAATGTATTCCCTCATCTGACTCTGGTTGAAAAGTTCATGTGCTGTTTCACTGCTTTCACCGTTCACTTAACCACACCGTGGAAACCCAAGATGGATTTCTCAAGGCAGAGTTGTGCTGGTGTGAAGAAGGAAATAACTCAATGCAGTGATGCTTTGCATTCCTTTTGGGATGGATTGTGCCGAGCAGAGTGACTCATTTTGGTGGCCAAGTGCTGATGCTTCTGGAGAAGCAATTGCCTTGTGCTCTGAATTTGAGCAGTACCTACATGAGGGGGTTTGTTTAAAGCCTGCTTACATGTGAATTGGCAGGAGATTATTTTAGGAAGGGGAGAATTTGCGCAGCCAACTGGGTTACAGTGAGTGAGATGGCTACCTCTGTAACCACTTGGCATGGCTCTGGGCTCTCAGCTCTGACTTGGGGGGTATAATTCCCTTTAAATGTATGGTGGCACAAGGCTTTTGGGAGCCCTCTAGTGCTGCTATTATAGGGGATAACTTCCGTAGAATCAGTCTCTTAGTTTTGTGGATCAAGAGATTTCTCTCACCCCGTCTCCCCATCTCCAAACAGCTCATGTAACTCTAAACATAAGACTTCGATGAAAAGAAAGGTCTGTGAGCTTGAGTGATGGAAGGAAAATCAGAGAGTCTACTATAGGCTTTGCCTACAGCAAAGGTGCAGTTATCAAATAGGTGTGAAACAATATTGTTTGTAAAACTGTGTAACTTCTCAGCAGTTACTTGCTCTTTCAGGGAATAATGTAAGATAAAGAAGAGCTTGTACTGCCAGTTTCTATCCCTGCGGTAAAACAGTAATTCACTTGTGCACTATCCTTGCTGACTGAGGAATTTTGAAAATCTTTCTTATGTTGAAGAAACTGACAGTAGATGTCCCTGGGGTTTTGCACTGGTGGAACTGAGAGGGAGGAAGCTTGACATCCAGAGATTTTTCTTATACTTTTTTTTTTTTTGAGGTTTTTCCTTGTATTCTTTTTCTTTCCCTCAACACTAGGCCAGACTCTGCCTGTAATCTGGGCTTTTTTAAAATTCTTCTTCTCACTTCTTTTTCTCCAGCCTAGAGCCACATACTGCTCTATTTTGGTCTGATGTTGCATCCATTCCTCTACTTAGTGAACTTTACTCTGTTCTCTGATTAGTTTTGTGCCTCTGAAAGCAGGTGTACTGACCTCTCTTCTCAGTGGGAGAGGGACCCAGAAGTGAGTCAGTCTCCATCTCAGCCATGCCTGCAGCTCCAGGAAGTCTGGCTGATGGGGGAATCTTTGGATGCACCTTTATTCAAACCCCTGTGGGGGTAAACCAGTGTGTTAGAGCAGCAAATGTGGTGCCACTCCTGGGGAGGTCTGTTTGGCAGGCACAGGGCTTCTAACATTGTTTTTCCTTCTGCTTCCCTGTTTGTAATATATTCCTAGCACCTTCCTGGCAATTTGCTTTCTTGTAGTTAAATAAGGTCAAAGCAGAGAATGCATCTCTTATGGGATGCTGCTGTTTATGTTGTTTCAAATGGTTTAGTTATGCCAGTTCAGTTCCAGGCACTGACACTGTGATGTGCAAAGCCTGTCAGGATGGACTTGGTATCTTCACATTTCACAAGATACATGTGCAGCAGTGGCTGCCAAAATTATCAGTTGGATTTGAGCTTAGACTTTTTTCCACTGCTTAGGCAGAGGGAGAATTCATTTGCACCAACCACTTCGTGGCTGGCACTCCAGCTGTCACTTAGTTCTGTTCTGTTTAATACCCGAGAATGGCATGAGGCTGAAGCGTGAGCAGTGGGACATGTACAGGGCACATGTGAGGACACGCCCAGACAAGTGCACAGATAATTTCCCCCCACCCCTCCCAAATGCCAAAACTGTCCCACAATTAAAACCAGTCCCCAAGTGCTAGTCAGTCATTTAATATTCAGTTGCACAGCTGTATTGGAAGGAAAATGGGGCTGGGGTCAGATCTTTTACAAAATTCCCTGTCGGTGAAGACTTGCCCCCAAAGCCTTACAGGATGCACAGCGCTACTGACCCTCTGATTTAAGGAGAGCTGTGAAGAAACTGGGAATCAATCAAGTGGAAGCGAAGGTAGAGCTGCAGCCCAGCCGTGGCTTGGCAGGCGACAGGCAAACTCTGCTCTTGGCAAAATCTAGCACATTGCTGCTGGGTGACTTCTGTGGGCAGTGTTTGCCTGCCTTAGTTCCCCACATCAGCGAGAGCAGTGTGCTCTGGCTGCAAATCTTGCCCGTTACACTGAGGATCAGTAGCTTGGCTGAAGAAGACTTTGGAGGCTGGCTGGGAGCTGTGTGGCCATAGGACTGTGGTGTGGTGCTGGGATCTGTCTGGAGTGTGGGCTCAGTGTCACACTGAGTCCAGCCTATGAAGAGTGGCTCCCAGGCAGTCAGCAGTGATCTCAGCCTTGTAGCTAGACTTCTTACAGAGAGCAAACAGCTTCTGACTTTCTGTCACCCTGTAATTCTCACTGAGTGAAACTTCTTCCCTTACCGCCTGTGTAATTGGTAAAGCTGTTGAATTGCTTTTCCCACCCAAACAGAAACTTTGGTCTTTATTCAGCAGTTAACTCCCAATTTACTTTTGAAAGAAAACGTAGTGGAGATGAATTCCAGTTTCCAGAAGGATCTTGCTGCAGCGGGGCTGTGCCCAGAGTAATGCTTATCTCATTTGGGTGGAACAAGTTAGTTGTTGCAGAATAATCTATTACCCTGTTATCCAAGCTTCCGTCTTTAAATCTGCACAGCAAGGCTTATTTACTTATGGATTTAAATGTGTGTTGGGGATCTAGTTTTGTTTGACTCTCCCAACAGAACAAAATGCAGTCGACTTCCTGGCAGTTGGAGTTGCTCCTGAAGTTTGCTGTTACTGCAGAAAGGCCAGGGCTGGCTTGGCACAATCAAGAGCTGTGGCACTGCATCTGAGGTGATGTGGGTACAGCTCAGGGTTTCCTGGCCACCTCTGCCTCTGAACTTGCTCAGCAGCTTTTTAGCAAAGGAGCCTGAGTAGCTGCGTCAAAATTCTGATGTCTCTGTACGGTGCTGTGCTGGAGACCGATGTAAATCTTTTGGTGTAGTTTTTAGGAGAACTAGCATAGATCTGACAGGTATTACAAACTCAGCAACTTGTTGGGTCCTCTCAGGTATCCTTACTCTTTGCTACCTCATATTTACCTTCCGACCCTGTGCTTCTACTTCATGGTTTGCTTGAGAATTGCTTGTGTCCTGAAACAGGCTTTTCTCAGTGATCAGTAACTCAAATGCTTGAACATAATCTTATTAACAGAAAAAAATTTGGATCTTGAGTAGCATTTGTTATGCTGACACAAATTTTTATGCTGGGTTTCTATTGCTATCATTATCCCTGGAAGTGTTCAAAAAGCCTGTGGATGTGGCACGTGGGAATATAGTTAATGGTGAATACAGCAGTGCTGGGTTAATGTCTGGACTGAGGTTGCAGGTCCATCTGCAAATGCCTGCTTGTCATTTACTTGATAGTGTGTGGTTCTAGTCTACAGGAAATAAATAATTAAGGCTTCTAACATGTTCCTTTTCCAATTCCAGTAACGGCCTCCCCAATCGAAGATGTCTAACAATGGAGTTGAAGCAGAAGACAAACCACCTGCTCCTCCAATGAGAAATACCAGCACTATGATTGGATCGGGAAGCAAAGATCCTGGAACTTTAAACCATGGCTCAAAACCTCTGCCTCCCAATCCAGAAGAAAAGAAGAGAAAAGATCGATTTTACCGATCTATTTTGCCAGGAGATAAAAGTACAGTATATAATCTCTTCTAATAAACCTTCTGTCTGAATGTTGCTTTGCTTGAACATAGTCGAACTCTTGATGCTTAGTGATGGTTGAGGTTTTAGAAGATGTTGTGTTTGTTTCCTGCACATCTGTCTTGATCGTTTCAGGGTACCTAAAGTAGTCTGTAGATATTTTTTTTTCTAATGATGAATCCTGTAACATCTAGTCCATCTCACTTTTTTCATAAGATCATAGAATACTAGAATTGTTTGAGTTGGGAGGGACCTTAAAGGATCATCTTGTTCCAACTCTCCTGTCATAGGCAGGGGTATCTTCCACCCTACCAAGTTCCTCAGTGCCTCATCCAGGCTGGCCTTAAATGCTTCCAAGGATGGGGCACCCACAGCTTCTCTGGGCAAACCATGCCAGTGGCTCACCACTCTGAGGAATTTCTTCCTAATACCGAATCTAAACCTACCCTCTTTTGTTTTTTAATCTATTCACTCTTATCACTCCATGTACTTGTCAAAATCCCCCTGAAGGTCTCTTTTAGACCCCCTTTCTTGTAGTGTATTTTTTTTAATTTATTTTTTTCATTGTTATATTGTTTGTTTGTTTTAATTTATTTTGCCTTTCCCATAAATTATGAGAACAATGTCCCTGAAAACCGGGACTAACTCTGGGACTGGCTCTGTTACTTCCCAGCCTGACTTGTCCATAATGGCCTTGAAAATCATAAGGTTTTGTGCCAATTACGAGCTGGCCAATAAAGCTGGCATTGGCAATTGTTGGAGAGCAGAGGGAGGTCTTCTGCTTGTTTTGTTGTTTTAAACGGCAAATAATTTGAGTTTTACAAGGCTAACACACAATCTCCTACTAGATCTGTCATATTTTGCCTCAGGGCCATTTACTCTGTTCTAATGTCTGGGTCAAGCATTGTCTACTTGCTTTTAAGAACAATCTGTCACTGAAAATTCTTCCAGATTTCTTGTGAACTGAAGGAGTTTTTTGTGTTTGAGGGACTGTAGCAGATGGAAAAAGAGATAGGAACTGTGAACTGTACATGAAATTCTAATTTTTAGGATGAGGATATTTTAAAACACCTCTCTCCTATGAATCTTTTGAAGGGATGCAAAAAAAGAAATAAATCTCCATCCCCTAATATGTGCTGGTTTCTTTTTATATCTGACCTATTTTTTTTTTTTTGAGTTCCTCTTTGTAACACATCAGCTTTTTCTGTATTGCAGTGGTTTCTGAGCACCGGGTAACTAAAGTCAAGACTAAATATCTTCAGTTCCCTGGGCTTCAGGAGGGAGGCTGCCCCCTGATTTTTATTAGTGAAAAGACTAATTGAAATGATAGCTTCACTAATTAAAAAAACCAAGGTGGTGGATCATTTTCTACAAAATGAATGTTTTTTATTATTATTCTTATCTGATACTTTTGGTAGTTTTAGATTGTTTTACAAATGTGGGGTTTTGAACCTCTAATCCAGAAACCCGTGAACTCAATGTTAAAAGTGTGGTGGGTCTGTGTTAGAACTTGCCATTATGAGTACGAATCCTAATAATTTCTTCCAAAGAAGCTACAGGATTTTTGTGTTGACTTCCTCAAGGGAGAGGAGTTGTTAAATCTCTGGGATCATCTGTTTTGGAGATCAAAGGAATCACCTGAAACTTGTAAAAGAGTAAAAGAAGTAGAACCTGAAATGCTAGTTTGAATTGGATTATGAAGGAGAACTATGAACAAGGAGAAAAATGAATGTTTGGGGAAATTTTGCAGATAGACTGTGACTGATTTGAAGCTGCCTATGTTTACTGAAGATTGGCCAACATGGCAGATGCTTCAAGACATGAGTGATTTTTGTTTAGCCAAGCCCAGCAGAGCCTTCTGTTGCAACATACCTGCCCAAGCGAGAATGGTTGCTTCTGTCCTCTAATTCCTGTTGAGCAAAAAATTCCTTTAACGCTGTCACCTTCACTTCAAATCCGTTGATTTCCATCTTATGAAAACTTCTTCTAGGCTCATGATGACAGCTAAATTCCTATTGTGTCATGGTGCTTAAATGTCGGGAAATTCTTCAGTGTTCAGACACTTCTCTTTGGTTTGTGCCTGAAATAATTTGGGTGTTGTTTTCTGGTTTGGCTGAACTAAGAGGGACGTTGGTTTCTATTCAGTTAGAGGAAAGTAATTTTGAGCAAATCTGTGCTACCCCTGCACGTGAGCAGTGGTGTTGTATAAAGGGCACATGGGGTGTAAATCCAGGGCCTTGTGCATGTTTGCACATAGGCACTGAGCTATACCCCTTGCCAGGCAGCTCTGGAGGTGTCATGCTCTGCCTGCAAAATTTAGGGTGTAATTTGTAGACCTGATTTCCTGATTTAGTCCAAGCCTAAACCACAAACCTGGTGTTTAAAAAACCTGTTGGATTAATACTGGGCGAGTCCTGCCCAATGGGATACAGAGCTTGTGTGACTTGTTGCTCATAGCAGGACTTGTGAATATTTTGAATTTTTGTGGGTTCAGGGCGCTCATCAGTGCCTACCTGAGCGTATCAGTCTGGCTTGACTGGGGCACGTTTATCTCCTTTGAACTTTGCTGAGCTCAGCTGCAGGTTTGAATAGAGCGAGGTTTTACCCACAAGGTGACAGTGTGCAGCAACCAGGAGTTCTTTCCATGGTGATGGGGAGCACTTTACTCCATATTAGCTGTGGTGAAGACCTTTCTCATCTCAGTGTGCTTCAGGATGCCCTTACTGCACGGTCAGGCATCGAGCTTTGCAGCTGCAGCTCAGGTTGCCAGAACATTGTATGGAAGATTTATGGGAGGCTCTTGTTAACAGCATTGAGCATGGAAGGTTGTGAATGAGAAGGTGATGAGGTGTTTGTGGGAATAAAGCCTTTGGTGGTGGTAGGTAGGTTGTCTTAAATATATTATATTATTTCTCTTTTACATTGTTTTTTTTAAATTAAGATTCTTCAAGTTTTTTTAGCTCATTGCACGGATAATGCAATCACTTTAAAGGGACGTTAAATGTTTAGCAAGATTGGGAGTGCCTTTCTCTTTGGTTCTTTTTTCCCTTATACCACCTGCTATGACATAAATATCTGCTTACAAAGGCAATTATATTATTAATGGTTTAATAATGTTCAGGCTTCTAGATTTGTCAAATCTGCCTGAATGCAGACACCTAAGACTTCTGGGTAACAACTTAATGCCATTAAAGCTTTTTCCAGGAATATGTTCAGCTCTGCTGTGGCAGCCACCCTGGACCATGTGTGGGTGTCCACTGTCCATGTGGAAGTCTTGGATAGTGGTGCTGGTAGAGGTGTTGTCCTCTTCTTCCTCACCTGAGCAATGGGCTTCTGGGCTAAGATGGCACCTCAGTCTTTGGCCGGGAAGAGTGGACTGATCCTGCAGGCAGACCTATGGAATATGGTGGCTCTGATGGCCCTCACTGCCCCTCTTTGCCTCTCGCTTTCCATCCAGTGCTGGTGCATGCAGCAGCCTCTGTGCTGCAGATGCTCACCATCTGCTAAGCAGCAGCTGCTCCTGTCTCCTCCTCACTCCCTTCTCAAGGATGGCTCCTCCAGCATGGCTCTTTTTCCCTTGGCAACTCTGTTGCTCCTCTGCGACTCAGCTTTCTCCATTCCCTTTGTTTGAAAGAGGGATCAGAAACAATCTGTTCCATCTTCATGTCCCAAATGGAGCATCTGATCCTTTTCTTTCTCTAAAATGACTCTGTACAACTGTAGCTCTGTAATGCTACAAAGAACAGTGCCAGAGCTGGCACTGAAGGAAATGGAATTCAGTCCTTTGGGGCCGGCCCTGAGCCTCTCTACACAACCAACCACAGCAGTGTCTTAAAGAATTGCTAGACTGAGTGTTAGCCTTGCAGGCTTCTCAAATACCTGGGGTTTGGCCTTCATGTTGCCAAAAGTGCACTGTGGAGTGTCAGCCACAAAACAAATTCTGTTTGGCTTTGGATAAAAAAGGGGAGCAGCTGGGAAATATAAATGGTTTGCTCACCTTCTCCTGGCTCCACTGATTTTATAACTGCAAGCAGCAGCAAAGCCAACTAGAATGTGGTTCTTCCTTAAAGCAATCTCCGTTTCTTGAATACAGTAAATACTAAAAGGAAGGTGGAGTCCTTAATACATAATGAATATGGATGAACTTAATCCAATGCATAATGATAATCCTGTTTGAAGACCTCAGTTTAAAATTTGCAGGGTTCATCTGCCTTGATATATTTCCTTCTCTGTTTCTTTATGATTTCTGCTTCTCACCTGCCAGATTCTGCCATCTTGCTCATGTCTTCAAAGCTGGTTATTAAAACCATCTTTAGTTCGTTTTGTGAGAAAAAAAACTCCACAGTTCTTTTGCTCATGAGATGTTATAACAGAATCCCACATTATATTTAGGCTTCTTCATAAACTTTTGAGGAAATGGGATGAAAGCAATTTCTAAGCAGTATTTGTAGTCGAAATTGCCCCTGGCTTTGTATGAGAGGCAAGTGTATATTTAAAAGCACATAATACTGTTTTTTGGTTTTTTTAAAGTTGCTTAAAACAGCAGATAAAAAATGTGTTCAAAACTGACTGGCTTCCACTTACTGCCACTACAGAGCTTTTGACTCTGACCTGTGGAAGTTTGAGAGGATATTTTAGGTAAATAGCTCTCATGCTCTTGAGTCTAGATATACTAGTTGATACTTTGCATACTGAAAATATCAGTTGCCTTCTTTTATGCTTGTCCTGTGTTACAGGACTTTTATTTCTTTTGTCCACTGACTGCAGCCGCTCTCAAGCGTGGAAAGAAAGTTTTTAAACTTGCTGTTTGTCTGCTTCAGATCAAAATCCTATGACTAGCAAAAGTTAGGTGGTGATTGTGTAGGTGAATTAGAAGCTGTCGGGGAGATTTTAATTCTTGATGCACGCATGGATTTTTTTATTATATATTTTTTTTATTTTTGTTGTTGTTTTGTCTGTGCAGCCAATAAGAAGAAGGAAAAAGAGCGGCCGGAGATCTCCCTCCCTTCAGACTTTGAACACACAATTCATGTGGGGTTTGATGCAGTCACAGGGGAATTCACAGTAAGTGGATCTGGAGGAAAAGAGAACTGTGTGCTTTAGCTTATTGCTAGGAGGAGCCAGGGCCCATTAATGTTTTATATATTACTGCTGGAAGGGCTGTTACCATCATCTAGTTTGATCTCACTTGAAACACATCTGCAGAGGTTACCCACTAATTTATGCTGAGAGACTGTCAAACTTGGCACATCCCAGAAGCTCAGGCTGCCAGCAAACTTTTCCTCTCCTGGTTTTTGGCTGTTGTGGTCAGCTAAACATGGCATATACCTCCTCCCTTCCCTTCTCCTCCCCTCCCTTCCTCCTCTAGAGCTGAAAGAGGTCTATAACATAGTCTGTGTCCCACAAGTGGGGCTCTGAGAGTTTTCCTTTGGGAGGCACACAGCAGTGTACAACTGCTTAGCACAGAACACGTGTGTGCTGCCCTAAGGCTAAATGTCAGATGCTTTTATGTGTGGTGGGTTTGTTTTTTTTTTGTTTATTGACATGCAAAATACTGTAACTACAGAGTAGTATTTCATCAGTGTCATCATATTTTCGTTCTTATTTTGGTTATGAGATACTGTTTCCTAGCAGCAGAAGTTGTTTGTGCACAAGATCTTTCTACCTGTCTGTAATATGCTGCTTTTTCAGGGACTTTGTTCCCCTACCCTGAATCATGTGTACACGTGTGTTGTGCATGGCAGCCTCTAGACTTGCCCAGGTTACCCCACATGTATTAATGGGGAATTACCTGAGGGTGTATCCAGTCATCCTTTTGAACAGGGAGGATAACTTAACTGCTCATGGATCCCAATCACTGCTACTTTGTCCATACAACCTGTTATACCTGCTGGTGAGGAAAGGCACAAGCCTGGCTGTTCTCCAGGTGTGTTTATTTTCTGGCTTAAATTATATCCCTATAATGAAATTCCAAGCTTCAGATGTGAAGTTAGCACCTCTGCTTTCCCAGCTCTGGTTGCAGTGGGCACCACAATGCAGTTACCAAAGAAGTGCTACCAGAAGACCCAAATGAGTGTTGCATGTCCTTTGTGCTGGAGGCTGTGTAGTATGTGTAATTTCTATAGTCTTTCTTGGGTGCATATATAAGTATGTGAATACCTGTACACAAAGATTTTGTGTTTTGTTTTGTTTCCTTGAGGCTTCTCCCAGACTGCAGCAATTGGGTCTTCTCCTTTCTGGTTTTTGAATTTTGGTCTGCAGAGAATCTGGGAATCACCCAGAGACCCAAGAGCAGAGTGACATTTACATGCTCAAGTGTGATTTGTAACACAGATAGTGGCTAGGGAGGCACACATTCACAACCTCTTTCTCTTTCCTCTTCTGTCTTCTTTTCTCCCTATTTTCCTCACAATGCTGTGCAACTCCAAAAGCTGGGGCAGAGCTGTGACAGTGGGCTTATGTTTTGTGAACCACATTAGGCCAGCTGTGTGTTAACAAGGTACCTCTTCCCACAGGGAATGCCAGAGCAATGGGCACGTCTGCTGCAGACTTCCAACATCACCAAGTCAGAGCAGAAGAAGAACCCCCAGGCAGTGCTGGATGTGTTGGAGTTTTACAACTCCAAGAAGATCTCCAACAGTCAGAAGTACATGAGTTTTACAGGTACATGATGATGGTCTCATGTGGCTGCTTTGTCCAACTCTCTGTGGTCAGGGCGTGTGGGATTTCTTTTGTTTAATCAACAAGTAGGTCTCTCTTTTAAAAGATAATATGAACTAGATTCTCTGACTGCTCAAGCACCCTTCTTCCTTTAAAATGCTGTTCTGTTAATCTGGATGCCCAGCATAGCTGAAAAAGAGGAGGTCAGTCAACTGGCTGAGCCTCCTGAGCACATACTTTTTCTGATGCCCACAGCCAGCATCTGGAAGGCAGATCCCAGACTGCCGGGGCTGGGTTCCCCCCGATGAAAGTCCCTGGAGAAAACAGGCAACTAGATTTTGTACCAGTTTCAGTTTTTAGGGTGGGTGTGGATGTTGCTTTTTGTGTACTTGGGGTGAGAGTCTCTCAGGTCCCATGTGCCATGGTTGAAGAATATGCCTCAGCTGCCTGGGTGCTTGAAAATTGCTGGCTGGGTTCCTCTAAAAGTCAAAACTGCCAAGGTTTTGTGCCTCTTTCCATTGGTTATCTGCCCTCTGAAGGACATCTGCAACAACCACCACTCCTTTTCCTGCAACTTCCCTTTCTAAATATTAACCCCTACTTTGGTTCTTTTAGGGGAATAGAACCATGTCACCACATCTGGTACTAATTAGGAAGGCTCCAAGCAGGGATGAAAGTGCAAATATTCCCTAAATGTGCCTGGATAGTCAAAGAGAAGTCCATCATTTGACTTGTGGGGTCCTCTGTGCTATTCCAGGAAGTTTAGGTGGCTGAGACCAAATATTTTGCAGTTGTGAGTCAGCTGCAGTGCCTCTGGTGGGGACTTAGTCCACTGATAATATTTTGTGTACATGGATGGAGGACAATATTCATTCAGGTTTTGCTCTGGGCAATTCCACCCTCCTCTTGCAGGGATTGGTGACCCCTGCATTTGTCTGCATTTATTTTTCATCTGTTCCTGTATCTTCCAGGGTTCAGCTGTTCTGGGAAGCTGGAGTTAGGGAGCTAAGTTTGGGAGCAAACTTTTTTCCTGTCTTTTCTATAGAGAGCTTGTCCCTTGCTCCTCTCCCCACTGCTGCTGCATTTATAGCTTATTTATAATGGCATTATTATCTGTCTTTCAGATAAATCAGCAGAGGATTACAATTCATCTAATACATTGGTAAGCCTCACATTCTGTCTCGAGTTTGGGGATTAAAGAACTTGCAAAAACTAGTTAATTGCGTGTAAACTTGTGGTTTGCTTAGAGTTTTAGAATCTGTACTGTATCTGTTTGTGTAGTGAGTACATGTTTATAAAAACAGGCATGCTCGTTTCATTTTTTCCCCAAGTGGTGGGGAATAAAGCACACAGAAGTAAGATTTTTAGTGAATAGTGAATTAGTGAATGGAGATCAGTGAATTAATGAGTAGAAATAGCTGTTTTCATAGAAGTTGGTCTTTACCTATACCTAGAATTTGATATCCACTCTGTTGTCAGGTTTTATGTGTCTGCAAACATCTGTGATATAATAAAACTTATTTACTAACCTGCAAGGTCTGATTTACTGCAGCTAATGTTGATTAACCGGACTAATCTCTAGCACCACAGGAAATAAAAGGTTCTTCTCCTCTCTGCTTGACCTTTACTCAGTCCTTGCCAGGGCAGGCACCACTCCTATTTGCTTTGTTAGGAGACATGATAAATTTCTGTATGTGCCTGTGAGATGGAAGAAACAAAACTTTCAGTTTAAGATGGTTCATAAAACCCCACAATTCCCTCAGCTCATGTTTTCTCATGGCCATGTTGTTACCTAGAATTGGCTTGTTCTGCTCCCTTCCAAAGGCAGTTTATTCAGATCTTATCATTTAAGACTCTGTAAAAAGAAAAGGAAAATATTTCTGCCATTGTTCATTATTGCATGTCATTATATGTCAGTCCTCAGAAGCTTCATTATCTGAAGTTGGATTTTTAAGTAAATCCTGAAAAAAGCAGCAGTTACCAGTCTACTGAGATACCCAATGCCTCCCTCAGGCTAACCTTTAATTTTGGGGATATTCAGGAAATTCCCAGTACATATTTTTTCCTTGTTCTTGACAAGCTAGGTTTTTGTATTATGGCACATGGATTTTGACAATTATTTATCAGGATGATGATGATGACTTCAAGTATTTTAGACTCAGTGAAATACTGTGTTGCTTTTCCTGTCTTTCTGATGACTTTAATACTTTTTCCCCCCTCCTCCCCCAGCAATCTTAGGGAAGTGATGATGTGCAAAAAGAACTGGCCTAGTGGATTGAGGACCTTACCAAGTTTATTCTCAAATGTTTATAGTGTAAAGGATGTAATGAACTTCAAATCTGGTTTCATGTGGATAAATTTAAAAGTAACTTTCATTCCTAATCACAGTATTGCAGAAAATTCCAGATAATTTTTAACCACTTATAAAACTGGTTTTAAACAAAATAATTGTTCCTATTTTTCCTAATTTTTATGTCAGGAAGTAATTTAAAAAGAGACTTGAAAAGATTCTGCTTCCAAAATCTCACATTAATTAATTAGTTTTCAATCATCATACCAGAGGCAACGTTAACTTGACCTCCTAACTTTTGGAGAAAACATTAAGAGTTTGATACTAAATCTGTCATCTAAAGTCTGAAATCTTCATACTGAATGGTCAGGGTTTGAAGCAAACAAAAAAACCATAAGAGACAATATAAATAGGGACAAATATTTCCAAACTTGGGTGTCCCAAAACTTGCTGGTCAGCTGTGTGGGTGTTGGGAAAGCAGTGAGAGAGCTCAGGTCTTTGGGAAGAGAATTGCTGTCACTCAGGCAGATGAGGAGCTCTGTCTGAATGGCTGTGTCAGGCAGTGCTGGACTGCACATCCATTTCCCATGAAGACCCAAGAACCTTGGGTTTTGAATTTTTCAGACACTGTAGCTCACGAAGATGTTCTGATGATTGTTTTTCTGCACTTGCGTCAGTGCAGTCTCTGTTAGGAGCTTAATCCAGTGTTTGTGATTTTGTTTATAACATGTGATTGGATTTTGATTTTTGCTTTTTGTGCCATTCCACGCAGAATGTGAAGGCTGTCTCTGAGACCCCTGCAGTGCCCTCAGTGTCTGAAGATGAGGACGATGAAGATGATGCAGCTCCACCCCCTGTGATAGCTCCACGACCTGAACACACCAAATCTGTGAGCAGAAATTCTTTGTTCAGCCTGCACTGCTGCAGTCACAGTCAGGCCTTGACTGGCTTTGTCCCTCTGCAAGGATTGATGCTGAGTCCTTCTTGGGAGCAGGAGGGAGGCAGGGGGAGCCATTCCTTCTGGCAGAGTACCTTGGTGTTGTCACCTGTCTAGTTGTGGGGGGCATGAGTCCTTGATCAGTGATGTTAGTTGCTAGCAAAGCAGCTATAGAAATGCATCCCTGACACCAACAATAACAATAACAAGATGAATAGGAGTGTTTAAATCTTCACCATATGTTAAATCTTCACTTGTGTGTTTTTCTCAACAAAATCAGATATACACCCGCTCTGTGATAGACCCTCTCCCTCCACCTACCAGAGATGTGGCCACTTCTCCTATTTCTTCTCCCTCGGAAAACAACAGCACGACAGCACCCGACATGCTGGTCAGGAACACGGAGAAGCAAAAGAAAAAGCCAAAAATGTCAGATGAAGAGATACTGGAAAAATTAAGTATGTCCTTGTTCTTTAAAGAAGTTAAATTCCAGGTCCTGTTGTGTTGGTTTCTCAGAATGTCTATAAGATGAAATGTTTCCCCATTTTGTGATCCCTTACTGAAGACATGGGCATATAGTCACAATTCAGAACTGGGGGCAAATGTAAGGGGTGAGATAGAATTGAAGCTGAGCACCTGTGATACTGGCTGAAGTCCCTAGGGAGTTACAGATCCTCAGGCTCTGCAAAGCAAGCTCTGAATAAATAACATTTGTTTAACTATGAAGTCTGAGATCGTTCCACATCTTATTCTGTGGCTATGAAGCATGAATGATTATACTGCGATGTTAGACACAAGGTGTCTAAAAGATGGAGAGAAAATTAATGCATCCCCAAGTTTGCCTTCCACAGTATCATGGTGTAAAATGACTTGGTTATTTTTAAGAGCTTAACATTTTGTGGGTAGCCAAATTGGTGGGATTTTTCTGAGAAAAATTCATCAAGTATCTCAGTTGTGTCCTCATGTCTTTAACAGTTCCTACCTTCAGTGCAAGTGCTCCTCTCCTGCCTGGTGGTTTTGGGCTATGCTGTGGCATATCCAACAGCTGAACCAGCTCTTTCATGCAATTAATTGCTGTCCTCAGCCTGGGCCAGGTTTTATTAGGGTAGAGCATTTCTAATTCTTTGAACTACTAATCCTGTATTAGTCACATCCATGCCTTGCTTGTCAAAATCGTGTTAGCACCTCTATGATAAGCCTGGTCTCTGTAGTTTGAGGGTATATTTATCAGTACTTTAGGAATAAAGAGTCTAGTAGTTAGATGAAGATTTAATTTAGGGATATAACTTTAAAAAAATTAAAAATATTAAAATGGTACCCGATCATTTATCTAAATAAAGACTAAATTGACTTGATGTCTTATTAACTGGGACTGCTTGCTATTGGAGGACTCACACCCATTGTTTCAAAACACCAGCTTCACTTGCTCAATTAGCAGGATCTTTGTACCATTAAGGATTCAAGATATTTTTACAACCAGGTAGGGTGAACAGCAATTGTGACACTAAAAAAGTGCTATTCTAATAAAAGTACACCCACTTCAGTCATGCAAGAAGTGCAAGTGCTACTTTTGGGAGTGTTGGGAAGCAGATGAACCTTCTGACACCTTGCTAGCTCCAGGTGTCAGCTTCTGTGTGTGGGCTACTCAGAAAAATGTTATGAAGTTTTAGTCTTTAGTCTTAATCTAAGTAAAAATATCTTTCCACTGAGGGCAATGGAACTGTACTTTTGCAGACAAACAGCCTTTTGAAATTCTACTTTGACGTGTAACTAAAATGATTAAAGCAAAAATATATTTGCACCCACTAAGGATGTGCTAAATGCATACAAAGGTTAAAAGGAGGCTGCTCAATCTCTACCTCTCAGCAGAAATGCGGCACTGGTGCAGACATTAATGAATCCTCACCTGACTCTTAGGAAGGTAGGAAACACCCCCCCCATTTTAGAGTTAACAGCATTAAACAGGGCAAAACTGGAAACTGGTACTTGTCACCACAGCGTTCTGTCCAGTCCTTGCCTTGGGAAAACATCTGCAATCTGAGCTGGTAGCCTGTTTTAGGCTTTGGGGAAAAATTTCTGAATATTTGTCCAGAATTACCAGTCCTCAGTGCAGACAGCATCGCTTCTGTAATTGTAGAGTGGGTTTTGTAAAGCCAGATTTCTCTTCCTGCCTTCCTCTCCAAACATGGGCGATATTCCCCACTTCTACCTCTGTCTGTCTTAAACCCTCTGGGTTTGGCTGCTCTCCAGTGGTATCTGAAAATAGCCTGCTCTTGCTCTGCTTGCTACTGGATTTCTTGGCTTAAGGACCATGAGCAGTTTCTTTGCCAATATACATCTGTTAAGGCTCAGCCCCAGACCCTGTGAGAGCAGCACCGTATGTCAGCAGCTTCAGTGTCTTGCAAACCCCAACTCGGGTGCAGCTCTGCATCCCTTGATCCTATTAGCCACCCTGGTGCTGTCAGAGAGGAGACTTGCTCCCAGCTGAGCTCTAGAAATTGCTGGCTCTGGTTCCTTCACCCTAAAGAGGGTGTAATTCCTGCCTGCCATAGGGGAGTTACCAATATCAGTTAAAGTTTGCAGCCACTTGCAGCCCCGTGCTGTGGAACACCAGGCAAAATGCTTTTCCCTTTGAGGAAGGCAGTGATAGACTTGGCTTTGGTTTTGGGAGAATGAGCTGAGATGGTCTCAGATTGCTCTCCAAAACCAGAGGGATGCTGGTAACTGCTGCTAAAACCTGTGCTGACTGTCAGGTTTCTGGAAGAGTAGCTGAGCATTGCCCAGGACAGGCCAGGGGAGGTTTGGCTCTGAAGGGTCTCTCTACCTTCTCTCCTGAGTCTTGCAGCCCAGTCACTGGGTCAGTAAATGGTATTGGTTGTGCTGGTATGAAAGCATCATAAGTATTTTTTTTTCTGCTGCAGATTGTTGTGGTGTAAGGGAATCTTTGACTAGTTTTATAACAGACTGTTACCTCCAAGATGACTGAGAGCCCAGCCTCCAAATTCAGAGACATTGTGGTGCAGGGGCATCTTAGATCATCCAGATTGTTAAAGCTGGGAGTGACTTTAAATAGGTTTCTAACAAATAGTTATTTTTCCATGTGTTAGGCCTGTGTATCCCCATCCTGCATTTAGCAGTGACAGCCAGTGAAGGTTAAATGTTCTTAAAGTGTGTGTCGCATCATTTCTGAAGGGAAATTCCTGATACAGGGGAATACTGCAGCTGTTACGTTCGTAAATAACTGGGGACTTCCTTGGGGTCTGTGTGCCTCTGGATTTCTGATGAGTGGTTCATGAGGCAGAGCCTGCTGTGGTTGGTGGAACTGTTCTTACAGCTAGTTCTTGTAGCTGTATGAAAAAAAAGGACTTGAAGAAAATCCTCTTGTTTTTTGTAGGAAGTATCGTGAGTGTGGGTGATCCAAAAAAGAAGTACACGAATTTTGAGAAGATTGGACAGGGGTTAGTATATGCTTCTTCTCTGTCCTAAATCTTTCATTTCCTTAGGCTAAGAAAAATTCACTGAAACCAGGTTAGTTTAGCTTGCTGGAAAGGCTGTTGAGGATACTTTGGAAAGTTTATTTTATTTGGTTGTTTGTTTTCTTGTTTTTAGTTTTTTTTTTGCTGGGTTCTGCATCTCCCCCAATCTTCTGTTCCTGGCAAAGTCATGGGGACTGGGTTTTTGTGTTGTAATAGAAGAAATTATGCCATTAGATGATCAGGTTGATAAATACAGCTACAAGCAGGGAAAGAACTGCAAGACTATCTTCAGTTTACAGATTTGCTTCTGAATTAGCTCTCCTCAAGGCATGTGCTGTGCCCCTTTAAGCAAGGTAGGGGAAAAGTGAAGGTTGTAGGAGAGACTGTACTGAGGCAAAACACAGATCTGCGGACAGGTCCACGTGCTGAGGCTCAAACTCCTGTTTCCCTCACTACAAATGCCCCATTTGTTTACTTGAGCTGATCCTGTTGCTCTGTTACCACTTGGGGCATTCTGCAAGTCAGGATAGTGTGGTCATGCCACTTGAAATGGAATAAACTCACGGTCCTCACAGTTTGCTGGTTTAGCAGCAAGGGTTTTGATGACCATAGTGTCCCTTATTGGGAACTTTTCTCCCCATGAATCCTCTGGCTTCTGCCTCAACAACAGCCTTGTGTCAGAAATATTTCAGGTGATGTTTACCACTGGAATTATTGCATGTAAAGGAATGGGATTGAGAGCACTTCAGAGGAACAAGTGGGAAAGGGCATGTGTTAAGCTCTCACTTTTACTTTGAGACACTAATAAATGACTGTTTTTTCTTTTCTCTGTTTTGTTTAGAGCCTCGGGTACGGTTTACACAGCAATAGATGTAGCTACAGGACAGGAGGTAAGTGCTGCCAGAGAACCACAGCAGTGGATTATGGATTGTGTCCCAAAAGTTCAAGTTGATGCTACAAAATAAAGACTGTGCTTCAGGGATTCATGACATCTTATTTTTAATGAGGTCTTTATTTACTTACTAATGAGACATGGTTGAGTGGTCTGAGCAGAGAACTGGAAAAAATTACTTCACAAGATTTGATTCCTGAATAATTTCATATTTATAAAGATTCTTTCTGTGATTGCAAAGGCTAGAAGCAAATGTTTGGACTGGCAGTTCCTCAGTAAAAGTGTCTCTCTTCTTCCCCAAGATTGCTGCCTGTCTCCATACAAACTTTTTATTTGCCCTCTGCTCCTTTGCTTCCTACATTTATGCTACTTTCATAAAAATAGTTCCTGTCCAGCTCTTTGCCCACTTACTTTCTGCCCTAGAATTGTGAGACAAAGAATGCCTGTCTTTCGCTTTTTTCCCCTCAGAAATGTTAAAAAGTGCCATGCTTATTGCCTGCATAATAAGCTAGTAGTAATGGATATGCAGCATCTGTGGAAACCTTTATTTCTAGATGGAGGATTTTTTAAAAGATGGAAGTTTGTGTTATTCTATATATATATGTGGAAGTCTGCAACAATGTGTGTCTACTTTGCATTTGTACAATATAAGACTTACCAGTAAATTTCATTATTGTGCTTTTTGCTGAAATTCCTTCACCTCCTTTCTCAGTTCCTGAAGAATTAATGCAGTTTAATTGCAGCCTTTAAGGAAAGGATCTTATATTCATCTTGAAGCAATGAAAAATTTTATAGCAGGGGGAAGTTCCTATGATGGTTTTCTGCTTTCTTTCTGGACCACTTGGATGTCTCCCATGTGAAAATTTAAACTCTTGTATTACAACGGGCTTTGAAATAGTTCCTATTATATTAGTGTGATCAAGCCCTGAATTTTTAGATCTGCATTTGGGATCACTGTAACTTTGTCGTGCTGTTGCTTGTTCCTTTCTATGAAGTGCACCAAACTCAGGAGCTCGGTGCAGGGAAACTCTGGGTATTTCCTCATCTGCATAAAATGCCTTTCCTCTCTTCTTTACCTTTCGTTCTTCTCTCTGGTCTTGTACAAGGAGCACGATGGGGTTTTTGTTTTTGTCATCCTTAAGTACTGTCTGGCAGCCCTTGTGAGTACTGTGGACAACCAGCATGTCTGTCTGCTCTTGCCTTCTCATGTGTTGGGATTTTTGTATAGTCCTCCTTGCTATGCTATTAAAATTGTATCATATATATGGGCACTCTGTGGCCTGTGTTTTTTGAATCGCTGTTTTTGTGAGTTACTGTAGTTGCTGGCTCTGGTCCATTCACCCAAGCCTCATTCTTGGCATGTAGAAGTTTTGTAAAGGTGTAGTTTCACTTTATTCCCTTTGCCTAAAAGTTGTACCAAAGACTGCTGAGTTGTAACCTCTGTGAGCTGTCTCTGCCTCCAGCTGTGCTGAGGAGGTTTACTGATTTGAAGGCTCCTCTGAGGGCCAGGTGCTCTCACAAAGTACTGGTAGAATATGAGAGTTAAAAACATGTTGTAACATTTCTGCTCTTTGCACACATACATGCAGAGCAGGTGTCCTAAAACAGGAAGAAGGCTACTAAACCAAAGGGCTGCAGTTGACAAATCCATTCCTGTTGCCCTTCAGGCATGACTGGATATAAAGCTGACTCCAATTCATTGATTTTCAGCCTTTTATTTAAACACTGGTGCTTCTCTCCCCCAGGTCTTGTTGTGACAAAAGAAATAGAGTTACTACCTTGAAGTACTAATCATGATTGTGTTATTTACCCACCCTTCTTTAGATTTCTAGAAGTTGAAATTTGCATGGGAGCAGGGAAAAAAAACAAAAAAAAATTCAGAAACGTCCAATTAAAAATAAAATTAATAAGAATTCTTTCAGAAATGAAAAGTTTTTGATTTACCAGTCTGTACCAGAGTGAGAGGATCTCTTCCTTGTTACCTAGAAACTGTAGATGGAGATGGCTATCCAACTGTGACATTAGGATCCAGCACAAAAATGGAAATTCCCCTCATTCTTTTTTTCATTAAGCATTATCCAGCATGTGTGGAAATGGACTGGCTGCAGGAACCTGCAGAGTTATGGAATGGTAATTCAGTAGCTAATGATGAAAAAGTGACCTCATGATAAAAGTGTTTTTTCCTCCTTCATGTGGATGTGGGACTAAATCAGCTGGTACTGGCAGGTTTCTGGAAGACTCCTGCAATAACGCTTTACTTGATCTCTTTTCACTGCAGGTTGCAATCAAACAGATGAATTTGCAGCAGCAGCCCAAAAAAGAACTGATTATTAATGAGATCCTTGTGATGAGGGAAAACAAAAACTCCAACATTGTCAACTACTTGGACAGGTATGTCAGTATTTGAAGGGCTCACAAAGGGATGCTGGAAAACACTTCCTTGTCAGTGTCTTAAGGGTTCCTGGCTCATCTTAATATAAGTGTAGGACAACCCTGCATTGCTTAAAAGTGTGTGGCATTGTGGCAGTGTGGGTGGCCTGACAGTCTCTCTCCAGAATGAGAAGAAACAGGTGTCTGAACAAATGTCTAGGCTCTCCAGAGATGCTGACAACTAGGGTCCTCTTGTGACTCCATTCTTTGTCTCTCTCCTCTGCCAAATTTGACAAAATGAGCTTCTTGCTAATTTCCTTCCTGTTACTAAAGGAGAAATAGAAACAGTTTGAAAAGTATTATTTCTACTTGCTTTCCTCTTATTTTCTTTTCCACTGAGCAATGCTGGAGTTCTGCTGCCAGAGGAGCAGACTGCTTCCAAGGTTAGATGTAGTCTTTTCCCTGTGACTGTCCACTGAGGTTTTTGCACAGTAGCATAACAGCTGTGAGGGTGAATGACATGTGACATGTAACATGAGGTCTGGGGAGACCTCAATACAGCTTTGCAGTACTTTAAGGGGACTTTTTTTAAAAAGAGGGAGAGTGACTTTTAAGGCAGACAGTGATAGAACAAGAAGGGGAGCTATTTTCAGGTCAAAGAGGTTAGGTATAATGAAGAAATTCTTCACTGTAAGGGTAGTGAGGCACTGGCACAGGCTGCCCAGAGAAGATGTAGCTGCCCTGGCAGTGTTCAAGGCCAGGTTGGGTGGGACTCTGAGCAGCCTGCTGTAATGGAATGTGTCCCTGCCCATGGCAGGGGTTTGGAACTAGGTAGTCTTTAGGTTCCCTTTGAACCCAAAGCATTCTATCATTCCATGATGCTGAAAGCCCAGCAGATAAAAGCATTTCACAGTGGCTTGAATTCAACATCACAGCACTGCATTATGTCAAGCCTGTGTCACTCACTTGTTAAAACTATAGCTGGTTCCATTTGAGCTGCAGCAAGATTTGAATGAACCACAGGTTTGCCTTATTGTAAGGGTGATGACTGCTTGGATAAGGTGAGCTGCAGACTTTAATCTTGGCATCTTGGGTTTTTTGGAACATACAATGAAGGGATATGACCTAGAATCTCTGGAAATTTGAGAGAGGATTTGCACACTTTTTTTGCTCTGTGTGTATCTGAAAATCTAATCAGCTGTTTCTTTAATAGGTTTCTTTTGCAGGCTAATAATGTCTTAGCCAAAAAAGGTGGTACTTACAAACTGCAAGTTGTTTTGCTGAATTTTTGTGGCACTGTGTCCCATGTGTAGCTGTAAAGAGCTACTTTGTTGAGGAGACAGAAAGTCTGCTCCTGAAAATTTTATGACAGAGGCGTGTGTGCAGGGAGCTGATGTTGGGCACACCCTCTTCCTAGAGAGAGGAGAAGAATGTTACCAGTGTAAAATATGAAACAAGTGGTTAAGAATTGCATCTGGGCTAGAACTGTTATTTTCCTCTGGCTCATTAGAGGCTTTGTTTTGACAAAACTGTTTTGAGAGACAGGCTCTTCCCATTAGAGAGCATCACTGTGTACATGCACTTGCCTTATCTAGCCAGTGCATCCCAGCTGCAGGATAGCTCCATGTCCTGCTGTCTTCAAACTTTCAGCAACAAAAGCTGCTGCTTTTGCCCTCTATTTTCACTAGTCTTTTTCAGAGGGATTAGCTTTTGTTTGAGTGCTGCACATGGACAGAACAGCAACTGGGATGAACGTAGGGGTTCTTGTGCCTATTATGCCACTTCAGCTCTGCAGCTGCAGGATCCTGTTGCTGGGGATGTGTGTCTCTCCTGCCTGGCTTAAATGTGCCTGTGCTTCCCAAGTGCTGAATTAAGCTGATATTTGGATGCCACTTGCTGGCTTCTGCTTCCTGCTGAAGGAGGTGGAGGAAGGATGTGCTGGTCACTGTGGGTCCTGGTTTCTGCTTTGTGGATCTCTTACAGATCCACAGATCAGATCTCTCATCTTTTGAGTCCCTAATGAGAGCTGCAAGACAGTCACTGGCAGAAACCAGCTCTCTCAGCTCCTGCCCTCATGCAAGGGTTTGCTGTGCTCTGTCCTCTCTTAACTGCATGGCCTATTTGCTTGTGGTTAAGCAGCTTTCCTGCTGCAGTCGTAGTGGCCAGCATTGCACAAAGGTGTGCTGTGGTATTTAAGTAGTGACATGGCCTAATTCAGCCATACTTGGGAGCTGGATTTAGAAGCATCTGGCTCTGAAGACAGTGACACTAGTATTCTGTGTAGACAAACAGCCACTTGTGCTGAGTTACCTGCTGGAGGTGCCAGTTCCCTTCTGCTGCATGAAAGAGGCCCTCAGAGCCCTGCTTCTAAACTCAGCCATCCAAACACAGCCATGAGATGCCCAGTGCTAGGCAAAGCAAACTCCTGCCCTTTACTTTTGTTCTGAAGGACTCCTTAATAAACCCCCAATAAGAGGTAGCCTCTGTTAACCCCAACCCCAAACTGTAGTAAGGATGGATGGTCAATTAATAAAACTGAAGATGAGAGACAGTCACACTGTAAGAACACACTGATTTCTTTCCATTGAAAGAAATTGTATTGTTGTATTCATGTTTGCACGTAGAAAGATGTTACTGGTGCAAAATTCTGTGCCGAATGAACTTGCACTTCTGGGCAACTCTAAATCCCATCAATTTTATCAATAAAGAATGTGTATTCATGATGGAGGGGGCTTAGTGAGCAACTTCCTAAGGTATCTAAGTGGAGGCTGAGGAACACCTTACAGGATCAGACATTACCTGCTCTTGCAGGTGGATGAAGAGAAAGCTGTAGACCATCTCCTTCTTCAAAGCTTTTCATCATTTTTTTCTTACTGCCAGCTTGTTTTGGAAGGTGACTGTGGGTGACAGTATGTGACACTGTGCTGTGCCAGATGTCACATCAGAGCCGTGTGGAGGTGTAAGGACTTCCTGGTAGTGTCTCTAGAACTGCTGAGAGAGTGGGTTTGAGTCATGCCTACAGTGGGCAGCTCAGTGACTAAGACTGGCAAGAGAGTGGAAAGATCCCTGAGACAGTACCACCCTGAAATGACATTCCTTTGGTGGAAACTGGCAGGGAGCCATGGTTAATTTCACCTCCCTGTGTGTTATGTCAAATCTATCAATTATTGAATTGCCAGGGTCTCGGCATATGTTCGTGGCTGCTCATGGCTCAGCTTCGGTTTCTCAGTGTGGTTCTTGGCTCACTCCGTCTGTTTTGGCTGCAGAGATACCAGCTTGTTCCCAGCATGTGGAACCTGGGATTGTCATGCAAAGAGCCCATTCTGCCCTCATTCTTACAGTCAAGTGCATTTGGGCTGCAGAGAGTGCTACTGGCAATGAGGGGTAGCCTTGTGATGTCCATGGTGGTTGATTTGTTGAGAGGGCGCTGATAAAATCTGCAGAGAGCCTGATTTGGCAGAAGTGAAGAAGCAGCTATGGCATAGGGACAGGAAGGAAGAGTGTGGATGGAGTTGGGCTTTCAGAGCCCAACAGAAGGTAAATGACCCACAGAGTTAGCAGGAGTGCTTCTGAAAGCAGTCTTGCTGCTCCTTCCTCAGTCAGAGGGGCTGCTCTGCAGGTGATATTGCTGTTTCTGGGGTCTGTAATGCTGGGAAAACAAAATCCCAGTGCATCAGCTTCTGTTCCATAGGGGAGTTTGAGCCCTCTCTGCTGTAGGAGCAGAGCCCTGTGCCCTTGGGCTTTGTATCCTGGAAGAATCTGCAGATGGCACCTTCCTACATAGTCTTCAGCATCAGCAAACTAAGACACCCACTTTGTCTGTGGAATTAAAAGCTGACCATAACTGTAACACCACTGTCATCCGGATGAAGCTCAGACCAGTATTACTACTTAGGGGGATTGTTTTCAGCAGTTCGGTGTTGTCAATGTGTTCTTTGGGGGTAAATCACTCCTGTGATGTCTCATTCATCTCTGTCTACTTTGCATGCCAAGTTTAGTGGCTTCTTTCTCCTTTACTTTTTCTTTCTGTTTAATTGTTCCCTAGTACCTATCCCAGCTTTTGCATTTGGTTCCTGGCAAATTCATTCCTCAGTAGGATCAGTGTTTCATAGCAAAGCAAATGTATCCTTGGTGAACTCTAATGCCAGATGAAGCTTTTAATTAGATTCTCTGCCCTCTCACTTTTGACTCATTTGTCTACTCACTTGAAAAATGAGAGGATAGGCTGAAAAGGTGGCTTTTCAAACTGATGACTCCTTCCTTCTGGAATGTGTCATCCTGATGTACCTGTCATGGGTGTTTGTGTTGATGGGTCCAAAAAGGGGCAGAAATGGGTAGTGGTTCTTTTTGGTTTTTTGGGTTTTCTAATTTTTTTTTTGTGTGTGTTTGTGTGCATTTTGGATTCTTTTTTGTTTGTTTTCAGTGAGTTATTGCTGAAGTCTTCATCTCCTGTTCCACTTTTAGACATGGGTGCACACACATGCAGCAGAAAGGAATATTCCAAATGACTGAGAAAAGCCACTCTCAGCTGTCTCCTCCCAATCTTCCTATGGGTCTTTTATAGAAAAGACCTGCCTTTTTGGGGTTTCCTTTTTTATTTTAAGTCTTTAGAACTGCTGTGTCATCCAATAAGGTGTACTCCTTTGCCTTTCTGAATGGTTCTGAAATTTTCAGGTTGAATCACAGACTAATTTGATAACATGGAAAAGATTAAGGTGATTTTCAAATGCATGATGCTTAAAAAAAGAAGTGGTCTTTCATGATTGATTGTGGGTAGCCATCTTCTGTGTCACCCAGAACCGTCCCTGGGCTGAGGCAAAGCAGTCAGTTGCTTAGGACAGCAGGATTCCAGCAGTATTGAAACAGCCCCCAGCTACCTCTTCAAGTGCAAGAGCCCTCAGAAGCCATTGCTGTGTGCCAAATATCTGGGTTGCATGCTTGGGCCCCATCCTTGAGTAGCTCTTTGCCTCTTCTTCCAGCAGCAGGAGCAGTTGTATGGTCAGGCCTCCATCTTAGCCTGCATCCTTTCCATGGCAGAAAAATTCAGCCTTGCTTTTATGGACGGGAAGCTTGCAGCCAGCCCTCCCACTACATCTCTCCTCAACTTTCTGCACTTACCCTTCTCTTTGGTTGCTCAGGTTGTGATCGGATGCTGCCATGCACAGAAAGTACCAGGAGTACATGGTTCCCCAGTACTGTTAAATGCAGCTCTCGTTTTTATTGCACTTGCAAGAGAGCTTTAAAACCCATTCTGATTTTAAAGTCTGGCTTGGGCTCTTCAGTTACCTTGTAGGAGAGGAGCTGTGGGTGGTGATGGAGTACTTGGCGGGAGGCTCCCTGACCGACGTGGTGACGGAGACCTGCATGGACGAGGGACAAATCGCCGCTGTGTGCCGGGAGGTAAGGCAGCGCCCGCGCTCCGAGGGAGCTCTGCTTGGGAATGGGACACGGACTTCCCACAACCAGTGGAAATGTTTCCAGCTTCTGCAGTGTGACAGTCATTCTTTTAGAGGATGGATTGCACCTGTGAGGTTGCAGCATACAATTCTAATGCAAACCACATTTTACACCCTAGAAGGAGGAACTAGAGTGGAAAGTGGGGGTGGGATCCTCTTGGTTTTGTCTGTTCTTCAAGTCTTTTGGGGCTAACTTGTCCTCCTAGGACCTGCTGATCTCAGTGTGACATCTCTCTGTGGCGCTGCACATACTGATATATGAATATTTATAATTCTCCTAACACATTGCACCCCTACTACCAAAAATGCACAGTCTGTCTGAGTCTCTTAGTTGGCTAATTGTGATTGGTGAGTCATTTTATGCCCAGTAAGACTATCTCAATTATTTTTCAGTGTCTTCAAGCCCTGGAATTCCTCCATTCAAACCAAGTTATTCACAGAGACATCAAGAGTGACAACATCCTACTGGGAATGGATGGCTCTGTCAAACTAAGTATGCAGGGAATATTTCTGCTGATGACTTATCAACCCATGCCAGTTATCTGCTCTGGGCCAGGCATTTTAGGGAGATGGGTGTTTGAGGTGCTTGATGCTGTCATGATGAACAGGCTGTAGAAATGCTACTGTAGATATTTCTGTTGCATTTGTTTTAATGGAGATTGGCAAACACAAATCCTTGCGAACTGATACCAGACTTGAAGTGAGGCTTGGGCTTCGTTTAGCTTTGGGCCATCTGTTTATGTGAACTAAAATAACAGTATTTTAATGCTACTCCAGTCTAGAAAGCTGGGTTGGAAGGTGTAAGGCTAAAAGTCTTTATTTATGAACAACCTCTTCGGATTGGAAAATGCTGCAGGTGTTCATGGGACTGGGGGAGTGGAGGAAGAATTGAAAACTGTAAGTGGAAATCATTTAGTCTTACAATGCCATGTCAGACTGGAGCCTAAATGTTGTTTCCTCCTTGTGGTATCACTAGTAATGAAAATCTTGAGGCTGTTCTGCCCCTCGGGTGCTAACGCAGCTGTTGTGCTTGTCAGTGTCCATGCAGAGATAAGCCTGGAAACCAGTGAGTTACTATCTTCCATCTATAGCTTTAACAGAATGGTGCTTCCCTTTTCTTTCTCTCAGTTCTGTTGGCTAGCACTCAACAGGGATAAATAAATCTATTTTTGTCAGCAGCGACAGCAGATATGACTCAAAATTCAGAGTGCAGATACACTGAGTAAAAAGGTGGGGTTTTTTTGCACATAATTGCTTTTTCAACTAAAGCTGAACTTTGGCAGAGCCAGATCTCAGGAGCAATGAAGGAGTTGGAAATGAATAACTGATGGGAGCCAAAGTGCTCTCTTTGTATGCTATAACTTCTCTGAGCATGGTGTGCTGGTACTGGGCTGTAGTTTCAAGTTAGACAAATCCCTGTGGATATGAGCAGTAACCTTCTGAATCTGAGCTGCTTGTTGGCTCTGCTGGAAATTTGCCCTGTTTATAAACCATACGTCCTTTCCTGATATTTAGCCTTGATGAACACTCAGCTAGGAATCAGTTTAATTTTCATCGTTCTGCCTAAAATTAGACCTGTGATGCCATAGGGGGTCAGGGTGGGTGGTGCATCTTGCTGTGTTGATTCTGCTGGGCTCACAAGAGCTGATTTAGATTTTTTTTGGTGAGCCAAATACAAGGAAAACATAGGGTGCAGCAATATTTGTGTGAAGGCCCTCCATCTTTCTCTCTGTTCAACGAAAATAATTTATGTACTTTAATCTGAACACTCTTTATAAAATAAATGCTGTTTGAGGGATGATGTGTCTACAGGGGAAGTAACACTCCTTGGACTGAAAATATCACCAGACAGTACAGTATGTGGTCTGGGGGGGTGTATTGAGATCAGACTTGCATTAATTCCTGTTTTCACATACCCAGGAATGGTCTTTAGACCATAGTGTGTAACGTGTGTAATGCTGCAACACAGTTGATTGTCTTCTGTGTGTGGTTATTTCCTGATCCTCATCTTTCACACAGACAAGTCAGCAGCTCTAGAATACTCATGGCCTCAGAGAGTCAGGTTTAGAAACTTAGCTCTAAACACCATCCTTTGTATTAGCCACAAAACCGTTCCTGCTGTCACAGCTGCAGCACCAGCACACCTGACAGTGCAGCAGGGTAAAGTGTACCGTAGCTCTGGTGTAGCAAGGGTTGTTTTTGGAGAAACTTGCTGATTTCTATGTCTTTTCCCTCTGCCCTGTTTTAATTTTCCAGCTGACTTTGGCTTCTGTGCCCAGATCACTCCTGAGCAGAGCAAACGCAGCACCATGGTGGGCACCCCGTACTGGATGGCGCCTGAAGTGGTGACGCGGAAAGCTTACGGGCCCAAAGTGGACATCTGGTCTTTGGGGATCATGGCCATCGAGATGATCGAAGGAGAGCCCCCCTACCTCAATGAGAACCCTCTGAGGGTAAGCTTGTCTCCTCAGGCCTTCACTGAGCTGCTGGTGAAACTGAGCTCATGCTCCGGTGTGGTTTTGTCACCTCCAGCCCCATCTAACTCAGATGATTCTGTGGTCTCCTTAGATGACACAGTGAGAAGGCTGAGATAGTTAAAAGCCAGGGTTTGCTCTGGGTAGCAGAGGTGTGGGCTGTTCTATGAGTTAGATCATGCACACCCACAATTTTCCACTTTCTTGGGACACTAACAGAGGCAGAAGTTCTACCTTAAGACAGCAAAGCAGTCATGTCTTGAAACTTTCTGCCCTTAGATGAGAGAATACTCCTCTGAGAAGCCTGGTGTAGTGAAAGGTTCCCTGCCCATGGCAGGGTTGTTGGATCTAGGGATATTTCAACCCAAAGTATTTTATATTTCTATGATTCTATGATATTCTATTCTAGTAGGAGCTTTTTCCTGTGGGCAAGTTATTCCTCCTTGCATGCTCCAAGTGAAATTAGAAGCATAATAAGCCTTTAGACAGGGCTTAAGTCTCCTGATGTCTTTCCTTTGTTTAATTATTAACAAAAGGAGATATGCTGTCGGCATGTAGGGGCGTCACTGCTCCACATGAGCTAGGTTTATGGCTGTTTCCCCAGTTACATGAGTTGGAGGGATCTGCAAAAGTTGTGTTTAACTTCTTTTTTCCATCTCTTGCAATGGAAGTGATTTTTGGGATGGAAGTGCAGCAGCAAGGAAGACCATAAGCAATAAAACAGTATTCAGTTAAAGTAACAATACTTTGGCCTCGTTTAACTCAATTGATGTCAATTCCTAAGCTATCAGACTGCTCCAATGGGACATGTTGAGTGATGTGCTCAAAAGGCCTGTGTATTAACAAGTCTCTGACAGATTTCTGTTTCTTTTGAAAATTCATGCAGGAAGGTTCTCACATGAAATCCTGAAAATGAATTTTGATTCTCAAAGGAGGATGTATGTGAATGCTTTATCCCAAAGCAGTAGCAAAACTGTTTTTTTTTTCCTGCAGGATGTTAAAAGATGCCCAAGGGTCTGCTGGACATCTTTTGTAAGGAGCCAGCTGCATCTTTACCATGTTGATGTTTTAGTCCCTGTACACTCAGGCAGAGTACCAACAGAAAAAAAAGCTATTTAGTCAGGGTTACCTTCCCGTGAGGATACAGTCATTACAGGAGTAATGGTAGAGTTGTGCCAGTTAACTTCCCTATGTAAACAGGGTCTGGAATGTTGTTTTTGTCCTTGTAATTCCTTGAGAGGGCTGCAGGATCCAGACCCAGATTACGAGGGTAAAACAATAAAGGATTGGATCTCATCCACAAGAAAATAGGGCTGGCAGCTTTTCTGTTTGCTGAAATGTAGGCACTGATTAGTGACCCTTATAAGGTGGGGCTTTTTCCTCCCTGTTGAACTGTGGGGAGGGAGAGGAGAAATGGGTATCTCTAAACCAGGCATGTAATCTAATCTTCATAACCTCCTGTTTCCTGGGTGCTTGTTTTTGTCTCAGGCCCTGTATCTCATTGCTACTAATGGGACTCCAGAGCTTCAGAATCCAGAAAAGCTTTCACCCATATTCCGAGACTTCTTAAATCGCTGTCTTGAGATGGACGTGGAAAAGAGAGGTTCTGCAAAAGAGCTGCTACAGGTAGGTAATGGGGAGCAAGACTGGAACAATGTAATCATGCAATCCTGAGTGAGGCCAGGCTTAGGGTGGGCTCTTGTTTAAGGTCTTAAATACTGCATCAGCTGAAAGCACAAGCACAGCTAAGGTAACCTCTCAGGGGAGAAAAGCAACTGAAAATCACAGCCCCCAAACATAAATCTATAATAAAGTGTTAACAGACTGCTCCCTTTCCAGTGCTGGCTACTGGCAGCAGCTGTGTGGTGTGTCCTGTATCCAACCTCAAATAATAGCTGTGTCCCAGGCCTGCCAGATGCTGAGCCCCCCGATTCCTGTGGTTTCTTCACCTGGCTGGCCATGACACCTGTGTGTGCTGTCACAGTCTTGTCATGCTTGTTCCAGTTTGGACAGCAGGAGGGCTTCTAGCTATCAGATATTCTGGCTGTCTCCTTTTGGGAGGAGGGCTCACAAAGCTCTTGGAAATGTTCATGGCTTCAATTAGCTGGAGCAGTTCACTTTAACTACATTTTGCCTGATACTACTCCTTACAGAGATGATGGAACAAAGCTTCTGACATATCTTGATTATAGAATGGTTTGGATTGGAAGGGACCTTAAAGATTCTCTGGTTCCACTTCCCCTGCCATGGGCAGGAACACCTTCCACTAGAGCAGGCTGCTCAAAGCCCCATCCAACCTGGTCTTGAACAATTCCAGGGGTAGGACATCCACAGTTTCTCTGGGCAGCCACAGTACCCTATAATCAGATATTTCACTGAAAACCTGGTGTCTTAGTCTGAGCTCGCAGTGAAAGTTGAGGGCCAAGCTGCCAGGATTTTTACCAACATGAGAGGAGTGATATGTGTGTTTTCTGTCAAATTTGCCATGAGGGTGGAATATGTAAGTCTTTATAAAATAGATCTGTGATCAGGAGCACTCAGACAATAAGTATCAGACAGTTCCCATTTTTTTGTTTTCCTTTCCCTCCACTAATTTCTGTAGTGGTCTCAGACTTGGATGTGTTGCTGCTTTCTGAGACTATAATGAAGCATGAATGTCTGGCAGTATGATAGTATCTGAAAGATAATTTTATCGTAGTAGCTGAAAGATAATTTTTTCTTCTGGACTTTTCAGTCTTAAAATATCAGAAGGAAGTTATGTCCTGTTCCTTGGAGCAGGAGAACATTCTGACTGTAACACTTCAGCTTGTTCTTAACTACCTTGTGGCCTCTGAATTTTTACTTTTTATTTTTTTCCATCTCTGAAGCACGTTGCCTTGGATGATTGATCCTTTCTGATGCTCAGAAGTCTTGTGGATTATCACTGCTTTTTGTTTTCAAAACAGCTTGTGGACTTGCCCTTCGCTCTTACCTGAGAGCTGTTTTGATAATTATTTGAAAATAACTGTTTTATTTAAAGAAGAGCACCTATATGGGAAACTGAATGGTGCTGTGTTGCAAGCTGTGTACTGCTCTCCCAAATTTTAGCTGCTTTGCAAGTTTCTGATATCTGGTAGAGGGCCAAAGCAATGCTTTCTCCAGACTGTGACAATGGGGAGCAGGGAAAGGAGAGGTGATCCTTCCAGGGAGCCCTGTTCCTTGTGTCTGAATCACACAGGCTGGTTTTAATACACCTTGTTTCACGCTGGATTTCACTATAGATTTTGCAATTTTATAATTCCCATGGGGAATTCACTGAGTTTTGCTTGATCTTGAATGTGCACAAACATTGGATAATTTAGTGTGTGTCAGGTGCAAATCTCTTCATCACTTCAGGCAATCCCCAAAATTTTGTCATAGTAACAGAGCTCCTGGATTGACATGTTCAGAGACTAGAATAGGTTCTTAGATTTCATATGGATTTAGGTGAAAATGTTTAGAATAGCCACTTCTGGGGTATGTTCTGGTTCTGAAAAATCTAACCATTTTTCCTTTTGTTTTGTCCTAGCACCAGTTCTTGAAAATTGCAAAGCCTCTATCCAGTCTCACTCCTCTGATTATTGCAGCTAAAGAGGCAGCCAAGAACAACCATTAAAGTGGTGAAGTCGAACAGTCATCATGTCAAGACTTTGATGTTCATTTCAGAGACTGAATTACGTGCCCTTCTCTCCTTCTGCTCCTTCTTCACAGGGGTGTTCTTAAGACTTTGACTTGCCCTGGAGGGTGGCAGAGGCATCATTTACTGTGTGTGGAAGGGCACTCAACAGGGATGTGGCTGCTCTTGCATGGTGAACTGCCGTTCCATCCTCGTGATGGGGATGAGAGGGGAAGAACATTTTGTATGGCTGAGAAGATCTTTTTGAGAGTGTCTGAACCTGACCTACACGTAGCGAAGCCAGTTTGTTTTCATATTTCTTATGGTGTTTATTTTTAAAAATAATGTGGAGCCTTAGACTATGTTTATCTTAATAAATTAAATCTTCTGCTGGCTGCACTTTGCCTGCTTCTGCCAAGCTGCTGTTACACCATGGAGGCTGCTCTGTGCTTTGGATGACTCGAGGAGGGAAGGAAGCAGGCAGCAGCAATGTGAACAGCTGTCAGCTGAGAAGGGAACGAGGGGGTGAGGGGGCATCCCTCCTGCAGCACTGCTGGATGCTTCAAGGAAGCATGGACAAAGCCTCTGTGTGCTTCCTGCAGCCATTGAAGAACTTAATTCATGGATGATCTCTCTGCCAAATTGTGTGAACTGCCCCCCACTCCCCCCTTTCCCCTTTAGTGACAACTCTATTAGTTAAACAAATCTCAACTATTTTTTTTTGTTGTTCTAGGAAATAAATCACAGGAAAATAATGTCAGAGAGCTCTTAGGGTTATTTTATCAGCGCTGTGAGGCTTTTTAGAGATGTTGCCCTGTGTGATTAACAAACAGAGCAATTACTATTCTAAAAACAAGGTTTACCCAAAAATATGTTGAAAACTCTTGTTTCTCAGAGGAAGTCCAATGGAAAACAAACTGATAATGGATGCTGCTTTCTCCGTGGAGATGTGGGGACACGAATTTTTTGAAATGATGGTTTCTTTATGCTACTGATTCTTTGGGTTGCCAATAGTCTGTAAAACAACACGAAACCTGGAACTTCTACCAGAGGGACTGGTTGAAAACACTGGGCTTATGTTCAACTGTAGACTGATTTTTAATAAAGTGACTGCTGCGTTTCTTAACTTGGGGCTAGAGGAAAACTGGTGAATTCACTGTCAGCAGACAAGTCTGTCCTTGCTTGTATGGTCACCAGGTGCTTGAATGTGTTGGATGAAGTAATTTAATCTTTTCTTACCCCTTCTTCTGCATTCCTTTGGGGTAGCGAGTGGTGCCCAAGGCTGTAACTTTACACATAGAGAAAATCGATACAAAATTGTGGGAGCTGCTTTCTCTGTGCTGCTTTGGTTACAAAGTGAGGTGAGTTTAAACCTATTTTGGAGTAACCCCTCATCTTTCTGTTGGATAGAAATTCATTCCTTCTTGTTGAGACCTGCTGCTGGCTCAGCCCTCTCCTTCCTGGAACTGGGCTTTCATTAAACAGTTTTCCAATGGCTCCATGGTCCATGACAGCTATTACACCAGCTTTACTGGGTGTAGGTATTTTGTGAGTTCTTTTGCTTCTGCGGGGCTTTCTCCCATCCTTTGTGCTCCAGGGTAGTCACTGTTTGACACAAGGCTGAGGGGTGAAGTCTGTTGACCAAATTTGCAGCCTCTCTCTTTTTATATTTCATTTCCCAGTATTGTTAAGTTTCCTCTCACAAAGCTTCTATCCAAGGATGAATTTCTTGGGCAAAACAGTAGAGCTACCAGCCTGGAAAGTGATATGATCTATTGATAAGCTTGTCTGCTTGGCTTAGATGGAGATTGTGGAATGGAAGGCCACTGTGCTTGAATAATTCCCTTTGAAAAGGACTTTGTATTCCCTCTGGAAAACTCAGGATGGCACATGTGGAAGGAACAGAATTAATGTGTAGATCTCTCTTGATCTAAAATCTCATTTGACTGGAAGATTTGGCAGTTGACTGCTTTTCAGACAGCACAGGGTTCAGGTTGATCCACAGCGTGTTTAATGTTTCTGTCTTTGATTCCCTTCCCCACTCCCTTCTCTGCATCTCATTGAGATGAGGACCTTAATGCAGATGTGCCCTATCTGTGGGCGTGCATGGGAGTTTCTTCTCCTGCAGCAAGATTTCTTCTAAACTTCCCCAAACAAGATAGAAAAGGTTATTTTTATGTGTTCTAAAGTTGCTCTTCTAGATCCTCTATTGCATAAGGGAAAGAGACCAACCCTTGACTGTTTATCCCTCCTCTTACAATGTGCTTCTGTGTTTAACTTCCACATGGACCCGGTCCTGCCTGGTTTCTGTTGGCTGCTAGAGAGGGGTGTTGCCAAAAGCCTTTCCTTCAGCTGGGAAAAGCTGCAAGATTGTGCCCGTGCTTGTGTGTCATGTTGCCCCAGGCTTTTTGTCCCCACTGGTGATGAGTGGGTGGGAAAAGGAGGTGATTGCTACGGTGTGCCTGGACCTAGTTTCTAGTTACCAGACACACTGTGTTTTTATGTTCTCATAAAATCTTTTTTAAAGAATTGTAATTGCCCTAATCTTAGGGGAATGGTTTTGGTTTGTATTAGTTGTTCTGAAATGTATTCTTTCCTCCCCTCTGCTTTCATGTGCCTGCCTGGCACCAGCATCCCTGTTAGCTTTTGAAGAGCTCTTCCTGTCTATGGCACACTCCTCTCTACAGAGGGCTCTTAAATAGCAACTTTCTGACTTAAAATTTAATCTCCAGAGCTTATTTTCCTGATAATATCTTGTCCCTGCTGTTACTTGAAAGGGACTCCAACTGGGCAGCTTCTTTTGTGCCTTTTTCCCCCCTAACTTTCTCTTATTAACTGATTTGCCTGAGTTGAAACCATTTTAAATCACAGCCCTTAATTATTAATTTGCCTGCTAATATTAAAGTTCTCTCTTCCATATTAGAACATTAAATTTTCAATTGTTCTGACTGTCCTTTCAGAAAATATATTTCCTTTTTGAGGGATCTCAAGTAACCTGATACCAGAAATATTTTCATATCCTACAGTTTACAAAGGGTTTGATGAAGGGAGAGGCTAAAACACACCTTCTTTTCTTAAACAGAGACTGTCTTATTTAAATATCAATTGATATCTTCAATAAGACTTTTCCTATGTTTCAAGAATGGGCATTAATTTGTATCACTTTAGCTATTAGGGTTTTTTTAGGGTTTAGAGTTTTTTAAACAAAAATTTGACTTGGGTCTAAGAGTTTGTGTGTGAGAAGGGTGTGGAGACCATGTGGGAAGAAGGCAGGTTGTTTGGACAACACTGCCAGGCACATGGTGTGATTCTTGGAGTTGTGCTGTTCAGGGCCAGGAGCTGGACTCAGTGATCCTTGCAGATCCCTTCTAACTCAGGATATTCTGTGGGGCTGAGAGAGAAGAGCCAGGACAGGAATGGAGGGCACAGCAGAACTGGCTGGTTGCAGCAGCAGCACACCTTTAGCCATCCCTGAAATGTCTTCATTGAATGGAAGTGTTTTTAAAGAGCATGAATCTGACTGATTTGTTGCTACAGGCACTTCTGGCAGGCATTATGCTCCTACCAAACTGCCTTCCCCTTTCAAACAAAAGGGGTTCAGGGATTTCTCCAGCAAAGGAGGCTCCTTGAGAAAGAAGGTTTCCATGGAGACACTTACTTGACTTAAACGATCTGGCTAAGGCTTGAGAAGAGGTTTGGTGGGTAGACACCACATTGACACAAAAGCCACTGTTTTGCAAAGCAGCTGGGGTTGCTGCAGTGTTGTGTTGCCAACTTGATGCCCCTTTTGAGAGGGTTGGTTTTGAAAAAGTGCTGAGAATGTTGCTTGGTCAGGAATGTGTTGTGTGTATAAAAGTTTGGCTCTTAGCTGAGATCTCTGTCAATATCCTAATCCACGTGTCTCAAAATGCAGATGGGTGTAAGCAGGGCACGTTTACAGCAGAGTGCTGTGCAAGAAAGGAATGCAAAGGTGTCTAGTAGGTGCTTGCTTTCTTAGAACCCACCCTTCTTGGCTGACAGCAAAATTGGTTCTGGCCAGTTTCCAAGAATAATATTTGTTTGAAGCCCACTCCTAAGTAAGAGCATAGTCCATTTGTTTGGTGAATGACAACATCTTCAGTGTTAAAATTGTTAAAGGTGAACTGGTTGTCTGCTTGTCTTTTCCCCCATAAAACAGTAAGACTTTTTAATGGCTTCTTACTTTAGCTGTAATAGAGAGCCTGGAAATGTATTTTGGGGTCATAAGCCCAACTGGATGGAGCATACGTATAACGAATGCTGTAGGATCTCATAGTTTGTTGCTAATGACAGTTCACAGTGGCAAAGGTGGGACCTTAGAGAAGCAGCTGCCTGCTTTGACAGGGGATGGCTAACAGCAGCAAAGCTGCAATACAGATGGGAGCTGGACAGAAACTTGCTGCCAGAACGGAGCCTACAGTGAGTGGTGGGAGAGACAGAGCTGGTCCAAAGGGTAGGATGAAGCAAAGGTTAAAACTTCAATTACACAGTTACTGAGGAAATTCAGGGAATGCCACAGCAGCCTGCTGCATCTCAAGGCAGCAGCATCTCTGAAGGCGGAGAGCAGAAAGGAGCCTGAGAAGGGAAAAGGTGCTGAAAGTGGAGAGTGGAGCAGCAATATGGCTCTGAGTCACAGCTAGTGCTAAGAGCTGGAGCTAATCCAGGAGGTTCACAAAAAATGACAAAATTCAGCTGAAAAGGAAAAGTGTAGCTAGAACAGAGGAGATGGCCTTGATGTGCCAAGGAACTGAAGAGAGAGGACAGATTTCCTGAATGTGTGAAACAGCAGAAACTAATTTAACACAGGCTTCTGTGGATGACAAGTAGCTTGTTCCCTCCTGCCTTGCAGCATCAGTGTCATGTCTTTTTGAGATCAGCTCTGCTTTGGGATCGTCAGCAGCTGCCCAACTTCAGCCTTGTGTTTGTAAAGAAGGCTTTTTGCTGTGCACCTAATGATTTCTGACTGCAGCTCTCTGCTGTTGGTAGATGTCTTTGTGTTGTGTCCCACCTGGAAATACAGAGTCTGTTGCAGTTTTAAAATCTGCTGGATGATGTACTTCTCCCCATGCTGCCTTGGCATAACTCCTGTACTGTGCTGCTGGGTTTGTTCAATATGCCAGGTCAGCTCAGCCATTTTAAAAATAAAAATTGAAACCTTAAATAAAACTTTGATTAATTATTTGGTTCTGCTTGACTTGCTGTGTCAATGATCCCTGCAGTGATAGTAGAAATGAGCGGGGGTGCTTGGATGAGGTGTTGTGCTCTCTGACCTAGTTTAGATTAATCAGATCTTACTTGATTGTGCAAAGTGACTTCACTAAAAGCTATTGCAGCAAGTGTGACTTTCATCACTCATTTTAACTTGTTTGGACATAGTTAATATTCTGGAAAGTAGACTGGAAGCAGGATGTCTGCCACAGCTTGATGGTGAAGGAAGCTTGGATGCTTGTTTTCTCTGCAGGTAAATTTGGTGTCTGAGACTCCTGATATGGAGGAGGAAATCGGGAGTGGGTTTGAGATGGGTATGTGTACCCACCTTCCCAGCATCACTTTTTCTTTCAGGATTGGTAGGATAAGGCTGATGAGAAGAACAGGAGTTCATCGTACTGCCTGGGTATCATCTGACCTTGATGCTTTACTCTGAAGTCTGAGAAGGCCAGTCCGGTGTTGAGAGGACTTTCTCAGGTCAGCACCTGTGCAATGTGGGGGTGAGAAGCTCTGACAAGCTTCCATGAGTCAGCTGGGTGCTGAGCCAGGTTTTAGAGAAGTCGCTGAGAGAAATGGGAGCACCTTGAGTGGGGGACTTGACCAACTAGAATAAGGAAATCAGTGTGACTCCATAAAATCTCTTCTGCCTAGAACAGATGCTGGAGCTGAAGTTTGCTTTCCATGAGTTCTTTTTCAGGAAAGCCAGAGGTGATACCCATCAAGTTGTGTTTTACAAAGATGGGGTCCCCATCATTTGAGCAAGAGGAATGTTGCAGCTGAACTGGCAGGGATTTGGAGTGATTCTCTTTGCCATGATGTGGTATCATCCCCTGTTGGATGTCCTTGTCCCATTAGAAAAATGAAATCTGACTGCACCAACACTACCTCCCCTTCATAGAAACATAGAATGGCTTAGGTTGGAATGGCCTTCAAGATCCTCTAGTTCCAAACCCCTTCCATTAGACCCAGGTTACTCAAAGCCCCATACAACCTGGCCTAGAACACTTCTAGGGATGGGGCATCCACAGCTGGACAGCTTGTGCCAGTGTCTCACCACCCTCACGGGGAAGAATTGCTTCCTAATAGCCAATCTAAATTTTCTCTCTTTCATTTTGAAGCCATTACCCATTGTCCTGTCATTCAATGTCCTTGACCAGAGTCCCTCTCTGGCTCTCTTGTAGCCCCCTTAGGCACTGGAAGTTGCTCTAAGGTCCCCACAGAGTCTTCTCCACACAGAACATCCCCTCTTCCTCCAAAGCTTCACAAAGCAGGGTACCACACAAACTTTGCTCAGGGTGATGTACATCCCCCCAAAAGTGCCCCTAAAAATACTGCTGGATTGGTGTGTGGTGGCTCTGCCCTCTGGCCCATGGAGGGGGCATTCTAACTAGCTACCATTATCCATGATTTTGGGGAGAACTTTCTGTCTTGGAGGCTTCTTCTCTTGAGACGAACGTGGTAGAGTATCCCAGCAGTGGATGGGGGATGGGAGATAATGGACAATGAATGATGGCAAGGCTTTAAGAAATGGTCCGTGTTGATTTCAGTGAAGTATAACATCTCTGAAGACTCTTCAGAGCCCAAGGCAGCTTTCCTTGAAGGTAAATTCAAAATAAAATTTATAAACCCATAATTATTGAAAGCTTATTTGATAGATTAATTGTATTGGAGTTAAATAATGGAGTTCTGGAGATAAATGTGGAGATGGACACAAGGTGATTATGCCTTGTGTGTTAGATCAGCAGATCTATGGAAGGGGAGCAGGGGAGGAAAAACAGGAGAAAGCTTTGGACAAAACACAGCTTCGGGTCTGAGCCAGACACAGCAAACTGGCAGCTAAATCCTAGCGGGAGCAGGATTTATTCTCTGTGTAACTGCATGGTATTAGTTTATTTAGGAATGAAACGGGGGACTAAGTGGTAGGAGAAACAATGCACTGGCAGGTGTATTCTTTATCACATGCTGCAGGAATACTGCAGCTCCTTGTGCAGAGCATGCTTTGACTGGGTCCCTCATTTGCCAGCAGCATCCAGAAGACTTCCAAGTTTTTGTTCTCGAGGTCATCTTTAAGGAGGATGTGTAGCCTGAACCCGGTAAGCAGGGAGCTGGCTCGGCTTGCCTGATCCTTCCCGATTCCTGGGGCTGTAATGCCCTCTCCCGGCAGCTGCGCCGAAGCTTTTCCTTTCGTGTCCATTTTCTACGAGCAATGTAAAAAGGAACTTTTCTGTGTTTCTTTTGGAAGATGCACGCTGAAGGCAGCCGGGAAACACGGGCACGGATAAGCAGATCATCCTGACGTGGAATCTGGTGTCCCGCTGTGTCTGTTCCTTTGTGATCTCCCCACCTCCAGCTTTACTCCCCTCCCGTTTTTAAGTTGCTGCAGCCTTGTGAGGGAAATGTGCTTCCCCAAGCCATGGGTTATGTGTGAGCCCTCTGCTCCCATCCCAGCGTGGGTCCCTGATGCTCACTGACATCCCTGTTCTTCCCCCAGGTGCGGTGGGACTTTCTGCTGGGCCAGGTCTGCACTGACAACCTGGTTAAGCCTGGTAAAGGAGAAGGGGCACTGTGCCATGATGGCTGGCAGGGTTGAGAGAGGCTGCTGGACAGAGGCTCCTCTCCTGGGAATGAAGTCAGGGTGAAGTGAACCCTGGCTCATCCCTCATCCCACACCTTGTGCCCTAAAACCACTAACCTGCATAAAAATTGGGGCTAACAGCTCTTCTGGCAGTCAAGGTCATGGTTGTGGTGTCCATGTGTGCAGCTGTAATGGTGTCCAGAACTCAGATGTGCCTGGATTGTGCCCTGGAGGGCAGTGGGCAGGTAAGAGTCCTCTCTTTTCTCACCAGCAGAGAGTTGAAATGCTCAAAGATGGACAGGAGTGTGAGTCTCGACTGGCACAGGGAGGGACTGAGCTGGTAGACAAACTACTCCCTCTCATTTTCATTCCCCAGTCTCATGGCTGCATGAACAGTGAATCCTTGTTCATGCATCCACTGCTTTTTTCTATTCCTCACATTTTCTAACCACATCAGCCTCTAACCCTACCTCTCACTCAAGGCCTTTGTGTTTTTTAGTCACTCTGAAGCCCCACAGGCTTTGGGAACAGCCCAACCCAGGAACGCTGTAAATTGTCCTATCTCTTTTGCACCATGAAGAATCCACTGGGTAGGTCCCAACCCAGGAAGGACCAGCACAAGATCAGTGGTAATGCTGCGGCACAGAAAGATGGTGGTGTCCCCAGAGCAGGCACCAGCCAGTGCAGGTCTTCCCTTGCACAGGCAGAGTGGGTTGGGTGGGATGCAGGGGCTTTAGGCAATGTCATTGCTGGTGCTGGTGTGCTGGGGAAGGGAGGTCTCATTGGTGGTGGGTCCCCCTGGCCACTGTGTCTCGTTCCCATGCCATCCACCATGCGAAGGGTAGGAAGTACCCAATGAGTTCTCTGGAATTGCCCTGGAATTATCCAAGTGTCACTGGAGAGGCTCCTCAGCGACAAAGCTGCAGCTGAGCAAAACTGAGCACCACGGCCCAGGTTGGGAGACACGGGGCACAGCACAGCTTTAAGAGCCTGAGTGGTGCGAACCATCTCTGCTAGTCCAAAATGGAACAGCAACTCTGAGTCCCCACAAAATTCTTTGGCTGCTCAGTTCCCTGAAGGGTGGTTTATTTCCCTGGAGTAGTGGGAGGCATCACTGCAACATCTCCACTGAGGAGCAGCAGGGTGTCCCCATCACTCTCGAGGGAGGAATCATCAGGGCAGGGGCTAGAGCTGACCTCCAGGTTCACTGACCAAAGAGGAGCACAAAATGGCTGCCTGTGTGCCCAAGAAACAAAACTCTGAAGTGCTTCACTCCTGAGATCTGTCACGCTCCTCCCTCACCGTCTGCTACATTACATTTCCTGGACACAGAAAAATTTGGCCAAGGGATGTTTTATCACATCCTCTTCTTCCTCACTGGTCCTTGCATGATTTTCCCCTCTGGAAGTCCCTTGACCTCTAGCTGTATCCTCCTGGGTGTGCTGCAATCCCCTGATTTCTGCCAGGAATGGCCAAATGATGCAGTTTCTTAAAGGACAGCCACAAACTATAGAAGAAGAGTGAGGACTGTCCCTTTCTCCCTTTAGATGAGGCTGCACCAGCTCCAGCAGCAGCCAGCCCTGCTGCAGCAATAGCTGTGAGAGGCAGAGCTTGTCCCCACCAGCTGCTTTGAGGGTGATGTAAAAGCTCCGTCCATCCACTCAACACAGCCTGTATTTCTGCTGGGGTGCCTGGTCCCCACCATCAGGCTCTCAATGTATCTGCCTGGTGTTCCTTCCCTCCTACCTGAGGGATGTGGCTTTCCCAGAAACAATGCTCAGAGCCCCTCATTGAGCCCCAGGACTTGGGAGGACTTACCTGGCAATTCAGCATGCATGAGGTGATTTTCTGAGTTTGTATTTTGACTCTTGGTGTGTGTTTTATATCTGGTGGATTGCACGCTCCAGGAAAAACTTCCACGACTTAGGCTTAACTGGCTGGGTTTTGCACCATTATCCAGCCACTGCTGTCCTTGGAAAGGGACAACAGCATTTCTTGGGAGTAAGTGCATTTAAAAACAACTCTGATCAACCCAAGTAGCCTGAGAAATCTTGATGAAGGACATGTCCCAGGATGCAGGAGCAGGGCCAGGCCCAGGTTTCCATGGAGACTTGCCAGCATCCTGCAAAACCTGCTGCTCCCCATTTTCATTGTGCCTCTACTTTAACTATCCCCACATCAACACTTTAGGAGGTGCTGATGCTCTCTGTTTCTTGTGTGTTGGGGCTGTGTGTCAAAGGATTCAGTTTGGGAGATGGCAAGAGGACCTCCCAGTTTGCCCCTTCCCCTGCAGGCTCATCCTCTGGAGCTTGATGTGAAGCTGACAGTCTTCTGGCTGAAGAGCTGAGTGAACATCTTCATTTTTAAACATGCTGTACACTGAGGGACTGGAGGAGTCTCTGCTCTCTTGTGTTGTGGCATGGAGCTGGCTAGGTTTCCTTTCTCCCCCCTCACCCATCCTGTGTGTCTCCAGGGACTGACATATCTGTTCTTTGGTGGGATACTACTTGTGGAAATAAAAAGAGGATGCTGCTCTCCCCTGGCTGTGGGTCTGAAGCTTGGATCAGTTCAGGTCATTTCCTTCTCCCCCCACCTCCTTTATGACTTCTGGAGCTGTCTTAAACTGTGCCATTTCCATCAAACCTTCTAGGGACATCATTACCTGCATGAGTCCCTGCTCTGAAAGTTCAGCTATTTCTTGGGCAAATGTGCTGTGTGGGATGGGGGACATGATGGGGACACACACTGGCCCCTCATGCTGCCAAGGCAGTGTGTTGTGAGAGGACAAATGTCCCAAGGTAGGGAGGACTTAGGGCAGGAGGGTGTGAACATGTGTAGCTCCCAGCAAAATTCTCCATGATGTGACTGGCAGCTGGGCAGGGACACCATTCCCACTTCCTATTTGAGCCATTTCTGCCCTGGGATTACCTTCTCCTGAAACAAACAGAGGCAAAACTCACTGGGTTTGAGGCTGACCTGCCCTGCTCTCCCCTTGGAGAGGTTGGTACAGCACCAGTCCCTTGCAGGCATTTCCCTTATGGACTCACAAGCTCCAAGGCTGGACTTGCTGGTGGCAGTGCTCCAGCAGATCCTTGTTTACCTTTATTCCCAGTTTCTGGCAGGTCTAGGACATTGACTGGAACACTGGGTGAGGATTTTGTGCTTGAGATTAGCTGGTGAACTCTGAGCTGAAGATACTGAAGCCAGAGCACTGTCTGCCCAGCTGATCAGTCCTTTGCCAGGTGTTTGGAGAGTAAACTGATGCTGAATGCTTTGCATCTCTACACCCAGAAGAAAGCAAAACCATAGCAATATTTTAGGACAGAGAACAGAGATTTTTTTTTTTTTCTTTTTTGGTGGTAAGACTATGGTCGTGCTTTTAACAAGCTTTTTCATTCTTCAGGCTCTTACTTTCACTGAAGGAGCTTTTTTTGGGCTGATGATGTTGCTTAGCCTTGTCCCTTTATCTTCATGTAGCCCTTGGGGTTCATCCACACTGTGAAGATAACAGTATCTGGAGGAATGGCAGCCTGAATAGGGATGGTGATCAAGGCCCTTCAGAACTTATTTTGGGGAGTTGCTGATCCTACTACTGTCTTCAAAGGTAGAGCAAAGTGCTCTGGCTCTCTGTGCTCTCCACTACTCCTTAAGCCTTCCAAGCCACCCCAATGCCATGCTTCCCCTGGCTCTGCACCTTCAGGACCTCAGCATGCCCCGTGACGAGGCTGGGCTCAACACAGCCCAAATACATAAGGAGAAAAATCCAGTGGATCAACTCAGGAGATTAAAACTGCAGGGTACCTGGAAAAGCTGCTGCTTCCTAAATCTCACTAGTGGCACCAGTCTTCTTAATCTCACCCTTTCCTGCCCTATTTATCAGATTTCCAGGAATTAGACCATAAAGCAGCTAATTTTTCTAGAGGCTCGCACACAGTTCCGTACATTTTTACTCTAGACAGCTAAGTGTTAGCTGGAGAAACACCAGCAATAGAACCAGCTGCTTTTACCTTCATGTCTTGTGGTTCCTACATTTATTTAATTCCAGTTCTCCCAGTTCCACAGGAAGAGTGATGTTATTTTAGGGCCAAGTGCTAAGTAAGGATTAGCAAGGCAGTTTTACGTGGAACTCTTCTATGCCTTCTGCTCATCGTTCAGTTTCGGAGTGAACCAAGCTGCCGCCTCTATAGCTCATCTTCTAATGAAAAGTTTCTCTTTGCAATGTGAACTGCACAAAAACTGCTGGACCATCCTTTCTGCCTGTTCTTGCCCCCTCTGTTTCCAAGGGCAGTTTTCTGATTTTGCTTTTGAGGGACCCCCTTTCTTTACATCTAACAAGAAAAATCCTACTGTGAGAAACTACAGGGATGGAAAAACTGCACCAGTGGTGTTTCAGAGGGCTGTCCAGGGCTGGAAGGGGTTTTGTTTAGCTTCTAATGCAGTGAGGAGCTGTTATGGAGCAGGAGGAGCTGCATGAGGTTGTTCAGCTTCCTATCCTGAGAAACTTTTTTATGGGATTTTGCCTCTCTGAAAGCCCAGGGTGCATTGGAGGTTACAAAATCCAACCTGCTTTTGTTGTACAGACCCGTCCCCTCTCCCCCTTCAAAGGAAGTTATAACTCTAATAGGATTTAGATACTAAAGCCCAAAACCATGCAAAAACCCAAGTAAAATAAGCAGTTTTGCATCCGGGGTTGCTCAGAATTCTGGTGCAGTGGATTCCTGCCTGGGGCTTACAGCCGTAGAAAATATTTTCATGGAGGAGGTTCAGGGGTTTTAATTCTGAGGGTCAATGATGTCACATCTTTCCAAAATGCCCTCTGGGACATTTCCTCCAACCTCCTTCTTTGGACACTTAATTCTGCCAAGGTGGGATGTGACCACCAACCTCTCCTGTTCTGGGCGGGCAAGGGATAAACGAATCAATCCCAGGTTCATCCCCAAGTCCCGGCTGTCTCCCAGAGCCATGCCGTGAGCAGGTGTCTGCATCCCATGATGAGATTTTAATTTTTCTAGCCTTGGGGACTGACTTTATGAAGCCTCTCATGGCCCCTCCTCCCGTGGGAGGGACGGCTCCCGCAGCCCGTCTAATACCGGGTGTCACACAGCGGTGCCACCATTCGCGTCCCGGAGTGTCACAAGCGGAGGACGCGGCGCAGCCCCGGAGCAGCGGGAAGCGGGACCAGCCCCTCCGTGCGCGTCACGGCGCGGTGAGTTCCCTCCTCCCTCCTGCCTCTCCAGGATGCTCCCGCCTGCTGAGCTTCACCCCTGCCTGCTCTTCACTGCTCGCCTCGAAAGTTAGCACCGAGGTGGAGAGATTCCCCCCCCCCCCCCCCCCCCCCCATCACTCTTCCTTTGTTATCTGTGGATTTTTGAGCGTGTTAGTTGGGATGAGACAGTGGGCTCCTCCCGCCTGGGATGAAGAGATCTTCTCTCTTCAAAGAGAAGCCCAGAGAGCCGGAGGACAGGGAGAAGCGATAACCAAAGGGAAGGGAAAGGGATGGTTTGTGAGCAGGGGGCTTTCTGGTAGCTTGCAGTGCAGGAGGAGGTTCTCAGCAGTCCTGCCTCACCCGGGGTCCGTGCGGGATGAGTTGGCTGTGACCTGTTGAGCGGATAAACGGGAGCCGGGATGAGGCGAGAGCTGCGGGTGGCTCATGGGGTCGCTGTGGCCGGGGCAGTGGTGGCGGGGAAACAGCGGCTGAGCGTTTGCAATCCTTGGGATAAAATGCTGTTTCCATAGTAAAAGGGAGAAAGGAGCCTCTCTCTTTCTTCCCCTGAGCTTGCCTAGCGTGTGAACGGGGAGGTTGACTCAGGAACAAATAACCCGTGAAAGGGTAACATCTGGGAACAGCTGTAAATAATCACGACTTGGTTAGAAAGGCTGGAAGCGACACTACAGTCCACCATCTGCCCTGATGCTTCAGTCACCCTGGGAGCTGTGATGGGCAACTCTTTGGAGAGCAGCTCGGTTTGCAGCTGAAACAGGATTTGACCCTGGCTTTAGGCTGCTGTTGTCCGAATGCTTCCATGCTATTTGTAGGCATAACAACAATTAACAATGGAAGAGGGGAATTTTCACTTCTAGGAAAGAGTGAATTTTAGTTCAGCATCAGACATCCAGCAGATGTGTACCCGGGCACTGGCACTGGGACAACTTTAAGTTGCAAAGTGCAAGCTTTGTTTAACTGGAGGTCCAGCCCCTGGTGTACATCGTGTCCATAACCTTCTCTTCACTTCTACGCTTTCTCTGGGAATCCTAACCTCACAACGTAGCATCTCCCCTGATAAGTTCTGAGAGATGATACCAGGTGGAAGGACAAAAGAGAACAGAAATAATTTCCTACAGGTGCTCAAAGATTTTAAGTTGCATTTAACAATAAGAAAAGGCATAATGTGTGATGAGACCAGCTGGATTTTAATTAAAAATTGTTCTGAATGTGAACAGAGGCAAAGGTGTTGCTTCCTTTATAACTTTACTACTGAAATGTCTAAAAGATGTGCAAGACTTTCAGGGCAATTTGAAATCCTTGCTGAGAACACCAACACAAAGCTTGTTCTCACTGCCAGTCCTGGGGCTTCCTTATGCCATGACAGTGGATCAAGGAGGTGAGCAAACAGTGTCTTCTGTATCATTTCTGGTTGATGGAAACACAGTTCTTTAAATTTAGTTGTGTCAGTTTTGTTGTTAGAATGCCTGCAGCTCACAATGTACCTCTGTGCAAGTTGTTACCATACAGTTCCACTTAATGTGATAAAGTATCAGCTAAAATAAAACAGAAAGTTGGATTTTTTTTTTTCCCTAGAAGTCTGTGGCTCTTTGACAGTATGACCTTCTTTTCTTTGCAAACCCAGAGGCCCTCCTTCAGACAAACCTTTCTGGTTGTGTGTAGACACTTTCAGAAGCTGTCACTTACCAGCTGAGACACACATGGTCAGTGTGGAGCAGATCCTGCCCACTGGCAAAGGCACAGCTCGGTGGCTTTGCATGGGGGACAGGCTGCAGGGAACTCTGCAGTGGTCATTCCCCGGAGACTGCAACACCATGCACATGTGCAGCAACAGGCTGGCTTTGGTCCAAACCTGACTCCATGTATCAGGATATCTTGCAGGAAGAGGTCTGTGCCTCATCCTGGAGGGATCTGCTATGTGCTGGCCTGTAGAACTGCCCCAGAGACCTCTGTGGTGTGCAGCAAACAAGGGTCTTGGGCTAGGTTTTAGGTGAGCAGAGAGCATAAAAAGCTGAGAGAATATGTTTTTTGTTATGGATCTTTGTGAAAAGAAAGTAAAAAGCTGGTGTGGGTAGAGCAGCTCAGAGACCTGACCTGTGGTGCACCCTGGGCCATGCCTTCATGGATGAGTCCTGAGGGTGCACAGGCATGGCTCCACATTGCATCCTCTGCTCCAACTACAGACACATGGTGTGAGGGAGCTTAGCAGCCAGCCTGCAGGTGCTCCTCTCTTCAATATCTTGTCCTCATCCTGTTCTTCATCTGCTGGACACTGCTCTCCCAGCAGCATTCAAGCAGGACTCACAGCTGGCTGCTTTTTGGTAGCTGAGGGCTTGGCGTTTTTTGAAATACCAGTAAACAGAGGGTATCTTTGGTCATGTTCCCTGTTGTTCTCCCCACCAGCAGGACATTGGCATTTGCTGCATTTCTTGTTCTCTCTAGGAAAAGGGGAGGGAAATAGAAACAGTGATTTTTCAGGGGCTTGAGCAGGAAGATGTCCCTGCCCATGGCAGAGGGTTGGAACCAGCTAATCTTGAAGGTCCCTTTCAACCCAAGCCATTCTGTGATACATTGGTTTTATCTGGTGTCATATTGATCCTTTTCTTCTGTCATTGTTTGCTTTGCCAGTCTTTGTGGCGTCTCCAGGGAAGATGTTGTGTTAAGCACGATGAAAACTTGCTGTCAGGGTCAGGATAGACTCTCCGTGCTCGTGGCCCGGGTCCTTTCTGGTGGCTGAGCAGTTGTAGCCCATGTGAGTACACATGATGCTGTAGCAAGGGAGAGATGAGAAACCCTGTCCTGGGACTCATCCTTTGCAGGTTTGGTGCCAAGGGAAGCTCTTGGGGTCACCAGGGTGTGCCAGCTCTTTTCTTTCATCAAGACTTGCAAGGAGAGGTGACAGGGTAGGAAGCTAGCTGTGATGGTGGTGTGCTATAATAGCAGCAGGGAGCACAAGAATAGCAGTGGGCAGGGAAAGAGAGCAGGGCTGGGGCAATGAGTACGTGTGTGAATGAGGCTGTGGCTGCTGCCTGGGGGGGCTGTTCTGACGTCAGCTTCAGTGTTGGGTGCAAGAAGAAAGAAGCACATATCTGCAAGCGGGGCACGGGCCAGGAGCAGCTCAAAGCATTGCTGTCGTCCCGCTGGAGTCTCAGGCTGGAGTCTCACTGCTTGTGCAGAAATGCTTTGGAGTCAGCCCCTGCCTTACTCTCCTGCTTTATTTCCTCTCTTCTCCAATGCAACTGTGAGCAATTCCTTGCTTCTCCAGCTTCCATCTGCTCCAGTTAGGCTGGAAGGGCCTGGAAGGTTTTCAATCCCTGGGACACTTTTACAGCACTGAGCCTTGGTGACAATTACAGGTCCGTTCCTCTCTGCTCGGGCTGCCGCCACCAACTCCGTCTGGTCCTTTCGGCAGCCGCTCTTAATCACTGACCTTACTTTGGAAGGTCTCCAGAGTTGGAGAAATAAAAGACGCTTTAGAAAGCGGGGAGGGGGGATTTGGCAAAAACAGTTGCTTTTTAAAAGACTACTTATTTTTTAAGATGTACTTGCTACTGATTAACCTTTGCTCTGTGATTGTTTTAATTGATTCATGCCTCAAAGCCGTCAGAAAGGTTCTGTGGGGTCATGGTGCCTCTGTCCTAAGTGCTCTCTTTCCCTGCAAAGCCTTTAAGAAGTTTCTCGTTGAGCACAACCCAATCCTTGCAACAAATGAAGGTGAATGACGCCAACCCTTTTATCTTCTCCATCCCTCAGATTTTCCAGCCTTCATCTTAGTGCTTTGCTGCTGTGACCTCTTCCTTCCCTGCCTGCTGCCAGTTGGCAACCTGCTACCAGGCTGGGCCTATTCTATATTCCTTTACAATTCATGGTGAATGCCGTTTGGGGGGATGGGGGGGATGGAGGGGGGTGTGAGTTTTTTGCCCTTCTGTGAAAGAGAGGCACTGTAGGGTTAAGTACTACTGCCCTCGATCAGCCTGTTGGTGCCTTACACGTGGTCCTACCCATGGGCCCGCCTGTGGTCCCTGTGACTGCTTCATGTCACCCCACATGCAGAATTTCTGTGGCTGCCCCTTTGTATGGCAACAGGATGACAACCCCCTGGCAGTTGTGGCCTTGTCCTCTCCATGCCAGGATGCAGAATTTCCTTGAAGGTGAACTGGCAGGGCTTGCTGGGTTTAAGCGAAGAATTCCCTTTCGTTTTGGGCTGGGCTCATGCCCTGGCACTCTGGATGTTTGTGAGGCCATTCATCTGGCCTATTCAGACACCTGCCCTTGCATGAGCTGAGCTGTGCCCATTTCTCTTTGCTGGCTGTTCTGGGCAATCAAGGTGACCACTCAAACACAGAGGAGATGGAGCATAAGTCTGATGAGGAGCAGCTGAGAGAGCTGAGAATGTTTAGCCTCAAGGAAAGGGGACTGAGGGGGCACCTTAATACTCTCTACAACCACCTGAAAGGAAGCTGTAGCCAGGTGCCTACGGAGACTGTCTCTTCTCCTAGGTAACAAGAAGAGAGGAAATGGCCTCAAGTTGCTCCATGGGAGGTTTAGATTAGATAGAAGGAAAAATTTCTTCACTGAAAGGGTGCTCAAGCATTGGAATAGATTGGCCAGGAAAGTGGTGGAGTCACCTGGAAAAAAAGGATATATGTAGCATTTGGGGACACGATTTAGTTAATGGTTGGATTTGATGTTAGAGGGTTTTTCAATCCTAATGATTCTGTGATTCTAACCAGTCATTCAGGAAGACCAAGGGAAGAATGAAGACACCCACCCCAAGCTCTCAGCTAAAGAAATACTTGTTTCCTCCAGGATGCTGGGATGTGAGCGCTGCTGAGTGCTAATCCAGCAGATCTGACTCTTCTGTGTGTCCTTGGCCCTGAGGAGGTCCATCAAGGCTCTGCCCATGGGTCATCTGTGCCAATCTGCTTGTTTTGCTAAGCAAACTCCATGTCTCACATCAGCAGATGGATGAAAACCAAATGAGCCATACAATCCTCACCTGCTGATCTTGTGGCACTGCTGGCACAACCCAGAACTGGGAAACTGAGGCTCTGGGTGATGGCTCCACTGCGTCCGTGGCTGGAGGTTAGGTCAGGGGATTTGTGTGTCAGAATATCCTGTTGCTCTGAAACGAGTTCAGAATTTTATGAGTTGGCTTATGCAGAATTGTGGTAGTATTTAATTAGCTGAAAAGGATTTTTCTCTGAGAACAGCAGCATTCTTATGGTGCAGAAACTGGCTACCCCTCATGCATTTGGATACTGTCAATAATTAAATGGATAAACTTCTGTCTGGTGACATGGAAAGCATCCTTTTCTCCTTTTTCCTCCCCTCCTTGCAGAGTATTTTGCTCCAAGGCTTGAACTTTAACACCCACAGCCTGGGGGAGGGACAGGGCTGGGGTCTTCAGGCAGTGGCTGTCCAGGGCCCCTGTCCTTTGTCCAGACTGAATAGTGTTCTGCAGAGCTGCTGAGCAGAGGTATGCAATCTGGAAAGTTCTTTTCTTCTTCCCTCTTGGCTCAGGGACAAAGTCTTCCCCCAGACATGATGCTTGGGGTGATGCACAGCCCTGGGTGGGGCTGTGGTGCCGGAGAGGGTCCCCCACGCTGTGTCCCAAGCTCCTCATCTCCCCTTAACAGCAGGGCACAAAGAGCTGCTTAGGCATTCCCAGGAGCAGAGAGGGACCCAAGCCAGGGCATGCTGAAATGCACAAAGTAGGATTTGTGACTTCAAAGAAATATTTCCCTCCTTTCTGAGCTCTTTTTTATTTTTTTTTCCCCCCAAGGGATTTATTCCTCCTCCTCCTCCCGCCCAGGCAGGCTTTGAGGCATGGAAGCACTTTTTGCCTCCCCACCGTGGCTTTTCAATGGTGGGAGAACGACTTCTTAGAAAGCTGTGGGCCACCCAGGGGCCGAGCCCGGGGCTGTGCCCATGTGCTGCACGGGGCTTAGCTGAGAGGACTGCACACATTGCTGCTGGTGACACTGCATGACCACAAGGACAGTGAGAACAGAACTCTTCCCTTCCCCTGTTGACCACGCTGGAGTGTGGGGAGCAGCATCTCACCCCAAATTGGTCATGCTGAGTGTCTGTTTTCACGCTTGACCTGGGTAGGTATAAACCTCAGCGATGCTCCTGATTCCCTCTTCGGGTGAGCAAAGTGACACCCAGACATGGACATCTTGCTGCGGCCATCTGGGACCAGCATCTGGCTGGGAGATGGAAGGTCTCTGTGTGATCACAGATGGCAGGTAGCTGCTCCTTTGGGGGCTAATTTCTGCCTCTGCTTGCCTGTATTGCCAAGGGGCAGAGTGCCAGCTTCCTCAAAGGGGTCTGTCCTTTTGGGGTGGGAACCCAAGGCTGCGAGAAGAGGTGCTGTGTAACCCAAGATAATGGGTTATATAGGAGGTATATGAAGGCTGATCAGGGCCAAAATAGAGGAAAGACTCTGCTGAGGGGTCTGTCACCAACAGAACCAAAGATACCTGTTCATCATGCTCATTTCTGCAAAGCTGGAGAAGTGCCCATGTACCCAAGAACACTTGGATCAGATTATGCCTGAGTCCAGCCAAAGACATGGCATTTGTAAAAAATCTTTCTCCACTTCTTATTTTTCTTTCTTTTCTTTTTCTTTTTATTTCTTTTTTAAACGCAATTGTTCAGCTTTATTCAAAACACTAATTTTGCTCCTAGCAGGCGAGAGGGAAAATCCATTGTAGCACTTTGAGGCCCTTTTACACACTTGATGATTTCCCCTTGCCTGTTTCCACATGATGCTGAAAGCATTTGTATAAAACCCATTGTAAATGCTCTGAGACTTGGCCAACAATTTCCTGGACACACATTTGTTAATGTAGCCTGCAAAGTGCTTTGAAAATGAAGAAAAACAGCTGTAATTTCTAATGATGATGAGTATGATTAAACAAGATTTCTGCAAGCGGTTGTGAATAATGAGCCATCCCTGGGGACTGGACACTGGGGACAAACATGCTCCAAACATAGAATCAAAAAATGGTTTGGGTTGAAAGGAAAATTAAGGTCATGTCATTCCAAAACCCCCTGCCATGAGCAGGGACACCTTCCACTACACTAGGTTGCTCAGAGCCACATCCAACCTGGCTTTGGACACTTCCAGGGATGGAGCAGCCACAACTTCTCTGAGAAACGTGTACCAGTGCCTCACCACTCTCAACAGTGAAGAATTTCTTCCTAATATCTAATCTAAACCTACCCTCTTTCAGTTTAAAGTCAGTAACTGCCCCAGCTCTCTCAACTTGACTTCACAGGAGAGATGCCACAGCACTCTGATCTTGCAAGACTCTTAAGAGAGGTACCTTGAAGGAACAGAGACTCTAAACAGTCCTGGGGGAGGGTTTTGGGAGAGGAAAAATGTGACTTGTGCAAAAATGTATTTCAGCTTTAGAGCTTTATTTCCTATGGTGATCACTCTGGAATAAAATCAGGGATTAAGATGCCTTTTGTAGGCTATATTCCCATGGCTGATGTTGGGTTTTGTTTCAAGGTGAATAGATCTCACCTTGGGAGTGAGGCTTGCTTCAATATGCAAGGGTATGTTTAGAAGTTTGGGGCTGCAGCAGCGTTTCCAAACCTGTACCACTCATTATTAGCCACGGGGGCTCCCCAAGCTGACTCCACAAAACCAACTGGTTGCCTGAGAAGATCATGCCTTAAAGCATGTACCCACATCTGAGGCACTTAGGGCTGAGCAGGGCACACCACCCATTCCCAGCACAGCTCCTGCTGGATGTCCTCTGTGATGGGCTAAGCCCCTGTCTAATAGATACAGGATTTTGGCAGTATTTGTTTCTTGAAATGGGCTTGTTTATTTTTGTCTGTTCAAAATCTGGTGGGACATTCCAAAAAGGTCCCTCCCATGAACCTTGATGGAAATCTCTCCATGTCAAGCCACAGCCACTGCTTGTTAGAGGTGAACTACAGCAAATGGAATGGAGAAGCGATGTCCCTGCAGTTGCAGGAGCTGTAATTCCTTGTTAACCCCTTCTACATCCACATCTGTTGGTTGTTTCCCATGTTAAACCGTGTTGTTTCTTTCTGCTAATGGCTGTGTTCTTCCATCTCAGAAGCCAACAGATAAGCAAAGAATGAGACATGCCTTGCACGTGTTTGTCCCAGGCCGTACCACTCCCTGAGATCCCAGAGCAGGGCTTATCAAGAAACTGCTGAAGGTCATAGTGATAAATTGTAGTTGTTATCTGCCAGGGAGAGAACATAGATTATATTCTTTATCACAGGGAGGTTACAACTATCTTTATCTTTTTTTTTTTTTTAATTTCCTGGGTTACACCTCATTAATTTCCTGAAAAGAAGCTGAAGGCAGATGATGGCCAAATACAAGGGATCCTAGACTATGATCTTGGGCAGACTGTAGGGTAGAAATGCAGGTTTAAGGGATGCTCTTTGTTGGCCTTTTCTGGCTAGTGGCAAGATCTGTGTGCAGCTCATGGTGATGGTGATCAACAAGCAGTTTGTCAGGAGGTATTTTTTTTTCTTTGCTACTGTTGGTGTGATGCTGTGAAAGAATCCCAGGGAAAATCAAGGAAGTGATGCCCTAAAGAGTGGTGGCAGGAATCTCCATGTTAAGGACCTGCAGGTGCTGGAGAGGCTCAGCTCTTAGGAATCTCTTAATCTGAGGAATCTCTTAGTGCTGACATGGGGTTCACTTTCTCTCCAAACCCCCTGGAAACAGTGGAATGGGCAGAGTGGGCATCACTCATTTCTGCTGTCTTTCTACGCTATCAAGATTCTTAGGAGAAGCTGGCCACGCTCAGGGGCTGAGAAATTACCACCTCCATGTCCCTCCTGTGACACCTGTTGCCCATGTAACCTTTCCCCTCAAATCTCTTCTTGCAGCGAACTTGGAAACGTATTTGTAAAGATCCGGAAAGAGCCTGCAGCCACAGAATCATGGAATCAAAACGGGTCAGGTTGGAAGGGATGCCAGTGGGTCATCTGGTCCAACCTCGTGGCTCCAGCAGGGTCACCCTAGAGCACATGGAACAGCACTGGGTGGTTCTTGAGTACCTCCAGTGGGAGACTCCACAACCTGTTCCAGTGCTTGGTCACCTGCACAGTAAAGAAGTTCTTTGGAAGGCGGAGCTTCCTGTGTACAGGTTTGTTGTCCTTATGGACGGCATCACCGGGAAGAGCCTGACTCCATCCTCTTGTCACCCTCCCCGCAGACACTCGGAGGTGAGATCCCCTTTTGGTCCTCTCCTTTCGAGGCATCTGTGGCAACTGACCCTGCTGCCTGTGCTGGAGCGCCTCACAGCGCCCTCCCTGCGCCAACCGCTGGGACAACCGCTGGGACAACCGCTGGGACAACCGCTGGGACAGCGGGACGGCCACCGCGCGTGCCAGCCCCTGCCTGCGAGAGAATCCCCGCGCCGTCCCCGCGCCGTCCCCGCGCTGTCCCCGCGCCGTCCCCGTTCGCCGGCCCCGCCGCTCGCGCTGCCCGGGCCGGTTTGAATCCGCCGCGGTGCTCCCGGCTCCTCCCGCTCCTCTCCAGGCTCCTCCCGCTCCTCTCCCGCTCCTCGCCCGCTCCGCCGCCGTGAGCTTCTCGGTGCCGGGGGGGTCTGGGCTGCTGCTGCTGCTGCTCGGGTGTTTCCCCTCGGACAGCCTGACCTGACCCTCGCCCCCAGGCCGTAGCTCGGCCGCCGCTGCTGCCGCCTCGCAGATCGTGCCTTACAACCCCCTGCCTTGTTAGGTATGGTGTGCGAAGTACCTCGATGCAGGGGAAAGCAAAGAAATGCTCAAGAGGCCACAAGGGAAAAAGCCATAGGGCGGTGCCAGATTTGGCTGCCGCACCTTTGCCCCCTGCAAGATGAATGCTCCGGCCCCAGCGCCCAAAAAAACGCAGTTTTTTAATCCTTGTTTATGTGCTGGCTTCTCAAGCACGTTCCTCTTTTCATGGGGCTTTCACCGTTCAGGCTGTGTGGCTGAGTATGTTTCCTGATTTTTCTCTCCTTCTCTTCCCTCTCATCCCCCCAGGCTATTTCCCATGCTTTTCCTCACTCTCTGCCAAGCAGTGGGAAAGCAGCAGCCCTGTCTGGCTGCCTGTGATTATGGGAACTCTTATCTGTGAGCAAAGTCTCTGTTTGCCATGGAAAAAGCTGAAGTCCCCGGGGTTTATGGAGCAGCAAAACATATGTTACTGCTTTCATTTCTCACTTGTTAAGGAGTCCTAAACTTTGCCATCCTACTGATGAGTGTTTACCTGCTTGCTCTCTGCTTCCATGGCTTTCCCAGTGAATGGATGCAAGTTTGCTATTTCCCTTCTCTATCCATTTAACTTTGCCTGGTATAGATGGGTGGGAATTGCAGACAATCTCTGAATTTTAAGAGAGCTGTGCTTGAAATCTAGATGCGAGGAATTTGAAGCCTCTTGCTGAGGCCTTCCAAGGGCTTGTGTATCTGTCATTTGTTTTGGTGTTGTTTGCCCCTTTGGTCGTTGTTGGGCCCAGTTATTGGATATTGTCTTTCTTAGGATCAGATGCTTGTGAATTCAAATGTATCAGTGTTTGATGTGGTCTGAGACACTGCAGATTCAGCCAGACCATGGGAGTTATAATGTTTTTATGGCTTCTAATTGCCTTGTCCCAGCGGTGGCAGCAGACTGGTAAATTAGTTACCACGGATGAAACCACAAAGGATGAAACCACAGAGGATGAAACCATGGACAGAGGGTCATGGAGAACAGGAAGGGTGGCAGAGTGGTAAGGAGGGAGCTTATGTTAAATGGAACACAATTATTTGAGAACATGGAAATGAACCTGAGAGCAGAAACCAGGGAAAATATGTGGAGGTAAAAGGCGAGGAATGGTGCCTGTTCAGAAGGGCACATATAAGGATGACCATGGAGTGCCTGGAGAATATGAGTACATTTTAATTGAGAAGCACTCTTCTGACTGTCCTTGTGTCTGTCTTTGTTTTCCTCATTCTCATGTGGGACCTGGCACATCTAAGAGGGATTTCTTCTGGACTTGTCCTAGGAGTTGCCACTGGACTGTTTGCTGATACCAGCAACAGCACAGTGTAAATGCATTGCAATACATGAACCTTGCAATACCTGAATCTTATGGAGGGAGATGGGCTCTTCTTAGGAGTCACTGCCTTCAGAATGAAGCAGCCTCAAATTTGGTGAGTTGTCCTCGGTCTTCCCTCTCCCTGTCAATTCTTTGCTTCGCATCTCCATGCAAGCATCATCTTTTGTCTAGTGCCTCAAGCGTGCCTTGTGCTTCATTCCCCAGCAGAGACCCAGCAGTCCCTGAAGCTGTGGGGCAGAGCTGCTCAAAGGCTCCCATTTGCTAGATGAGCCCTGTATGCTCAGAGGGAGCAGAAGCCTTGGATCAAATCATGGTCTGAAGATTGACAAGATAGTTTCTGCTTAGGACAAGAGCGTGCCAATATTTCTTCCTAAGATCTAGTCTCAACCTACCTCCTTTCAGTCTGAAGCCATTCCCTCTTGTCCTGCTACTCTATGCCCTCATCAAAAGTCCCTCTCCAGCTCAATAGTAATCCCTTTAGGTGCTGGAAGGTGCACTAGGGTATCCATTTATATCTCCATGTGTTTGAGTGGAGATATGCCAAAGAACATCTGTCCTCTGCACTTGACAAGATAAAATTTCAGTCCAAGTTAATTGCCTTTGTAGGATTCTTTGACCCTTTGCAGGCTTCAAAGGAGCAGCTGAGCCAGATAGCTCTGTCTGTTGTAGGCTGGGAGAGGAGGGAAAAGGTCTCTGGAAAGAAAAAAAGGGAGAGGACAGGAAAAGAGGGATGGATGGATGCCAGCAGAGGCTAGAGCCCAAAGCAGGGGACAAGTTATGTTTTTTGAGTCTCTTGATACTGAAAGGTGTAATGGTCATAGTGATACTGCTAGGACAACAGGGTCAAATGGGGATTCAGGGGATGCCAGAGAGAAAGGCATTTCGCTCTTCTTTGGCCAGCCTGGTGCTCTTGGGAGAACCAGAGGCTGGTGGAGGGGGTTGTGGACAGAAGGTTGTGTTTGTCTCTCCCTTATTCCCCAGCTACCTCTGCAATGAAGTGTCCCTTTCCCCAGTAACTCATGGGCTTGGAGTGGTGACTTGATTGGAAAGACTAAGGCAGGAGGTCATGAAATTCTTAATTATAGTGGTATCATAAGTACTCTGAGGCATAGATGAAGCTCTGATATTGCCCAGAGAAGTTTTGGATGCCACATCCCTGGAAGTGCTCAAGGTCAGATTGGATGGGATTCTGAGCTACCTGGTCTAGTGGAATGATCTTTAAGACTCCTTCCAATCCAAACAATTCTGTCATTGTGTGATGAAGCTGCAAACACCTTTCCCTTTCTGCTGGGAGTGAGTGCAGGGTGAATTATTTAAGCATTCAAAAGCTCAAAACCCAATAATGTTTGATACATGAGAGAAACTGGATGCTGCAGGTATCGAGTAGCCTGTGCTATGGGTGAACAGGTGTAACCTGGATAGACTGTGGCTACTGTGTGCCAAAACCCATGGGAAATGCCACAGAAATAACCAAACAGCTGGTCACTGTGCACTGCACAGAAGGAAAGACAAGAAAAGCTGAGATAGTTGAGGCCAGAGTTTAAGAGAAGGTTTAATCTATATGTGAACACATGTAACCAAACAGAGGAAGAGCTTAAGCTGTTCACTATATCCACAATGAACAAGGCATGAAGTAATGTCCTTAACTGTAATATAGGGGACAAGACACTGGTAAAAAAAGCCCCCAACTTTTCATGATAAAGTGAGTTAGGACTTGTTCAGCCTGTCTTGAGAGATGGTGGGCTCTCCATCACTGACAATTTCACGAGGGGTAAACTGACACCTAGGTTTAACACCTGGCATGCTGCTGTAGCTAGACAGATGATGTGGTTTCAGGATCTCCATAGTCTGTTTTCCTGTCAAATCCTATGTGCTCATAGACAAATAATGATGTGTGAGCCTTGTATCCACACCTGGGAATGTGAGTAACAAATCTCCTGGCCCTTTGACAGCAAAGCTAATGAGTTTGGTCCAGTGTCCTGAATTCCTATTGCTAAAAGAGAAGGGCTGAGCAAGAATGGACACTGTGCTTTGGTGATATGGGAACTCATATTTTGGGGATCCTTGTAGGAGGTAACAAATACTGCAGTCCCATGGCATGTGACAACCTTCTGGTAAGAGTTCAGAAGGTTCATATATATTCAGAAGCTGTGGCTATTGTAACTTGGTAATTGCTGGGTTTGTGCCAGGTGTACTTTAGGCCAGCTGATGAAAGCAGCTGGATCAGCTGTCATCTGCACCACATCCCCCCAGCTGTGCTCTGGGAATTCTAGAGCAGGATCACCATCTTGCCACATGAGATTGGCATCAATTTTTTACTAGGAGTGACTTGCTGGTGCCAGGATCTGGTACTGCTGAACTTCTAGGGATGGCTTGACCCCAGCACATCCAAGTTTGTGTCCGAGTTGCCTATGATTGTCCTGGATGGACAGACACATCTGTCTCAGGAAGGCATTCAGGGCATGACATTCTTAGTGCTGCATAATTAGTACTGGTCGAAACTGAACCCCCTTTTTGTTTCCTTTCCATCCTCTTTCCTTGTACTCCAACTGCCAATAAGCTGGAGCATTTAGAAAGGGTATGAGAGGAATGTCTTTTCTGTTTTAACTTGTGTCTGGTGTCTCTGGTTTATTTGTGCTTTCTGCAAACTAGCCAGCTATTTAGATATGTCAGTCCTCAAGGACTTATGCACTGGTTTCTCCAAAGTCACACTGGGATCTGACTTATTTCCAAACACAAACCCTTTATACGTGTGTTTCATCCATGCGTATAGTGCAGCAAATGGTTTATTCTTCCTCTTGAATTATTGTTATTACATCTGAAAAGTCAGGGAAATCTAGAGTCCTAAGATGGAATTTTGCAGCAGATATTCCAGGATTTGAACATGGTTGGTGTGGACCCAAGGATGTGATAGCACTTGTAATGCAATAGAAAAACATCTCTGACTAACTCAATTCCAAAAAGCTGCATAATGGGGCTTCTTTACATGCCCAAACAAAACTGTTTTCCTAAATCTTTCCTTGAAGTCTTGGTAGTGCCCTGCTGGGCAAGCCACTTTTCAACTAGAACTAGTCCCTGTGCTATTTTCTTCGCTGTAACTGCACCGGTTGCAATTTACTACCAAGTTCTTTGTTTTTAATTATGAATAGATCTCCCACACGTCCATCTTTGCAGCTAGTCTTTCTACACTTGAAAATCTGTTCCAAGTAAAGTTGTTTCAGCCAGGTAATAATTATTTCTTAAGGGATCAGTCTCTGCAGTGCTGCAGTTTTGCCAGAATAAGAGGGCTGTGCATCTGTGGGGGTTTAGTGCCTTTTCTGCATGAGCTAGTTAAACTGTTAGCATGTTTCAAACAGGTCGCAGTGATACCGACTAATTCCCATAGCTAATCCTAGATTCAGATTCATATGACATAATTTGAAATGCGCTTAAGTTACTGAATTAATTTCCCAGAACTCCCTGTATAGCCAAAAGGAGGCAGAAGTAGCATCAAAGGTGATTCAGAGTGCCTAAGTTACAACCAGGAGCCCCACTGACTGCTAAGAGGATTTGCAGTGACCATCCTCAGCTGGCCATCTCACTTTGGTATATAAAATTAAGTGGGATGTCCTCAGCATCACCTCCTGCTGGTCTCAGCATCCGCTTGGGAAAACTTTCTCTCCTTTTTTGAATATGGCAAGCTTGCCTAGCAGTGTCCCCGTAAAACTTGTGTTCTTGTTTCAGGAGGAGGATGAGATAAAGCCACTCAGATGGAGGCCAGTCCCACCAGTCTCAAGAGGCTGAAGTTTGGGAAGCTGAAGGTGGTCCGTCGGCGCTTGCTGCAGAGGTACGAGCACCAGCCCTTCATCTCCTGCCTGGCTGGTTTCTACAGCTGCCGCTGGAAGCGGTACCAGCGCGAGAGGGCTGAGCCCGGGAAGTGCTGCTGCAGCATGGTGAGTGAGCTCAAAGTCAGCACAGACTTGGATTTCTGTACTGGGGCAGAGCACTCTAAGCAGACAAGGGGTTGGTGTCGTGGAATCCAAGCCCAGTATCATTTGGAGCCCACTGGGATCTGTTGGGATGTTGGATTTTGCTGTAATTGCTTGATGAATTGCTGCTTCTGTGGCAGGCTCAATTTGACTGTGCCACCACACAGCTAATAAATGCGGACTTCACACCAGCCTCTCCTGGCCAGTGAAATATCTCAAAGCCATGGAATCAAAGAAGTAACATGAAGGTTGGGTGGGCAGTAAGAATTGCAAAGAAGGTTGCTCTACAGTGCAATTTCCTCTCATGTCAGGTGGTTAGAATTCCATTAATTTGGGAAGTCATGAGTTTTCCCTGGGAGCAAGTAGTGCACAGTATGCTTTTGAGGACATTTTTCTGGTTACAAGGGACAGGATGGGAATTCCTCTCCATATTTACTTCAGTTAGAATTCCAACACCAAGCTACGTATTTTTAGGGACAGCCTAAAAGTACCTGCCATTTGCTTTGATTACTCTGGGCTGGCCATAGCTCTGACTGCTTGTCTTTCCTCTCCCTCTCCAGCGGGAATGCATGTTTTTCCCATTGCTCATTGCAGCTTTCTGCTTTTCTCTGGTCTTTCTGTACACGTGGGGTGAAGGTAAAAATGACTACAATAGCTTTGACTGGTAAGTAATATCTTCTCCTCCACTCCTACCCCTTTGACCCCTAGGTCACTACGATGACTGGGAAGGGATGAGGACCTTCCGGAGCAGCTGTAGTGCTACGGAGCACTTTAGTCATGAAGCAAATATTTGGCGCCTTAAAATCTTGGTTACAGCATCCAAATTTAATGTCCAGTGACTCTGGAGGTGCTGAGACTCTGCCTTTGCTTGCGCAAAATTTTTAGGTGTAAGTGTGAATTTAGGAGAATGTGACGATGATTCTTCTCTAAGTTGGGAATGGAAGAGACTAAATAACTCTTTCCTTCTCTGAGTCTTTCTTTTCCCCCTTCTCTTTCTCCCCCATTCCACGTGAAAAAATGTAGTGGCTGGAATCACAGGCATTGCAGCAGCTATCTTACTGAAATAGAATTCCGTGTTCCCAGATTCAAAAGTAAGAAATAATTGTCAGGGATTTATGCATATATTTTCCTTCTGTAGTATGTAGGCAGCAGTTATGCAAATCTGCTCCCTAAAATTGAATTAAAGCTGCTCAAATATTACGGAAAGGAAAGGTATAATAGTGTATTTTAGTCTGATGGTTAATGCAATCAGGGATTTGGGGAAGGAGGCTCTTAATGACTTCTGCATGTTACAGCATAGGCTATTCCCCTGCCTTTCTTTGTTTCACTGCTTAGAAAATTTCAGAATTTCAGAGAACAGGACTTTTGGTCCTCTCTAGTCCACGTGCTAACCAAAAACATTATTACAGTATTCTATTGGTTTATTTTTAGGTATAACTATGGGAATCTGGGCTTCTGGTTTCTCTGGTCTCTTGTTATCCTGATTGTGGCTGCACTCTTGTTCACATATATCTCACTGTTACTGGTAAGTAATGCTCCTTGTAAGCTGACCTTGATTTGTAGTCCTGAAAGGTAAACATAGGGATGGCTTTAATGTTTCAGACAAAAGCTCAGTCTAGTGCTCTGTATGATCCTTAGACAGTGGCAGTTGGGAGATGATCTGGAACACGAATGTTTACAGTACCTTCTCCCTGTATCTACCTGCCAATGACCAGTTTCAGCTCAGGAGTCTCTGAACCAAATGTAATTTCTTTGATTTCTTTCAATGATTTCCCTTTGATAAATGTGTACAATTCCTCCTTGAAGCCAATGAAAGCTGACCCAGCAGTGTCTGGATTTAGATTTAGGGGGAAAGAAAATTGTTGCTTTGGCAGCAGGGAAATTGAGTCATGTAGTAGTGGTGATACATCATCACAGCTGAGTTATTCTTCTAATTCTGGATAAAAAGGTTTACTAGAGCAAGGAGAACAGAACTTTATCATTTGATTCACTCTGCTTTGCTGGAGGATTTTCTCCAGGTAGAGGCTATAGATGTGGTCACAAAACGCTGCTGAAGTTTATGCTGAAAGATATTCCTGAAATCTTCACTTTTCCAAATCTTGTGAAATTTTCTAATATGATGGCTGGTGTAGTTAGGGAAACATACCAACCCCAAAATTTTCCTAAAATTTCTACTTACTTTTCCTCTGATCTTTCTCTCATAAGAAAGCTCTCAAATAAAGACAGATTTGCACTTGTTTTTCCATCTAATTCATCCAGAGCTATAGGCCAAGAATTCATTTTGACTCCAGACACTGGAGTCCCCCTCAGTCCCAAGCCCACTCTGACTTTCATTTGGAAATGCCATGTGCTGAAGGTGAGGTTATGGCTTTGTCTTACCTCTGTGACCAAGACAACCAGTTTTATCATCCATTCCTGCTGTTCTTACCCATTCCCTGGTGTTACATACTGTTGTCATACAGTCAGTCTGTAAATTGCTCATACAGGGAACCTCTTTTAGCTTTGTCCATGAAGTACCTAACACAATTGGTTGCTGGGGTCCTTTTTTTCCTGATGAAGTACAAATAAATGGTACTTCTATTCTGGTGCTAGCGATAAAAACCGCAAAGTGATAAATAGGACAGGTGCTTGTTCATGCCCACAGCGATCAAGAGCATCATAAGAGACGTGGACTGACTGAACTCTGAAAGGGGCAAACAGCAATAATTAATTACAAGGATTTTGTAACACCGTGGTGGCTCTAGGGCTCATGGACTATTATTCAGCAAAGCCTACCTGGTTTTCCCAGGGGCCATGGATAGTGGGAATACCAGTAGTGCAGTTGCAATACTATTTGGGGCAACTCAGAACTTTGCCAGAGATGCCCATATGACATGGATACTTCTGAGATGGTGCCTCACCATGGTGCCTCACCATATGGCTCTGGATCTGGAGTCAACCTCAGGATCGGACTAACTTACCATAGCCCATGCTAGAAACTGGCTTTAAAAGATTTCCTGGGCTTAAGGAGCCTGAAAACCCCTGGGGCTGATGTGTCAGCTTGGTCAGACCCTGTCTGGATCCAAATGTCAGCCAGTGTCCAAGCAGTGGACTTTCTTAGAGCATTTTCAGGTTTTTGTCACCCTGAATATGACTGCAAGCTATCAGGGCAGGTGATGGGGAAGGTAAAACCAGAAAGGAAGATGGAAGATATGAGGTAAAATTGGTGTCCTACATAATTTAGTTCAGTCCTGGTCTCACTCTTTATTATGTAGCTACATCTTCCTCTCAAGCCTCTCAGTTCTGTCTAATGAGGCTGACAACATTTGCCTTCCTCAGAAGGGTGAGTATGGATAAACCTGAAAGAAATGCAAGTAGTCTGGATGGTGTCAGACAAATGGAGAAACATTTCAGAGGTTCCTCTGCTCTGGGAACAACCCCTGCAGTGAAGGCCCATTTGCTTCTTGCTTTTATGGGGCTGTAAAGTGACCCAACCAAAGCTGTTGGGTATTTCCAAGGACACTTGTCCTGCTTGATTGCATCACCATGCCATTACATCCTTTGTAGCAAATTGGTGCATAGATCCATGCTGAGCAGAGGGCGCTGGGGGCGTGAGGCTGCTACTTGAATATTAATAGGTCTTAAGGGGAGAAAGGAAAGTTATCACTGCCACCACTTAGGCTCCTGCTATCTCAAAATATGAAGGGTATTGTAAGAACTGTGGCTGGGCTAAGCTCATCCTAGCAGGGCTCTTTCAGGGAAGGATTCTACCAGGAATCCACCCCCACACCACTGTTTGCAGAGTTTCCCTTTCACTGAAGGTTTTGTTGGACAACCCAGCAAAACACTGGGAGCCTCATGGGTTGGTAAGTGTAGCTCAGCCCTTCCACATCTAAATAAGTCATTCACTGTGGGTACTATATGGTAGGTGGGTTGCTCTAATACATTTCAGACAATTGATGGCCCAAGAGGTTTCTGGCATGATGAATTACGTCCCAAGTTCTGGTTGAACAGTGTTGGATGGAGAGTACCTTCACCTAGGTTGTGTTTTCTGGTGGTGTTTTGTATGAGCATCCCATCACATCAGAGAACAGAACACTGTGATGTCCTTCTTGGAGCAGAAAGATTTTATATCTAGTTTTGCTTATGAACACCATACCCTCTTTCTTAACGATGGCACCGAGCTGGAACCTGCAAGCCTGCTTCCACAACCTTATTGTGACCCACTGAAGCATACAGACTTCTGCCCACCAGCCACAAGTGGTTGAAGAAAATGCTGCACAAGAGAGCACTAGCTGTCTGGACAAAGATGCTCTCCATCCACATGCATCATTGACATTTTTTCACACAATCAATTTCAATTAATTCAATTGTTCAATCACTCCCCAAGACAATTTTCTCATCCCCATTAGGGCTAAAAGGTTAAACTGAGGGGTATAATTACAGAACTGTTTATGCTCAGTGGAGAAGAAAAATCTTTTCTTGTTTAGTCTTTTAAACCCCAGCAGATAACATTTGCCTTTCTGCAGTTCAACCACATTTTTTCTAAGGGTTGTGAGGAGGTGACTTTTGACTGTACAAAGTAAAGAGGTTCAGATGCATTGTAGCCTCTTCAGTCATAGATGGAGAGGACTCAAAATAATACATTGGCACTGAAATCCAAAATGTGACCTCAAAACTCTGTCCCCAAGAGACTGGGGTACTGGACAATAAGTTCTGAGTTTTTTGCCATAAAGTGAATGCATATAAGGACCTGAATCCAGCTGCTGTGAATATCTAAGTGAGCAGATATTTCAGGTGAGACAAGTGTCTAAGTGCCTTCTTGCTTGTCCTTGTAGAGTAGGTTCAGAGCCTGCCCACACCTCACCAGGAGTATTGAGATGATTACAAGGTTGTTCCCATGCTGAAGTAGAGTGGAGTTAATCATCTGCTGTCCACCCTTTGCAGCATAACCTTGTGGTCAGTGAAGCCATTCTAAAAGAGGGACATAAATTAAATTCTCATTGCAGTGAATCCATTTCTTTTGCCACTAGGAAGCATCCCTTAATCACCACTTTACAGGCAGATGATGGAGGGCAGAGACTTCCACACCTGATTTTAAAGAAGAGAAGAATGCAAGAATTGGAGGCTGTAAGATTCTGGGAGATGATGGGATTGGCAAGAGGGACCTTGACTCTAACCTTGGCAGTATTAGTCAGAAACATAATGGTCACCCAAGCCCTCATGACTCTGTACTTATATTAGACAATCCCAGGAACTGCGTGGAAGCAATTTGGGTTAGACAGACCAGTGAGAAGACACAAGGGAATACCATAAAACTGTAAAGTGGAGATTTAGGTTTAAATTAGGAGAAGGTTTTACAGCCAGAGGATTGTTGGGCACTAGAACAGGCTCCCCAGGGAAGCAGTCACAGGACCAAGTCTGTCTGAGTGCCCTGACTTCAAGAAGTATTTGGACTACACTCTCAGGAACATGGTGTGATTCTTGGTGCAATTTTGCACAGGGCCAGAAGATGGACTTTGATGAGCCTTGTGGGTGCCTTCTGGCTCAGAATGTTCTAAGTGTGTTGCCTTACTGTATGCAAGGACCAGGTCTTTGTGTAACACCACTTACAGCAAAGGAGCAGAGAAGCTTTTTTGCTCTTGTTTTGTCACCCTGAAATAGCTTATTTAAACGGGGCTGATATAAGATCTTTAGCAGTATTTCAGCTCTCTCTCAACTGCTCCCATGTTACTCATCATGTACTGGGTGCATTTATTCCATTAAAGGAAGTGTCAAGAAGCACTTGTATTCACTGCTGAGTTTAACATAGAATCATAAAATGGTTTGTGTTGTAAGGGACCTTCAAGGTAATCTTATTCCCACCCCCCTGGAACGTCTACCTCTAAAACAGGTTGCTCAAAGTCCCATCCAACCTGGCCTTTTATCTTGCTTCAAATCAGCATGATCCTGGAAAGGGAGTGTGTTTGTAGATGGATAGGAAACAACTTACATTCACTTGCAGGTGAATTTCAGGAAAGAAGATCCTCTTCTTCCAAATCTATAAATCTTCTTTTCATACAAAAAAAATCCCACTATCCTACAGTCTGGAGGGGCTTGCATCATAAATGATCCTCCTCAGTGTAGCACTGATGTCTACTATAAGATACTTTTCTCTAAGCCCTGACACCTGGTGATACTAGTCCTGAAGTTCAAGTCCCCAGTTCATGGCATCTCAGGTTGTCCTCTGTCCTGGCTGAGGTTTGCAGCATACTTCACAAGAACCCTCCCCAAGGGCTCCAACTTGCCATCAGGTGGAAGGGATGTGCCAACCATCAAAAACTGGAGTAATTTAATCTCCAAGACATTTTTCTGAGACAGGTCTGAGGTGTCTGTTACATTTCTGTGGTTAATGTGGAAGAATTGCCTTTTTTTTTGCTGTCTGCTCTGTACTTTTGTGCTGCTTCAGGGCATTTTTTATTCCCTGACTTCTCTTCCATGGTTGATATGCCTCTAATCACAATAAACGCATAGAAAATAGTCAAGGTTAGTGCTGTATTGGTTTATACAATAATAACTGACCCTGGCCATCATTCCTCTTTCAGAATCTCTCCTCACAAAAAGTAATTGTAAGGGAGTGCTCAATTATCTGTTACCCAGGAAAATGTCTTTGATCCTGGAGGGCAGTCATGATGTGTGCTTGGCCATTTCAGAATCATTTTTACTGTAGCATGAAACTTTTCTCTCCATACACCTGTCCTGGAAACTTTGACTTTGTGCAGGAAGACCTAGGGTAAGGTAACTTCCCAATGCAAAAAAAAAAAAAATTCCAGAAGTGCCTCACTGGCACACGTCACCACCTTCTACCAAGATGCATACAATCTCTTCTTGATTTCCCAGGTCCTCGCGATGTGTTTGCTTGCAGAAGGTCAGCAACTGTACCTGCACTGGAGTCACAAGGTGGGGAGAGTCAGGGCTTTCTGGTAACTCTAATCTATGCTTTTAATTTAGTCTGTGGTGTTTCTTTGCACAGAAAACCTCTTAGACTATGGGAGAGAAGGAAGAGAGGGAAGAGGTTAATCTTATGAGATTGAGATACTCATGAAAATAATATCTCCACCTGAGTGGATCACTCAAACTCTTTTCGCACTCAGTGGAAGGAAATGAATCCTCTGAGGATGCATTTCATCCAGCTGGTCACAGGCCTCTAAATTAAGATGAGATGAATCACATTCATAGAACATTTTTTCCCCACTGACTCTAAAAGGTGCCTGCAGTGACTCATTCAGGTGAAGATGCCTATATTTGACACATCTACATATGGTAACATGAAGTCAAAAGTAAAGTTTTCATGAGAAGCACTGCATGATTTTCTGGATCAGATCCCAGCAACTGTGAAAAAAAGTTTCTGCTCTCTCTGCAGGAGAGAAAGATGGATTTTCCAAGGCATCCTGGTGCTTTATGCCTATTGGTCTTTGGGTGGTTCCCTGGGAGTGTTCAAGGCCAGGCTGGATGGGGCCCTGAAAAATCTGATCTAGTGCATGGCATGGGGGGCTGGAACTAGATGATCTTTAAAGTCCCTTTGAACTCAAACTGTTCTATAGTTTATAATTCTATTCTAGAGTTTGGGAAATGGCTTTTGGAGTTTTGAAGACACAAACAAATTATCAGGGTCTTGTTGCTGTAAAATTATAGGTTAGAATCATCTTCCTTAAGTGATTTTTGAGGCTCTGTGAGGCATTTAAAAATGCTTCTCTATCTATGCAGTTTATGGTGGGATGCAATGTGATTGCAAAGGCTGCAGGGGGAAGGAATAGCTGAACATGTTGGTGCTTGATCCTGTGTTTCTTCATTTAAGTAATGGAAGCTGAGTGATCTTTGCTATTGAAAAATGGGTTCCAGAAATACCAGAAAGTTGTAGAACAATTTGTAAAAAAACAACCAACAACAACAACAAAAAAACAAACAAAAAAAAGGCATTCTTGGGTGCAAGGGATCTTTTTGGTTAAAAAGTGAACTCTCATCTCTTAATTATGGGAGGGTTTGTTCTGGCTGAAGCCTGTTACAAAGCAGCTCATAGGACAAGGAATTTGTGTTGTTGTCTGTTTTGGGTGGAATTTGCCACTTCTGTGTTTAGAAGAGATTAATTCCATCTGCAGATTAGGGATTTAATGTAGTCTGATCACCTAGGCTCCATCTATATCAATAGAGAGGCATATTCCATCATAATGCAAGCAGGAATGGATCACCTCTGAAATTCCTCTTTCTTTACTGCTTACAGAGAGAATCCTGAGTGCTGACTTAGTTGAGTATCCAACCCCTGAAATCAGTCTTGCCATATTGATAGCATTGAGGATTTGGTTTTAGTCCCGTTGGATCTCTCTGTCTCTGAACTGGCACAGTCAATCTCATGCATCCAAAACAATTTTTCAAGATGCTTAAATTAGCTGTGACTAAAATGGATGGCATACCCTATGCAGAAATGCTGAAGCCAATTTATGTCTTCTTTGTGTCCTCAGATTGGTACTTTTCTTGTCTTGGGCTTCTCTATCTCGTCCCTCTTCGCATTGTCTATACTCTGGCGAGATCATGGGAAAACTGTCCGCCTCTCATTCCAGGTAAGAGGGGTTAGGATATCTGTTTGAAAGAGCAGCTTGTTTATAGAAGTATTTTGTGACAACTGGCAGAAGGTATTCCATATGGTGGATGTTCTTGACATGGTTTTTGTTAGCAGGGTACTTTCTGAATAAACGTATATTATGACTTAACATTTCCTGTTGGAGGAAAGGAAGGCAAAACCTGAGATTGAGTTTCAAGCTATGTGATGTAACATGTCTCAGTTTAGAAAGATATAGGAAGTTAGAGCCCTTTTTTTTCCCTCCCCAAAAATGTATGTCTACTGTCAAATTTCAGCTGTCCAGGACAGGTATATCAGACCTCTTAGGCTGGTAGGTTTGTTGGAGCAAGAACTTTCTCCCTCATCCCAGTCTGCTGGTACAGCACAGTTTCAGTCTTTTGTGACTCAGAAGAGCTTAATCTCCTGAGGGCATGAGTGCACTGGGTTTTTGGGGAGCAGGTGGAGAACGCTGGTGTCGGGTGGGACAAAATGCTGGATGCAGGAGGTCAAAACTCATGGTCGCTGGCCTCCTCAACTCTCAGGAGATCTGAAGGTGGAGGCAAGAACTGTCCAGTGCTGTTCAGTGTCTGAGCATCCAGGTCCCCACGTGTATTGGGGAGGAAGAAGCATGTAACCTTTGACTGCACAGCTGCTCTGCAGAATCCAAAACACTCCACAATTCTATGATTCTATGCTGTTTGGGTCCATTACCTCTCCCCTATGTGGCTTAGTGCTTGTGAAGGCTGGGAGAGCAGTGCAAGTGGACTGGCAGAGGAATTGAAGGTGTGGTGTTTGTAGGGTGTTGTTAATTGCACATTCCTATTCTACACTGGCAAAGGTAATGAGAAACCACCATCTTCTCCTCCCCCTGGCACACACCAGGGAGTGTGGACAAGGAGGAGACATGAGAGCCTTTGGGTTCCCCATCGATGCTGTTTATTTCAGGTGTCCATGCCCTTTGAGATTGCCTCCCATTGCTGTTCCCATATCATTTGCAGATACTGTGTCATGTCCATTCGCCCTGCAAATCTATCTCAGGTATTCTTGACAACTCAGATGGTACCTCTGCTTGCACAACTGAATCCTGCTTCTGGTCAGGAGATGTTGGTATCAAGTGTCCAGACAGTGTCACATTCAGTAACATCTCCCAGTGACTGCTGCTTTCTTCAACCTTCCAGCTCAGAGAATCGAGCATCAGGACTAAGAAATAGGAAAGGCTTGCATCTGGAGAGTTGCATTTTTTTCCTTAGCACATACCTTAATAACTGCCAGTTCTAGCTGGAATATTTGCCACAGAGCTCTGATGAGCATGAGAAGATGATGGACTGGTTTCTAGCTCATATTTGCCTATTTTTAGGAAAAATGTGTTAGACCAACAGGCATTCAGATTCTATATTTCTGCTTGGTTTGTAACTCTATTCATGAATTCATGCTAAGCATAGAAGTGATTATCTTCTTATGACCTTCTTGTTTAATCTTTAGGATTAAAGAAATTAAATCTATTAACTGTATCTGTCTAGCAATATTACCTAATATATCTGCTTCTATTATACCACAGTAGTTAGTTTCATATCACAGCTAGTAAATACCACATTTTATCACTCAGATTTGTTGGCATCAGTTTCATGATTTGACTACTGTGTGGTGTAGTGTGGAGATAGCTATCACCTGGATGGGATTGGATTGGAATTGTTTGTATTGGGATAAACTGGAAGATGCTCACAGATTATGGCATATCAGTAGTGGCAATCATATCCTCATGGAGGAGGGTTGTTGTGTCCCCTTCAGCTGATTAAGGAGAAAGTAAAGAATTGAGCAGCACTCCTCAGGCTGGGGCACACTCCTTCCTGGCCTTGCCAGGGACACATGGCTCTCCTCTGAGTCCTGAGGTGTTTGGTGGATCCAACACAGGCGACGGAGAGTGGTTAACTGCTGGTTTCTGCAACAGGAGCCCATCCATGTGTGTAAGGGCTGTAGCTCTGATGGCAATTGTTTCCATCTGTCTGCACAGTTCATCATTTGACTGAAATCCTTTTTTTCTCCTTGCCAGGTCACTGCTCCTTATCTCCACATAGGGGCAATTGCCATTATGGTCCTTCTTGCCTGGCCTGTGGCTCTTCATGCCCTCAGAGCAGATAAGAAAGGTATGGCAGCTCTGTTTCCCACTTCCTGAATGATAAAAGATATATACGAGCATGGGAAAAGAAGCATGCAGGAGCCCTTTCCTCCCACACCTGCACTCCAACTGGAGGAGACTCAAATTCTGCATCTCCCAGGGAAATGAATGGGGCTGGGGCTTGGGCTGTGTACTGCCCTGTTGCTGTCCCAGTGTGTTACTGGTTTGCATGTTTCCTTGCACTGTTTTGCCCTATACTGAGGCAGTGATCTGTGTTGAGACAGAGGAAGCTAGCAGAAGCACCCATGTTCTGAGTCACGGATTAAACTTTTTTAGCCCTCTGCAGGAGAAAGTAGCCAGTGGCAGTTCCCTTGATTTTTGCTTGCTGTATACAGAAGGGATCTCCAGTCCAGTCAGACAAACCACTTCAGACTAGCATATCTCAGGAGAAGCCAGCTGAGATAGGGAAAAGAACTTTTTTGGCCTAGTGTTACCTCATAGGAAGTTCCTGCCCACCTCTAGGAAGAATGACCAAATGTTGTAAGGATAAAGCCAGATACCAGGAACAAGTGCAGAAAAACCTGACTGGGAGAAGCTGTTTTTATTTTATTTTCTCTCCATATAGCCAAAATTATCTACCTGACATCCATCTTTGGATTTTGGTGTGCAATAAAAGTCACAGATGGAATGGACTGCTGAAAGCATATTTTTTTCCTGTCCAAGACTTTTCTTGTTGAACTGCAGCTGGGGAGGCTGGGGGAGAATACACAGGGACCCTATATGCCACCATGCCTGAGGTACTCCTAGCTTAGTACATCATTGTTGTAGCGTAAGCCCAAATTCCCTCAGAGCCACTGGCACAGAAGGATGGTGGAACCCATTCAAGTAAGAGGTGTTGGTGCATAGATGCCCATTTCTCAGAAGAACTGTTTTGGTTCCTGAGGAGAAGGACTCTTGGGGCTTTTGGGCAATGTGTCAACAGATTCCAGAGAAGAGTGTAGATAATGAGTCGGCAAGTTTCTGAGGTGCAATATCCATGCTCTCAGGGTCCATAGGATTGTCTAGGTCACACACAGAAGGTCACTAGCAACAATCTGAATGAACCAGGGAAGTATTAAAAGTAAGGAGATGCAACATAGTTGAAGGAGAGGTACCTATCCTTCTTCATTGTGATTGAAACTTGAAAATGGTGCTTGTTCTCATCTGAGTATGAAAAAATTAGCATCCTTCTGTTGAGGATTGTTGTTCTACATTTGGAGGAGTTTTCATTGCATCATGTCTAAAGAAAAAAGAAATAAAGCCATATCTTGCTGTCAGGCATAGCGAGATGTAATTAAAGCATAAAACCTGCAGTCCTGACTTAAACAGCCTGCATCCTTGCTTTCACCAATTTGTTTTCCTCGGTTGTATTGTCTGAAAAGAAAGTGAAAATTAGGGGAAGAAGGAAAGCAAAAAGGGATGAGACAAAGCCCAAAAGCTACTTAGCTGGAGGACTGTATTAAAAGTTAAGTGGCAAGGCAGACTCATTCATTATGATGTGGATTAACTCTAGCCTTCCTCCTTCAAATTCTTTCAGTTACTCAGGTGATAATTATTGGTCCATACCTGGCTATCCTTCTCTTTCTTTTCTTGATACCTCTGGGGATGTACTCTCCTTGCATCAGAGAGATGGGAACGCTTGGACCAAAACCAGCCCTCATTGGACACCGTGGAGCACCAATGGTATGTCTGAAGAAGTTATTTTATGTAATTTCTTCATCCTCTCTGTTGCTACTTATGTCATCATCTTCTGTTGTTTCTTTGTTTGTTGTTGTTGTTTTTTTTTTTTTTTTTTCTCCCCATGAAATATGTGGAGGGTGGGAGACATTTCTGGTCATTGGAACTGCATGCCAAAGGCATCACTGCATGAGTTTGCTTACAAGGAAAACACTGTTTCTGAGGAACAAGACCAGGTTGGAGGGGGCCTGAGCAACCTGGACTAGTGAAAGGTGTCTCTGCCCTGACAGGGGAATTGGAACAGGGTGATGTTCAAGGTCCCTTCCAACCCAAACCATTCTAGGATTCTGTTATTCTTCTGCATGATTGGTTTGGCTAAAGTGGAAGGAAACAAACAGTAGACTTTAACAATATAATGATGCTCCCTTAATAAAAACCAGAGATGTTACAAGGAGGCAGAAAGCATTTGCAGAGTCCTCCAGAGTGTGTTTGAAAATTATCTGTTCATGTGCCTTTTTTTTTTCCAGCTGGCACCAGAAAACACTGAGATGTCATTTCTGAAGACGATTGAGCATGGTGGGGATGGTCTTGAAACAGATGTCACCATAAGGTGAGGGCAAAACATCACATCTCACAGAATATACACTGCTTCTTCTAAGGGCTGTCTTTGGAGACATGCAGCTCCAGGCAATTGGGTTTTACTGATGGCTGGGACAGGGTCCCTCAGCTGTCATGTGGCAGGGGCTGTAGGGCATGGTTGTTCTCAGGCAAGTCATTAAGCTGCAACTATTGATTAAACAATCGTTATTTCTACAGTGTGTTTTAAATGCTTAGTATTTAGAGTATAGAAACAAGCCCTTACTCTAGTCTGATTTCCAGGTCACAGTGAGGGTTATATCAGGTCTACAAACCAACAGAAAATTGTGCTCAGATTTGTGACAGCATTGCCCTAATTATTAGATCTTTAATTGCCTTTGGTGAACCCATTGCCATGAAATGCTAACTTTCTGTGCAGGATGAGCTGTTTCCAGGCACTGAATGAGAAAAACACTAACATTTAGACATTTTACTAAACTAGACCTTTCTGTAAAAGAAAATTTTGCATTTCCATCACTATGCATTCAGAATTCAGTCCTCTAAAAACCACAGAAACACTTTGATGTCAGCAAAAAGAGATTTCAACCATAAGTTACTAACCATTTAGCATGGCAAAAAAGGTCACCGCCTTCACGTTGTCCCTAGGGAATCTGAGGCACAGACAAGCATGACTTCTGTGAGATCTCCTAGAAGTATTTAAGCTGGAAATAACCTGATGTCTTGAGCCTCAGCATTCTTCCATGTTGCACTTTCTGCATTAAGGAAGGCTGTACTGCTGCATTCACAGTGGCCCACATGTTCTGATGTGGCTTGATTCTGCTCATGCTGTGAATGAACCTGCTCCCCAGGTGACCTGAACTCTTGCTCTCTGGCAGCTATGATGGGGTTCCTTTCCTCATGCATGATGACACCTTGAGAAGGACAACTAACATCCAAGAGGTCTACCCTAATGACACTGGTAAAGCAGCTTCATTTTTCTCCTGGGATGCTCTGCAGAAACTGAACGCTGGAAAGTGGTTCCTTAAGGTAAGCATCATGGAGGGCTAGAAGCATTCAAGTTCAATTGGATTGGACTCCAGGCAACCTAGTCCAGTTGGACACATCCCTGTTGCAGGGGGCTTGGACTAGATGAGCTTTAAAGGTCTCTTCCAATCCAAACTTTGCTATGATTTCATGACTATCACCAACTGGATCTCAAAGAGACACCAGCTGTCTATTATTTAACAGCATCAGTGTTAGAAGAGGAACTGCTAGGTGAATCAAAACTCAAGTGAGTCAGTGTAAATCCTTTAATTTGGGTCTCTTTGCTTTGTCCAGTTTGCCTTCATGCTAAGGAGACCTGTAACAATTTGCTGGTGGGTGTTTTTGTGTCACCTTATTATGGCAGCAGCAGAGCTCATGGGCTGGGGGAAGAAGAAAAGAGCTACTTGTGAAATGTGCTGTTTATAATATTTAGAGCTAACAAGGTGGGACAGAGAAACACAGCAGAGCTAGCTTTGAACTATGCAATTTAGGTCCCAGAAGCAATGTCCTCACAGCCTGGGTTAACTTCCCCCATTTCATATGCAGAAGAAATAAGCAAAATAAAATATCCCCAGCTGTTGAGGACTGGCATCAAACTTTTTCCCTTCTTAGAGATACAGCTGACTCCCAGAGCCAACTACCTGATTGATTTTCTTTATTTTTTATATCTGTTTATTTCTAGAACAAACCATTTGTAGGGATGGGCTCGCTGTCAAAGGCAGATCAAAACCAGGCAATGAATCAGTCCATTTACACGCTAAGTGGTTTTTTGCGCCTCGCAGACAGTCACAATAAACTTGTGATATTTGATCTCTACCGCCCTCCAGAGAAACATCCTTACAGGAACTTGTGGCTCCGCAAAGTCCTGGATGTCATCCTCAATGAGTCGAAGATTAAACGCCATCTGGTAGGGTGACCTCACTCCATGTCCCTTTTTCTTGCTTTCCTCATTGGGACTTCAGGGTGTACTCTGCATGATTTTACCTGCATAAAATTGGCCTATTGCATTTCACTTGATTTAAAAGGCATAATTTGGAGTATATTCCTAATATTATTTCCTCAGAAGGTTCACAATGGTGTAATCCTTCAGCAGCACTGGAAAAAAAGCAGTGTATATACCAAATGATGCCATAGCCCCTAAACAGCACTTCTTCATAAATATAATAATTGTCAGCCTATTCCCTGCTACCCATGCTTGTTTTATATATTGCATCAAAATTCCCATCTTAAATTAAAATAAACTGTGAATCTTTATTGCCTTCCTCTACCTGGCAGTGGATGAATGCTAAACTCACGGGAGTCAGGTTATGTACCCATTGATGTTTGGGGATTTATGCTGATCTGTATCTGCTGAAGGTCTTTTCTTCCATGCTGGTAGAATGGCAGAACAGAATATTTTCAGTTGCCTTTTCTATAAACCAAAACTGTCTTTTAATTCATTTTCAAAACTGTATCTTTTGTTGGGCTGTGTGAAACGTACTCACTGATATTCAGTGGATAAGCAAGGAACAGTGGATACTTATTTTGTGATAAAAGTGACTTGCAAATTCTAAAACTGCATCTGAATATTATTTGATCATTGGGAGAAACGTTGTTTGACAGGCTGGGTTAAGTCCCTCAAGACATTATCTTTACTGGGCTTGTGTGAGCAGCAGGGCATATTAGGGGCATGAATTCTTCTACTGAGAAT